>NW_024729259.1:3322480-3689980 GCF_018991925.1 Homarus americanus
AAGCCATCATCTTTACTGAAGGTGATGTAGTAACAGCCTCGCCACCATTCTCCCTCTCCACTCTCCAACCTTCGCCACCATTTACCCTTTAAATCTTCCTCCCTCGCCAGCCCGCCATCTCCCTCCTCGCCCGCCTAACCCTCCGCCAAATCCGTTGCAAATAATTCCACGCGAGGCTCTTGCTGCCCTCTTCAATATTTCAGTGAGTCTGGTTACAGTGTGCTGCCACGCATACAGGCCCCTTAAAGAAGCACCTGACTCACTCAAGCTCAACCACGCCTCCTCGCCCACCTCTTAGGCTCAGCTTTAGTTATGGTTGTCTAAAGCTGGGTTTGTGGAGTTCAGGTTCTGTAAAGATTCTCGTAAAGTTTCAGTTTTATTAAAGTTCCCTAAACTTAGTTCGTGAAGTTCTGGGTTTGTGTCTTCATGTAGCTCACTTTAGCTCCAGTCTGACAGCGGTGTAGTGTTTTTAAGAGTTCCTTCCATTACTAAATACCTTTCTTTACTCCCACTTTAGTTTCACAAGTTGAGGTACTGGAAACAATCATCTGATGGCTGCCCTTGGTCGAATTACCTTAAAGTTTACCATTGTTTGTATACTTGCACTGTCTACTTACGGCCAGTCCAGAAAGTATCTAGGCTACAAACGTCCGAAAGAATATATATAAAACTCCGGCCGAAGACCAACCCAACACAACCCTGGTGTCTCGATACCTTTTAGATTGACTGTACATTGATTTTATACCCGCACCGCAGATTAGATGGAAAATTTACCTGTTCCGAGCAAGTGTCTTTGGAAATGTATTTGCCCGGATATTTTTTTACCTTGACCTGACAAATTTTTCAAGGAAATTTACTTGACCGGAATTTTTTATGGGGAAGGTTAAATAAACACCTTAAAACATGCAAATTTATTGTGTGTATCAACTCACAGGTCACTTGTGTCCATGTAAATGGTGTCAGTGTCGGTAACCCTTGTCCTGGGATGGCATAACTCTTGTCTCCTCACCTTACACCTGCAGGGTGTGTGGGGAGGCGGAGGCGGCACCTCCCTGGTTAAACATGCACGGTGAGGTGGGGTCACGGACCACCTGACAAATTCCCGTCTTGGTATTTTCCTCTGAAAATATTAGCTTGTCCGCTGGGCAAGTGCCGGGCACATGGACATGAAAAATCACTTGACCGGCTCCTGAGTCCAAGCACGATCAGGCTGTCGGGCACTGCTGAACTGACTTGGTACATTGTTTGTATACCAGCACTGCCGAGATACATTGCATACCTTCATTCTCTCTATAAATGCTGAACCAATGTAAACCTGTAGGACGACTTTTACTCAAATATCGACCTATCTATCTATATATATTTGAGTGTTTTAGAATAAGGCCATCACCTCATCTCGACCTCAGTGCCACCTAACTTTACCCCCCCCCCCTTCTTATTCCCCCCCTCCCCCTCCTTACCCCTCTCCCCCCTGCTTTACAACATAATCCTGGCGTGGGGGTTAAGTACTGTACACGTCTGCAGCACCTTGCGTCTGAGCTGTGTTGTGTTGGTGCCGACGACGATGTCTTGCTTACTCTAATGCGTGAGAGACCCTGGGCAACGTGACCCACCCAACACCGCCTCCACTGGTACTCTCTTCCACCTCCTGTGTCTTGCCTCTTCCTCCTCCTCCTCCTCCTCCTCCTCCTCCTCCTGTGTCTTTTCTCTTGCTCCTCCTCCTCCTCCTCCTACCTCCTTCTAGTGTCTCTTACCTCTTCCTTTACCCCCTACTCCTCCATTTACTCTCGCCTCTCCGTCAATGTCTCCTCGCATGTTTACTAATGTTATGTAAACATTTCCAACAACAAATATGTCTCTCTGGATTTTTCATAAACATAAATAAATAAATAAATAAATATATATATATATATATATATATATATATATATATATATATATATATATATATATATATATATATATATATATATATATATGTGTGTGTGTGTGTGTGTGTGTATGTATACATCTCTCTTGTGGTACTTACTGCTGGTTCAGGTTATTTAGAAAAACACATTGCTAGTAATTCAGTGTTTTTCGTCTATTTACGTTTTGGACCACCAGAACATTAGCCCCCCTCCCCTCCCCAATTTAGTTCACCTGACGATTATAAACCTTCACGATACCTGGGAGGTTAGTGTTAAATTAGGTTAGGTTAGATTAAGGTAAATATGGGGTTAGGTTAGGTAAGGAATTTGGCAGACTTGTGTTGCGAATAAGCCTGTGTGTGTGTGTGTGTGTGTGTGTGTGTGTGTGTGTGTGTGTGTAGGTGTGTGTGTGTGGGGTCCCCAGGTCCTTAGCCCGACACTGTCCCTCCCACAACACTTAACTTTCCCCCCCTCACCCACCCTCAACACAAGCCATTCTCTCCACCACAACCACCCCTCTCCCTCCCCTCTCCCTCACTCCACCAACACAAGCCCCTTTCTCTCCACCACAACCTCCCTCTCTCTCCCTCCCCCTTACTCCACCAACACAAGCCCTCTCCACCACAACCTCTCTCCCTCCCTCTCCCCTGGCTCCACCAACACAAGCCCTTCTCTCCACCACAACCTCCCTCTCTCCCTCCCTTCTCTCCACCACAACCTCCCTCTCTCCCTCCCTCCCTCCACCAACACCACGCGGCTCCCCCACATCTCCCTCTCAGTCAATCTAACATTTTTCCTCTACCAGTCCGACGTTGTTTCCACCACAACCTTCCCCCACTAACTTTCCACCAATTTATAACTCTACCCCTGCCACCACCATTACCACCACTACCACCACAACACGAGTATCCACCATCTCCCTGCACCACCACTATCACCGCCACACCAACAACAACTGCAGCAGTAACAATAACAACTTAATAATACCACTAGCGCCTCCTCCCTTCTCACCAACACAACACCACCAACACTAACATAACACCACCAACACTAACGTAACACCACCAACACTAACGTAACACCACCAACACTAACATAACACCACCAACACTAACATAACACCACCAACACTAACATAACACCACCAACACTAACATAACACCACCAACACTAACGCAACACCACCAACACTAACATAACACCACCAACACCTAACATAACACCACCAACACTAACATAACACCACCAACACTAACATAACACCACCAGCACTAACGCAACACCACCAACACTAACATAACACCACCAACACTAACGTAACACCACCAACACTAACATAACACCACCAACACTAACATAACACCACCAACACTAACATAACACCACCAACACTAACATAACACCACCAACGCCAACATAACACCACCAACACTAACATAACCCCACCAACACTAACATAACCCCACCAACACTACCAACACCACCAACACTAACATAACACCACCAACACTAACATAACACCACCAACACTAACGCCACCAACACTAACGTAGCACCACCAACACTAACGCCACACCACCAACACTAACGCCACCAACACAACGTAACACCACCAGCATAACGTAACACCACCAACACTAACATAACCCCACCAGCACTAACGCCAACACCACCAACACTAACGCTAACACCACCAACACTAACATAACCACCAGCACCCCAACACCCCAGCACTAACATAACGCCAGCACCAACATACACCAGCACTAACGTAACACCACCAACACTAACGTAACACCACCAACACTAACATAACACCACCAACACTAACATAGCACCACCAGCACTAACATAACACCACCAACACTAACGCACCCAACACTAACGCCAACACCACCAACGCTAACATAACACCACCAACACTAACATAACACCACCAACACTAACATAACCCACCAACGCAACGCACCACCAAGCATAACGCCAACACCACCAACACTAACGCACCACACCCACCAGCACTAACGCCGCACCACCAGCACTAACATAACACCACCAGCACTAACTGCGCACCACCAACACAACGTAACACCACCAGCACTAACGTAACACCACCAGCAACATAGCACCACCAGCACTAACGTAACACCACCAACACTAACATAACCCCACCAGCACTAACGCCACCGCCAACACTCGCACCACCAGCACTAACATAACACAACGCCAGCAACACCCCAGCATAACCCCACCAACACTAACATAACACCACCAACGCCTAACATAACACCACCAAGCACGCCTAAGCATCAAACCACCAACATAACACCACCAACACTAACGTAACACCACCAACACTAACGTAACACCACCAACACTAACGTAACACCACCAACGCAACGCCACCAGCACTAACGCCAACACCACCAACACTAACATAACACCACCAGCACTAACACAGCACCACCAGCACTAACGTAACACCACCAGCACTAACGCCCCCAACACTAACATAACACCACCAACACTAAGCACCACCAACACTAACGCCACACCAGCACTAACATAACGCACCAGCACTACGCCTAACACCACCAGCACTAACGCCAACACCACCAACACTAACATAACACACAACACTAACATAGCACCACCAACACTGACGCTAGCACCACCAGCACTAACGTAACACCACCAGCACTAACATAACACCACCAACACTAACGCCAACACCAGCACTAACGTAACACCACCAACACTAACGTAACACCACCAACACTAACGTAACACCTGGCACTAACGCCAACACCACCAACACAACGTAACACCACCAACACAACATAGCACCACCAGCACTGCACCCAGCACTAACGCCACCCCACCAACACTAACGTAACACCACCAGCACTAACGTAACACCACCAACACTAACGCCAACACCACCAACGCCTAACGCCAACACCACCAGCACTAACATAACCCCACCAGCACTAACGCAGCACCACCAGCACTAACGTACCCACCAACGCTAACAACACCACCAACGCAAACACCACCAGCACTAACCCCACCAGCACTAACGCCAGCACCACCAACACTAATAACACCACCAGCACTAACATAACACCACCAACACTAACATAGCACCCAACACTAACGCAACACCACCAACACTAACGCCAACCCCCACCAACACTAACGCCAACTCCACCAACACTAACATAACACCACCAGCACTAACGCCAACACCACCAACACTAACATAACACCACCAACACTAACATAACACCACCAACTAACACTAACACCACCAACACTAACATAACCCAGCACTAACACCAACACACCAATACTAACAACACCACCAACACTAACGTAACACCACCAACACTAACGTAACACCACCAACACTAACATAACACCACCAACACTAACATAACACCAACACCCCCCCCTCCAGCAGCTTCCTCCTCCCCCGGACAGCAATAGACCCCTGCGTCGTCTTGGTGGTGGCAGCTGTGAAGTCCCAAGTTTGTTTACCCGCGCTCCCTCCCTCCAGCCTGGCGGTAAAGTAATAAAGCATTGTGTGAGAGTGGACCGTGGCGATCACCAGGTCTTGGGGCCGTCAATACTAAGGGGTGTCCGCGGCTCTCCCTCCCTGCCTCTCTCTCTCTCTCTCACGAGGAACCACCTTCTTGCTCGCCTCTCCTTCCCTGTCCCTCTCTCACGGCCATCTCTCTCATCTCTGTCACTCTGTCTCTCACGCCCTCCCTACCTCTCTCCTTCCATCCCTTAAGCCCTCCCTACCTCTCTCCTTCATCTCTCACGCCCTCCCTCTATACCTCTCTCCCTCCCTCCACACCTCTGCCTTTCTCCCTCCACACCTCTGCCTTTCTCCCTCCACACCTCTGCCTTCCTCCCTCCACACCTTTCCCCCTTCAACCCCACATTTCCTTCCCTCCACACCTTTCTCCCTTCCCCCCACCTCTCTCCTTCCCCCCACACCTCTCTCATCCTCCACCCCCCCTCCCTCTTTCCTCACCAGGTCCACCGCGCCTCGGCCAGCACCTTGCGTCGCACCACCTCGCCCCGCCACTCAAGCTCTCTACGCTCTCCTCTGCCTCACTTCCTTCCTGAGTTTCTGCCTCCTCTCTCTCTCCCTCTCTCTCTCTTTCTCGTTCGTTATTCCGGATAAGGTGCTGTAACTCTACTGATTGTGTGTGTAAAGTGAAGGATATATTCTTAAAATGTGTCCAGTGGTAACAATGGTCCAATGGTCCGTTGGTGGTAGCCGTCCTTTTCATCGCCGCCTCACACCCACAACAGGTTATTCTCCAGCAAGTTTCTCACAGTATTGATTTCCCTCAAGTACTTAATTTTCTTTCCTTTCAAGTTTATCTCTTTCTCTCGGGCTACGGACAGGGCTATTCTCTCTCTCTCTCTCTCTCTCTCTCTCTCTCAAACACTCAAGACGAGATGTTTTGTTTTTCTGTTCAGGCGAGTGAGTAGTGTCGTTTTTATGCTGCGACGATGGATTCACGAATTGGTGTGAATCCTACCGTTCACCGAGTCTAAAATCCGGATTTATGTCTCATAAATTAAATTGTCATGGGAATTGACGCCTCTAACAGATTCGTTTAAGCTATGACGTAAAGATGCCGATCAGGATAATGCATTGTGCCTTGACCTTAACTAGATATCGTTCAGTTTAGGTGAATTATTGAACATAAATGTGTTTTATGGATCACCTGAAGAATAGTCCCCCTGGATCATTGCACCTGATGATTAAACACCGTAACTCTACCTGAGGAATAGATTAGCGAAAGTGGTTTTAATCATAAGGTGAATTAATTAGGTGATTAATCCTCAGGTCATCCGTGTTTTTAAGAATCTAAGTACTGGTGAGTCACTAAAGAGGATTACAGGGTCAGAAATGAAGGTTTTGTTGTGGTGGGTGAGACAGTCTACGGTACACACACTCCATCCTTTAGTACCTACCTGAAGAAGGAGAGACCGACGTAGAGGGGAAGGGAATAAGGTAAAAGGAAGGAAGGGAAGTAGCGAGTGCCAGGTTACATATCACCCCATATCCCCCCCTATTCCTGAATAACCCCCTCCCCCTCTTAACCGGCTCGCTCACCCCCTTCTCTCACCTCCTCAACAGCCGACTCACTCACTTCAACACCCGGCTCACTACACCCCCCTCTCTCACCTCCTCAACAGCCGGCTCACTACACCCCCCTCTCTCACCTCCTCCTCAACAGCCGGCTCACTACACCCCCTCTTAACCGGCTCACTCACCTTCCTCTCTCACGTCCTCCTCAACACCCGGCTCGCTATACCCCCCTCCTCCCTCACCGTCCCCTCCCTCCTTCATCTTTCCGCCTACCACAGCCATTCCAAGTATCAGGTGCCGCTGCCTCCGTTACCACAGTAATGGCTGCCTGCGTCGTCTGGCCTACTACCCGGACTTGACACGCCCAGGACACGGCACGCTAAGGGGTAGGATATGGAGGAACCACGTAGGATATGGGTACTAGGACATGGGGAGGGGTGGCTGAACTAGGACACGAGGATGGGAGTTTAAAGAGGAAAGGACACAGCCACCAAGGGTTTCTTCCTACTGCCTGAGACGCCTTCGAGACTGTAGCTATTGGCTTGATCAAACCTAACCTAACCCCCGAGGTAGCGTTAGGGTATTTAATTAACAGGTGAAATTAGCATGGGGCTAATCTTCAGGTAACCCCATATATACAGTAGATAGTCAAATTAAGAGGTAGACAGATAAATTCATGTGTCAAACTCACTACCACTATTTACTCATTTCTGTGATCAAATAAGACAGCTGCTAAATCTCGGTTCTTGCAAAGGTTCTTACATTCAACTTACTTAAAATGACTCACTCTGGCTCCGGGCCACAGCTGATGACAGATTTAATGGCGTCGAACTTCAATAGGGGTGAGCTCCCTTTATTGTAAGAGTTAAGAGGAAAAATACTGAATGGATCTTTTTTTTTTTTAAGAAATTGGGGCCCAGAACATGAGGGTTTGCAATGGGGCCCCAGTCCTTATAGACCCCAGACTAATCTAATCGAACCATTATGACTTTAGCTTCCATATTACCATTCAGTACATGGGGGGCAGTGGAGCTATTGAAAGGAAGGAGGTGGTGATGGTGTAAGTCGTAGTGGCTCTCCCTAGTCGGCTGGTCAAGGGAGGGAAGACAAACTGTGAGTCGTGTCCAACTCGTCACCTCACGTATTACCGCCTCCGTCACCCTCCAGGCTTCCATCCCTCCTCCTTCTCACAAAGCACTAACTTTTTATTGTTGGATTTCCTCTCCTTTCCTCCCTATTTTCCTTGTGGTAAAATATTAATAAGTGCGCGTTGATCTGCGAAAACGTTTACTTATTTGTGCCGTTAAGGAGTTTTAAGTGTTTGTGCTGTTAATGGCGTCTCTCACTTTTTTTATGAATACGTCACGCGATACAGTGATATCTTAATTATTTTTGTTTATTTAAGATATCTTAACTCCGTGACGAGCGTAGAAAGTTTAGAGTTAACCATTAACTTAATCTTTCAGTAAATATGAAAAAAATAACCGTATTATTAGATGGTTCTCACCAAATTTCGGACATTGATGAAATTGTGGTAGAATATATTGTTGCAGGCATCCGCTAGCGTTGGTGTGGAGGTGAGAGCCGGCAGCATCCCTGTGGTCCCCCTCGGCCACCTGAGGTATATTCTTTGGTGTGAATATTGCCCTAACTCCTCTCACATCTTTTCATCGACGCGTTTTGTTTGACTGCTGAAAACTGCTGCTAAATACTGTATCTGGATTATCTGGCGCCTCCCATGATGGCAAGTCGAGATTGTGATTATTTACATGCACTGGTCCCTTGCCGTTTAGCTCTTAACTTTGTGTTGTTTCTTTGAAAACTTTCATTTTTTATAAGCAGTATAATGTAGAATATAAGAAATGTAATAAATAGTTTATTTACAATTTGTCGTGTACAAAACGCTGTCGCTCTGTTGCTCGGAATGAGTGGGAGTATTATATCCATAGTAAAACTCGCGATAGTTTTTAATAAGCAGTTTTTTTAGGACATACATATTGTAATGTAATTTGCTGTGTGTTTGAAAGGCACCACATGGTCAGGGGCGACATCCTGTGGTTCCCTTTCGATGTGGTAATTTTTAAAGCTTCGTTTTGGCAGCTATATCTGTTATTCTCACTCATCATCAATAAAGGTAGGTAAGGTGCATGCAGCGTTGATGTACTGCGCGTGAGGCAGAATGCAAGCAGGACTTTAGATATAGTGGTGGCCGTCCTCTCCGACAAAAGCCGAGGTTGTTACGATCCACCAGACAATGGCGGGAAGTGTTAACACAGCCACGGATGTTCCATTGTCAATTATCCAAGGTCGTTACACCTGACAATGGGATGCGTAGTCCACTGTTCCTCTTATTGTGACATAAAGTGTGAATCAATTACAACCTCGTGCAGGTCAGCCACTCTCGTTAACCCTCACCTGAAGAAAACCGAGCAGACTCACTGGCGCGTTTCAGACAACTGATGAAGATGTAAAAGTACCACTGTACGACCACAAGAAGCCGAAATTCCTGGCAAATGTTGGTCATCATAAAAGTCGGAGGTGAGCTTGCGTGCGACCGTATATGGCCGGGTGGTTTTTACCTTGTTTTATGAGACCCCCGGACGAGTCGCTTTAACCATAAATAAACCGGCTTGGATACGTTTATATGTGTTTATATTAGCGTTGTTTACATACCATCTTATTAGCAACGTACGTATATATAAAATCTATTGATTATTGAGCTAGGTGCATTTTACAAGAGGTGCAGGTCACAGGAGGTATAAAAGGAAATGGGCGAGGCACTTCGCCACAGCGTGAGGGGCAGAGGGTGGCAGAGCGCCCTGGTGGGACCACGCCATAACACGCCGGGCGAGAGACACAGACCAGTTTAATTTAATGTGTCACGTCTGCCCATACTGGCCAATGGCCATGCCCCACACCCTACCAGGCTGAACACAACACTACCAGACTGAACACACCCAAATTCAGTTTGTTCTTGGTTCAACCAAATAAGACTTTCGGAACTAAATTTGTGTCATTTAATTGCTGTATGTGCCACTGACTGTACTATGAATACAAATAGTTCATACATATACATACAGGATATGTTGTACGTGCATGTGTGTGTTTGTTTGTTTTTGTGTGAACATCGCCTCTGCTGCCTCAATACTATGTTGTGGCATTCGGAAGGGAATTATTGTAATTTTGTGCAGTATATATAGTGTGGTGATAGAGATTTACCCTAACCCCCTAAAAATAACAACCTAACCTGCAGGTTAATGAACACACCCTCTGAGTACAATGATAACCCCTCAAAAACAATGATTTAATCCCTTGAGTATGATGACAACCCCTTCAGCATGATGACTTCAGGGGTTTTGTTATTGTACTCAAGGGTGTAACACTCGAGGTCCTGTTGATGCTTGGGAGATAAATACTGTACTAGAAACATTCGTGTTGTTTTAGCTGTATTAGTGTTCTTTATTATTTTGGTTTTAGTGCATTACACCTTATACATGTCTAGATGTAATTATAACATTCCTCATCATGCAGTATGATGCAGCTGTATCTCTGACCATTATAATTACTGTGCAGTATCACACTTGCTTCCTTGTCCATCCCAAAAGAGGAGGGAAGTGTATTATTGCAAGTGGTCTGTGCAGTACGAAAGTCTTTATTAGTGTACAGTATAGTGTTGTAAACCATGCATCAAATATGTTATTGTATTAGCGTTGTATAATTCTTCTTGGTATGTTCTGCAAATCACATAATTTTATTGCATTCACAGTTATACAATAAATATAAAGGTATAAGATACTGTATATCCTATGATCAGCATTGTGAATAGCTTCCTATGTCAACAGGTTCTGAGTGAGTCTGAAAAAACGGAGGTTCACCGTCATGTGCTGGAGATGATGAAGTCAGTGTCAGTAACGGAGGCTAACTCTGGGGTGCTCAATCTCAAGACCAACCGCCGCACCTACTCCAATGCCCACTCGCCCACTGAGCCTCCCACCACCACTGCTCAGGAGGTCCACCCATTCCGAGAGTACATGGACAACCCAGCCCCCGACACCTCCGTCTCTGACAGTGAAGAAATCATGGCATATGTCAATATGAAGGTAGGTTGCTAGGCACTTGTTTTTCTCATGTTTGGAACAATGTAAGGGGGACCCGTTCAATGGGGGGGGAGGGGGGAGAAGAGACGGCTTCCTGCTATCCTGTTCATATTCAGGATTTTCTATAATATATATATATATATATATATATATATATATATATATATATATATATATATATCGTTTCTCACTATTGATCTTTGCTTTTAATTTTTTTAAGTATTTATGGTTATTATTTTATTATTTTTTGTATTTATTATTATCATTTATATTCTCCCCCCACCCGCACAGGTTAATGACCCACATCAGAACCTGGGGGGGATATAATAATAATAATAATAATAATAATAATAATAATAATAATAATAATAATGATAATATAAATGATAATAATAAATACAAAAAATAATAAAATAATAACCATAAATACTTAAAAAAATTAAAAGCAAAGATCAATAGTGAGAAACGATATATATATATATATATATATCTTGTCTTGAATAAAGACGAAAGCCAAGGTGCTCCGTTGTTTCCCTTTTCCCGTGTGATTTTATCAAGATTTATCTTATCCACGTTTTCATTGTGGATCTACATGAAATATATATATATATATATATATATATATATATATATATATATATATATATATATATATATATATATATATATATATATTGTCATAGTAAGAGAAACAATTGAAACCTCTCAATTGTGTGTAAATGAGGCAGAAAATCAGATTAGCAACCTGAAACTTGGCCACAGTTTTGTGATGCCATATGGAAGCAGGGTTTACCATTAGACAATACTTCATGCTTCCAATATCTTACCTGGCTGTAGTACCTCCCTGTTTGATAGCTGCCTACTACCTACAATTTGAACCACTTTGGGGACTGAATATGCAACTTCCCTTTTAAATTTACTTGATGCCTCTGGAAACCAATTATATTAACCACTGAAAATTTTACAGGTGCACCTTGAAGATGATGACATCCTGGCCTGGTGGTCAGGGACTTCAGCTTCAGGCCTCTCAACACTACGACTCTTGGCCAGAAAAATCCTAGCTGTTCCTGCCACGTGCGCCTATGCTCACGACCTCTGTGTTCATGCCCGCCAGGCCCGCCAGCAGATGGGTCTGGTGGAGGAGTTTCACCTCAACAATGTTCTCCATATGAAGTACAACATGAACTAGAATCTTGTGTAGATGATATTTTCCATTTGGTTGCCAAAAAGGGTCATTACTTGTTTGGTCAATGCAAAACTGTAATATGCCTACAAATTTAATTTTATACTTCATAATTCATGACTTAATAATTCTACATACAGTAATTGCCTATATAAAACATATAGCATATTCCACTAATAAATGTTCATATTTGGCCAATAGAGCCATATGATACGTAGTACGTACCTATATTTGCCATAAACACAGTTAAGACAGTGCACTCAAAGATACTCTATACTGTACCAGCTAATGTTGGCACTATGGTTGTTATTGGATGTAAACAATGAGAAAGTTACATGAGAAGTAAACTGGCTGGTTTACAGGCCTCAAGTGAATGGGTACATGATATTAATAGTATAGTTAACATGAATTTAGTTCTATCATGTAATGATATATGAAGACCAGCAGGAATATTCTTAAGAGATCTTTGTTATTTGCACACCTATGGCCTTGAAATAAAGGTCCTTATCACCAGCAATGGTGTAATCACTAAAGGTTTTGATAATGCTCAACTGCAATATGAATCTGTTAATTGAGGTAGCTGTTTCTATTTGGTTGTGACTTGGTTGCTGTAATTGATTTACTGGATGTGGTTATGGTTGACATACTTCATGTGAAGTATTACGTAAGTTGCTATTTATTTTATTTGATGAATCATTTTAAAGAGTTTATTTTTAAAATGCTTTCTGTTAGTGGTGGATCATGGTTACACAAGAATCCTTCCATCAGTTTGTGAAGTTTGCTTAATATTGTGGTGCTCATTTTGCAAAGACATAATTTTAGATCAGCTCAAAGATGAGAAGGCATATGTTTAATCATTGCTCTTCCGGCAGACAAAACCATAAGCTCAATTTCAACAGTAACATTTTTATAACAGCTGATCCAGTGTACAATACTGTAAAGCCATTTTAACTTTCCTAAGAGTCATCAATATTCTTGTCCTAAAGATCCATTTCTCTGGTAGTAGTCATGCATTTTGTTTTGTGTCTGATCATGTGTACAGAAAGTGGTTTTTGCCTCTTACCATGTCTTGAGCTAAACAGTGTACTATGTGGATATGATTACTACACTATCAGGTGCCATTTTCATATCAACATGATTGTGGCTTCATTTCCAGCTCAGTAGGGTAGGAAGACTCACTTGTTAGAGAAGCAGGATTGGGAATTATTAGCTTGTCTGCCTTGAGCTACAGTAGCTTGAAAGGGAGAGTATTTAAAAAATATCTTAGTCAAGTGTGTCCTCAGACTTGGGAACCTTCTGGGAAATGATGCCTCAGACTTATCTTTAACAAAACATATTATTCTTATAACTGTGGAAACAATGTCTACATATGTTACATTATTTTGGTAAGCCTTTTGATTATTAACGTTGATGTACAGTACTGCAAACAACAATATTTAAGGCCTTATTACAGTGCAAAACATGCAGCTAAAATATATCACCTACATTTCTATATCAGTAAATTCTTTGAAACAAGAAACTATTTGTGAGTTGACTGTTCAGTGTCATTATTTATGAGATAAGTAATGATTTTGTAATCTATAAGCCATTTTGTAGAAAATGTTCTTGAGCTTAAGAAAGTAAATTATTTAAAGGTAATCTGAGTGTTATATTGTTCAGCTTAGTTCTCAAGTTCTTTGACTACACATTTTGTCATGAAGGCATTTTTGTATTCTAAGCATAAGTTTTGCTGGTTTTATCGTTGTGAAATCTTTTTAATATATGACGTCTCAGGCAAAGGAATATTTCTCAGTGTAGAATATAGATGTAGAAATCATTAGAAATATAAAGAAATTGATAAACCTCAAAGAATATGACACAATGGCTCAATATTTTATGCCATAGATACTGACAGGGCATCACATTGGCTCATGTTTTATCAAAGATGTTATGTCAAAGATTTTTTCACCTTATTTTGCTCAATTCAGTAGTTACTCCTGCCTGTCATATGAGAGCAAGAAGGTTGTGCCAAAGACTTGCGTGTGTGCTCAATATTGCGATAGTTTGGGTTTGTGCTTTCCCGGATGTTTTATCTGCCATTGTTATTTACGTCACGTGGGGAGTAGGATTGTTGGCATATAGGTAGTTTTAGTTAAATTTCCTCATTTACTGGTATGTATTATGTATTCATAAATTCATGTCTTTCCCTGTGTCAAGAGAGTTAAGGAATTGTTTGTGGCATGATTCACACTTTGGTATGTAAAATAAGATTCTTGCGTTGGACAATACTCAAGAATACTGTACTGTACTGTTCTTCCTTGTATTAATATCACTCCAGGTTGTTATGGGTGTTGTATATTGAACTGTTCTTTTTGTTGCTGTTATTGTATTTCCATTTTTGGTACTCACAAACGTGTAATTAATTACCTTTGCTCTTCCTTCTGATATAAGCTGTTCTGTCTTGTAGTGTAGAAGTTTTACATATGAATGTTTATAAAATTTTACAGATATGTGCCAAACCCATTGAAACACATTTTTAGTGTTTTCACGTGGAGCTTTTTTTATGTGTTGAAGTATGTGTATGCATTTTTAGTTGTGTAAATCTCTTTAATGTGTATAGTATCGCAAAGGTTGTATAAAAGACTCTACCATGAACATCACACAACTCCATACCATATATTGCCGATGAAACTACTCGCCAAATTCAACCATTTAAAACAAATCACCGTATGTGAACTAATGTAAACTTTCTAGATGCCTCTACAACCTCTACCTTCTGCTCCTTCCTACCCAGCAGCCAGATAGTGTCAAGTACGATGAAATTAAATTGTTTCTTGTTTATACCATCTAATTTATGTTTATTTGTGCACGTATGCATTATTTTTATCATACATAAAATTAACAAGTGAAAGTTGGGTTTAAAAAAGACCTAAAGATGAGGTTTGAAAGATAATACAATAATCCCCAGAATGTTTAACATCAGAGTTTGCTTCATTACTAAATACATTTTTGAGAATTCAGTTGTCAAGAACAAATTTAAACTACAGAAAATCATTTATTTAGACTTAAATTTGTATTTCCTAAATCTCACTACCGTACAGTACTTTATTGAAATTATGTACTGTATTGGCACTGAGGTACAGATATCTTCATTTTCTCTTATGTAAAATGTGTCACTATGTTCCACGTCAGTGACACAAGAGTTCTGTATATTACTTGCAAAACATGAATGAGTACCGGTAGGTGGCAACTTGTGTCGCTAATAACCTTACTTGCTAACGTAGCAGAAAATATACAGTTAACCCTCACTTTACGCGGTCCCACATTCCGCGTTTCCACGTTTACGCGGTGCCCTGCTGGAACCCAGGATGCTCACATTCCGCGGTGCGTGTACCCCTTTACGCGGAGAGCGGCTGGCGAGCCGCGCCATTTTTGGATCCAAACCTCCCGCCATCCGCCATGTTGTGTAAGCTGCGCGAACATGGTGCGCACAAGGTCGCCCAGTCATCAAAACATTACCAGTTCTTCACCCGCCACCCACCACAGCCGGCCCAAGTCAGTGATAGTGATAATTATGGTGAGGATATGGACTTATATGGACTTTGGGGAGTTTGACAAAGAGGCCCTGCAAGCCTCTGTGGTGGATAGTGATACAATTGATACAAGTGACACAGGTGAGGGCCAATAATCTGCCCTCTGCCTCGGAACCAACCGCCCATCCCCGTGTGCCCAGCCATTTTTTCTACTAATGTAAGTGTTAAAAAACCTAATATTATTGATATTTCTCTTAATTATTAATTGTGTGTGCATACCATCATAAAGTTAAGATAATATTTTTACTACAACATAGTTGTGTGTCGTCAAAAAGTGGAGTTTGGGGATCGGCCCGGACTCCATTTCAATTAATCCCATATGTTATGTTATTCACTTTACGCGTTTCTCACTTTACGCGGGACCCTCCGGGTTACATTAACCGCGTAAAGTGAGGGTTAACTGTACAGTAAGACGGTCAATCTGGCAACTCATGCATTCCAGGCTAGCAGAACTGGTAATAGTGGTTTCTAAGAGAGCATCATTATTATACTTCAACAAGTTTACAAGTTCTCACCTTGAGTTTGGGGTATTGACTTGTTCTCAAATATATTTTTAACCAATAAGCCTTGCATGCCACAGTTAACCCCCAGCTTAGATAAGAAGTCATAATGAGCCATATATGGTGTGAGTAAAACTGATGTTGTCAGTATAATATTGTGGTAAGAATTTGGTGATATGAATTTCCACACATTCAAAAAACTTTTATCTTATTATATGGAACATTGTAAAGTTTGAGAGGTTGTGTTCAAACATTGCTTTCATGTACTGTGATGAGGCTGTCTTTTATGCATATTTATCAAAATATTTAAGAGTAATTTAATTTCAGTTTATACTTCTTCTTGATAAAAAGCTCATAATGTTAAATCTCATCACTACTTTAGATTTGTTTTGAATTTCAAAAAGACACAAATTGGTTATATATGTATGTTGATCTTATGTTGAGTGTGTTCACAAGAGAGTTATCAACAAGCTTCCACGTCAAATTTGGTGTAATTTAAAATCAAATGTAAAATCAAAGATATATTACAAGAGGAAAACCATAGACCTACCGTAGATCTTTTTTGTGAACACACATTTTGTGCTGTAATTCAGATATTCATACCACAGTTGGGGATAAGCAAAGCCTTATATACCAGTCATGAAATATTCCTCAGTACATTACTGATGTATATTTTCTTGATAACATCTATGCAATTCATTCTTTGCTCTTTTGAGAAGTTACATTACAAGGAAGAACCTGAAGCTCCAGCATAAAACAGGGAAAATATTTAGTTTTTTAACTGATTGCAATTAAACGTAAAAATCATCATTGGATGTTATGTGTGAGGTTTGTTGCTTTCTACCCTAACTCTGCTATACAGTAATCTAATTATGGGTGTTAGTCGACTCAGCATTACCCATCAGTGAAGTGATGGTCGACTCTAAGATTTCATTCTCTCAAGAATTCCCTAAGTTATGTTTATCATTCATGCCATTCCATCTGCCACATATGTGTGTGGCATTATATGCATAATTTGTATATATATATATATATCTATGTCTCATTATTATTATAGTCTTTGTGTTTATGCTTCCCTGTGTTGTCTGGAGGAGAGAGGGAAGTGGGTACTGGAATGGAGATTTCTGTACTATGTATTTATAATGATCCTCTTGATAATTAGACCTTGGAGCTTTAGATAACTGCCATACTAACAGTGGTTTTGACCTAAGTATGGTATGCTGGTAACAAAGGTTTTAAACTTGCTCAAATTACCTTGGTACTGGATCTTGTACGGTACGACAATGCCTGCTGGAGTATAAGATGAAAACATGCACTAGCACTGACGGGGTCAGCACCTGGCTTCAGTAACAAAGAATTTGTAAACTTTGACCATAAAATAGTAAACAGAAGATAGAAAGTTAAATTCATCAAGTGACCTACAGAAGTCACAAGTTTTTTCAATGTAATTTTTTGTCTGTCACTTCTCTCTGTTCTGACTCTTGTTCCATTTTATATTCAATTTAAAAAACTTACAGTTGTTACCTTCCTTTATAATCTTGCAACTGTCATAGGCGTCCTTCTTTTGCATATCTTTTATTGTACAGTAATTTATAAAGTAGCCTCATATTATTCACTGAATTGCCATTGCTCCCCAGTTTTGTGTTTGTTCATTATCATGAAGGATTATTTCCAGCATTCCATTATATTTTTGCTTCTAATTTGTTCTATTTTGCTGCTCCCGTTTGCATATACTTTAGTGTGTGGTTGGGATGGGTAAAAAACTAACTTATCTAACGTTGTGTGCCATAACTTTGTAAAAGACATTATTATTTTTTATACTAAACTTTTCAACAAATAAAATTTTGCATTTTTCTCAGTACGTGTATTTGTACCGCAACCAGTTCCTCTGTCCTTCCTATTAGTAAGATCACTTCCTAAATACTGTACAAAGTAGAATACAGTAAGTCCTCATACAACGTCGTCCCGCTTAACCTTGTTTCGGTACTACGTCGCTAAACTTAGACCAAAAATTCATTTAACATCCCGGTGATCAGATACTACGTCGTTTTGAGTCGTCACAGACTACTTTCAGCGGCGCATCACCCGCTCTTGTCTGGCCTTGCTACGCTCTCTCGGCTCAGTGTGCTGCCCTCACTCGCAGAACGTCACAGCGTCCCCAAGTGATGCCAAGCCAGTTAATGTTACAACTTCACTTCATTTGTGTGTACTTAAGTGCTTTTACTCTAAAACTGTAATCTAACCATTCAAAATGGCTTCCAAGCGCCCATCAAGTGCTACTGATGTTAGTGTAGTGAAGAGGCAATGTAAGACCATTACCCTTGCTACGAAAATAGATGTATTAACCCGATTTGAAAAAGGAGAACTTGCTGTGGACATAGCCGCTGTGCTTGGTCTAACCCCCACGACGGTGCGTACTATCCGGACCAACGCTGACAAGATTAAGGTTAGTGCTGGAAGTGGTGCTTCTCTGAGTGCAACCAAGACAACTCGTACGAGAAGCACTGTGATAGAAAAAGTGGAAAAGATGCTGTCTATGTGGATGAAGGACCAGAATCAACGCAATGCGCCTGTGAGGCTTATGGTTATTCAGCATAAGGCCAGATCCTTGTTTAACGACATAAAGGCAGAAGAGGGTGAAGGATCAAAAGAAGAGACCTTTACGGCCATCCGAGGCTGGTTTTAATGATTTAAGCACAGGTATAACTTCCACAATATTAAGATGACTGGTGAAGCTGCCAGTTCAGATATGGTTGCTGCTGAGACATTCCGGCCAGAATTCAAACGGATTATCCAGGAAGGAGGCGACTCATCGAAGCAAGTCTTCAATGTGGATGAGACTGGTCTCTTTTGGAAGAGGATGCCTGAGAGAACCTATATCTCCAAGGAGGAGAAAAGCGTGTCAGGTTTTAAAGCGGCAAAAGACTGCTTGGCGCAAACGCTGCCGGTGACTTCAAGCTGAAGCCTATGCTGATTTCTCGTGCTGCCAACCCACGGGCCCTGAAAGCTTACTCTAAGGATCACCTTCCTGTGATCTACAAAGCAAATAAGACGGCATGGATAACTGGCGCCTTATTTAGCCAGTGGTTGAACATGTACACCGTGCCTGCAATGACGGAATACTGTGCAAGGAGAACCTTAACTTCGAAATTCTTCTGATCGTTGACAATGCTCCAGCTCATCCTCCCAATCTCGACGAATTGCATAACAGTGTAAAAGTTGTATTCCTGCCTCCCAACATGGCAGCACTGATGCAGCCTATGGACCAAGGCGTCATCAACCACATTCAAGGTGTATTATTTACGCCGTACCATGGGCCAGCTGCTCAAGGCTACAGACAGAGAAAATAAACCTACGATCCGAGAATATTGGCGTGGCTTCAAAATTCCTCATGCAATTGACAACATTGGCAAGGCATTAGAAGAGGTTTCAGAAAGTTGCCTGAATGGTGTGTGGCGGAAATTGTGCCCCGAGTGCGTTAACAGTTTTACTAGATTCACGGACTTAGTCCCAGCTGTGGACAGGGATTCCTCAACTTGGCTAGACAGGCAGGCTTTGATGAGCTGGAATCAGAGGATATTGAGGACGTCCTGGCACCCAATACAGAAAAGCTCACCAACGAAGATCTGCAACAACTAACAGAACACAGTCCCGTTGAAGACGATGACGATGAAGAAGAACCTCAACGAAAGCTAAATTCCAAGAGGATGGCAGAATCGTTCAACATGTTCCAGCAAGCAATGTAATTCTTTATAGATGACGACCCAAACAGAGAACGTAGCTCAAAGGTTCAACACAGTATTAAGAACAGTCTTGGTTGTTACACTGAGATCTATAAGGAGAAGAAGAGTAGCACCAGGCAGTCAACATTGGATTTATTTGTTCATCGGGGGACGGCAGAAGCAGCTTCTTCACAACAGCCGGCAGCCGGGGAGGAGCAAAAAGCAGTCGAGGAGGAGCAAACAGCGGCGGAGGAACCCCAGTCAAAACAGGAGGAGGAGGAAGCAGCCTCAGAGTCTCAGTGACTCGCCACCCTCCTCCTCTCCCACCCTCCTCCTCCGCTCCTGCCATACTCCTCTCCTCCCACCATCCTCTTCCTTCGCTCCACTACCCACCACACACTTGCTCTAGCACCTCCGGCCATAGGCAAGTACCGATACAAACTTAGTAGTTCTATATATATATATATATATATATATATATATATATACAGTATATATATATACTATTTTCTATAGAAATGACAATGATTTTCTGAATATGTATTGTTTTTCATGGGGCAAAGGGAGGCTGGGGAACGTAATAACTGTATTTTATCTATTTCTTATGAGGAAAATTGATCCGCTTAACGTTGTTTCGTATAACGTCTCATTTTCAGGAACATAACCCCTTCGTTAAGCGAGAACTTACTGTACTCTATCTCATGCAAAATCTTTCCGTGTCATGTAATCAAGTCTTAAAGTATTTACCTACCTTTTTTGGTATTACAGTTTAAGCTACAACTCGATTATAGTACAGCAATTTTGTGTTTAACATTACTGTAGTTATATATTGTCAATAGAAAATTTTTTTGCTAAAACCACTTCCGTCGTAAATGGATATTAACAGAGAAAGTAAATTCACATAAGAAATTAACGTAAAATTGGGGCTGTGCAAAGAAAACTAGGGAGCATGTGGAGGTTAGCAACACTCCTGAGGTTCGGGAGCCGCCTATGGGCACGATGTCTCTCGAAAGACGTCTTTAAGGTGGCGAGATTAGAATCCCAGGGCGAGATTCCTTGGCAGACGCCACGGCCCACCGCCACGAGTCAACTTTTCCCGGGCCAGGCGCTCCGAGCTAGCGAGCGAGCCTGTAAACAACTCTGGCCCACTGACTCCGTCATATGATCATGGTCTACCCACTGTTCTTGGTTATATGTATGGAGCCGTATTAATATCCATGCTTAGGGATGACTAGCAGAAATATAGTCATCCCAGGTTAAGTATTGAACCCCTGAATGAGAGTTCAAGGTACCAGGTGGTTCCTTGTGAAATGATAAGAAATATGGTATGTTACTAATTGTGGAATTGCCCAGTGTGTTATGTATTCATCTGTAGTACCCATGAAAGAATAACCTGTGAGTATCATGCTCTAATCAAGAAGTGGAGAGGTAATTTGTTACTTGTTAAAGTAAGACCTGAGGGTCCAGTGATGGCTTGTGAATAATAATACGGAATCTCATGTATCAAGGTAATGATATCCCAATTGTCTAATAAAGTAATGAGTATTTGGAGGTGTTGAATGAGGTAATAAGCTCTTGAAGTGTTTGATGATTTAATAAGTTAATTGCGGTTCTGTTTAGCCTGAGTGAATCTAAGATGCATCTTCTCCACTCACTGTGTTCATAAATATTGAATTAGTAATCTGAGTATCACCACTCTACTCCTTCTAAACATTGGTTCCCAGAAAATAATACTTACTCACGTGCCTAGACATCTACCACACTACCCAACAACTTTCCATGAGTTATGTTATATAATGAAAAGTCTGGGTGGTGGCAGCTACCCTTTGTAAGTATAAAAAGTGTTGTACAAAGAATAACATGGTTCCCCAGACTAACCCATGTATAAGAATAGACATAAAACAAAGTATACTTCAGAAAGGTAAGATCATTGACTTGGAAAACATAAGTAGAGAAGCATAAGAGTTACTTATATAAGAATATATAAGAATATAAGGTATATAGAGATAAAGAACATGTAAGAATATAAGTAAGAATATATAAGAATAAATATATATGTAAAGAATGGAAGAAGAATAAGTATATAAAACAGGGTGCTCATTGGAAGAATGGTACACAGAACAATAAGTATATGAGTATATAGAATACTAACAGAAGAGTAGCTGGATGGTAAATTATTGAAAAGGAATTTAATTGATTTTGTCACTGGTGTACAGTTGACTGCACTATACCTACGTGGTGCAGTGGCTGCATTCTGGGTTGTAGGCTTAGATTACATTGTTTTTCAAGTTCGGATGCTAATGTGTTATTGCTTGAGGCTCTATTGCATATGTTTCTTTCGAAGCAATATAAATGGGATGGATATACAGTATCTCCATTTAAACCAAATAGAATATGTATTTCTCCCTAGTTTTTCTCTGGTTTCACTTAACTTTTCCACCCAGCTTGATTGCAGTTGTTAACTATCACAAAGTTTAAAGTTTATCTCCCCAATCGTAGTAGGAAGTGTTTGCATACTGTATTCTGTCTTAAATTAAAGAAATGTGATTCTTATCAGAATATTCAAACTTGTAATGTATTTCGGCCTTATCCACCCTGAATTATATATATTTTCAAGA
This sequence comes from Homarus americanus, assembly GCF_018991925.1. NCBI lineage: Eukaryota > Metazoa > Arthropoda > Malacostraca > Decapoda > Nephropidae > Homarus > Homarus americanus. Next base: position 3,345,199 of record NW_024729259.1, read on the forward strand.
CTGAAAGCTGAAACTTATATTTATCTACCACCTAAGTCCCTTCTTTATGTTATTTCATGTAGGCTACTGTACAACATGGTATTGCCTCTTCTTTTATTTAAGGAACATTATTGTTCGTGAGTAAATAAATATATACATGTATAAGCAGACAATCATGTATATTTATGCAATGGCTGCTAAGAATAGAAATGTATATGGCTTATGACAGGAGTCTACGCTAAAGATGAGCTCGTTCTCTAGCCAACAACACGTTTTCTATGACCTTAAATATTTATGGTAAAATTAAATCGAGAGATGGCGCAGCAGTCAGGGCCTGAACGTTAATTGAATGTAGTACAAGTTTCTCTATATATTCCTGCCTTGGTATAACATACCATTGTGACGTCACTTGCAAGCCATTTGCCTGAGTGAGCCGTGAGGGAAGGTCGTGTCGCGAAAAGGGTAAGATTTTGTCATAGAAAACGGGAAATGTTTATCATAGAAAATGGGAAATATCTACTTAATGGGAAAGTTGGTTATCTACTTTCCCGAAAAGTAGATTATCTACTTTTCGGGAAATTAGATTATCGACTTTTGGGGGAAATATTACCTAATTTTGCGAAGTAGATTATCATGGAAAACGGGAAATTTGCATCACAGAAAATGGGAAATATCTACTTTCTGGGAAAGTTGGTTATCTACTGTTCATAGAAAACGGGAAATTTGTGTCATAGAAAACGGGAAATATCTACTTTCCGGGAAAGTTGGTTATCTACTTTCCCGAAAAGTAGATTATCTACTTTTCGGGAAAGTAGATTATCGACTTTTGTGGAAGTAGGTTATCAACTTTTGGGGAAATATTACCTAATTTTCCGAAGTAGATTATCATAGAAAACGGGAACTTTGTATCACAGAAAATGGGAAATATCTACTTTCTGGGAAAGTTGGTTATCTACTCAACATAGAAAACGGGAAATTTGTGTCATAGAAAATGGGAAATATCTACTTTCCGGGAAAGTTGGTTATCTACTTTCCCGAAAAGTAGATTATCTATTTTTCGGGAAAGTAGATTATCGACTTTTCGGGAAAGTTGGAACTCCCCCCTCCCCCCCACTCAGACGAGCTGAGAGAGTCCGCAGTGGGGTGCCAATCCGACCGAACCTTCGACGTCCCCGGCTACGGGTCGCGGTGACCTACTATGAGGTGAAATACTCCTGATTAGTCCGTGAGAAATCAAAGCCTCACACGCTTTGGTCTCTCGGCGCACACGTCGCCACGCTTCTCTGGGCGCGCACGTCGCCACGCTTCTCTGGGCACGCACGTCGCCACGCTTCTCTGAGCACGCACGTCGCCACGCTTCTCTGAGCGCGCATGTCGCCACGCTTCTCTGGGCGCGCACGTCGCCACGCTTCTCTGGGCGCGCACGTCGCCACGCTTCTCTGGGCGAACACGTTCCAGCAGTTTTTCTCTGGGCGTGCACGTAGCCATTACAGTTTCCGTCACAGCATATGCTGCAGCCTTCAATGCAGTGGCTCATCGTGTCTTGACCGAGATTTATTCCACCAGTCAATGCGATAACAGCTCGTGGTTCAACATGACCGGGGTGCATGTCTCATTCTAGTACTCGAGCAAACTAAGAATAGTTCTTGCCACAAACTCGAAGCAAACAGGGTGACCCATTCTATCCTCACCTAACAATTGATGATAGTGGGTCCCACCCGTGAAAAAAGCAGAAATAGTCATTGGGCAACGCTGGCGCTCACTAGCTTGAGCTCATGTCCCCACAAATGAGAAAGGTTGAGCTAGTCTTGGGACACCTGCGTTAACATTTGATAGATATACTGCCCCACTCAAACTTCACACCAGATAATGAGCGGCATGCCGACTCGTCGGCGCACGCTTCTCTGGGCGCACACGTCGCCACCTCGGTTGTGTGGGTGGAGCGGCCCAAAAATGTTTGGGCGCGCCCCCACACACACGCCGTCGTCCAACGGGCGTGTTTCGCCTTGTAGTAGGTGACCTTGACCAAGCATCCGTTACCCAGCGCATAGCAGGTCTACTAGCAACACAATAAATGCGGAAAAGAGAGGCCTGGGGTGAAATTGCTGCCTCATTCAACGCCAGCAACTCTGACCAACTCCCTCGCACAGCCAAGCAGCTCAAGAGGAGCTACGGACACTTAAAAAGGAAGTAAAGTATATGCTTATTAATGTACGGTGTTTTTCCATTAGGTTACTAAATTAAGTAGGATTAGAGTATTTAAGTGACGGGTCATGTGAGGAAGCTCGCCTCCTACCGAAGTAGACAGAAGGAAAGCTCCCATCTCACCTCTCCATTTTCCCTTCCTTCATATCTTTGAGTTGTATATAAAATTAAATGGGTTTTTTATGTCAACTTTCATAATATCTATATGCCTATTGATTGATTTTTCTCTTAAGAGTTATCTGATAAAAATGTGAATTCACAGGGAAGGTACTGACTATATACAAGCTATATGGTTTCAGAACAATTACCCCCCTCCCCCCCCCATAGGACAACTGCCCTCTGGACAATTACTCCCCCCCCTTCCTTGCCAGTGAATAACTGACACAATCATGGAACACTAAGATATAGTGCTATATTTTCATGCTTTTTTTTGTAATAATTATATACACAAAATGACGACTCATAATTTATGGTCAAGTGAAAAAATTTAAATGTTTTAAATTTATTTGTGCAAAACTGAAGACATCAAAAAATAATAAACCTTCCCTTAAGAAGTAACATAAACATTATACTGTACTGAATATGGATAATAAAGTATGAAAGTGGTAGAATGGGATAAGTTTAGAATAATATTAACAAAGTGCGACTCTTATGCATTTATGATGTAGTTATAAAGAATTTGTATTGTGATATAAATGTAACCCAAAATGTAGTCTGAAGGTAATTTTACTTCTACTTTTAACGGGTTACTTACCACTGAGACCTTCATTTGACAGCGTGATTTAAAAAAAATCTGGATACAGCTCCTATAATTGTGTTATTATGTAATTTCCTAGTACTGTATATCTGGAGAAAAAATATGATCTGTTCAGGACAAGAAAAAAACATTATTGCAATTCTCTATCATATACTGTCATATACAGTAAAGTACAGTACTGTATCACATAAAGTACAGTACTGTACTGTATCATATAAAGTACAGTATTGTATCATATAAAGTACAGTACTGTATCATATATAGTATTTGAACGTATAATCATGTTCGAAGCTTCAAATGCTTCAATGAAGCTTCGTGACGTCACTCTCAACCTTCATATATAAAGTCTCGACGAACTCGTTTTCCGCCCATTCTTCACACTCACTAGCTGCAGCTGACAGGGAGGTGCGAAGCCCCACACCCCGCACCTCTAGTCTCCATTATATACGTGTAATTTTTTCCCGACTGTCTACAGTCAATATGGCCAAGAGAAATGGTTATTCTTTTGGTTAGTGTTTATATATACTTAATTATGGCGTAATAAATGCTGATTTAAGTAACAAACTTGCCAGCCGGTTGTTGCAGTTCACTTGGCTTCTAGAGACGTATCCCCAAGTTTCACTGGGCCGTAAGGCCTATGGTACCTACTTTGCAGCTTAAACAAATACATTAATAAGGGTTAGTATTATATTAAGTGTTTCTCTAACGTCTAACCAGTAATTTATTAACGTTTTAAAACTTTTAGGCAAATATACCGCCAAATGAGCCATAACAACTGAGCCGAAACTATAAACCGGTGGCGAGTAACAAGCGTAAACCGCACATCAGTATTTGCGTTATAATTAACCAGTAAGTGAGTGCAATGACGAGATTGGGTGAAATTATTGTATTTTTTTTTATTTCACATTTTCCCTCTTGCTTCGAAGCCCAGCCCACTTTTGGCGGAGCCGGGTGGTCATAACTCAATAGCTACACATTTCTTCTAACGTTCATCACCAAAATATAACTATGTTTTGTGGAATTACGATACAATATTTTTCACTGGCTAGTTCTTTGCTTCCTCTTTAACTAGGATTTCTGGGAGTTGAAACCGAATTTATTACGGGTTTTAGCCGGGCGAAGAGAGGCATGCTAGGCGAGGCAGGCAAGAAACCAGACAGGAAGCGAGGCGAGGCGAGTTGAGGTAGGGAGCCGGGCGAGGCAAGGGAGCCGGCGGAGGGCGAGGTTGAGGGGTTTCAGAATATTTGTACAGTGTATATTAAATTTTTAAAAGTGGACAACCATGGATTTTACCATCGGAAAAACACATTGGTCAACAACCAAAAAGCACCAAAACTAAACTAACGTAACGTAGCCTAACAACGTAACATAGCCTAACCTGGAGGTTCGTTGGTTGTCTGCTTGTAAAAAAAAATACCGGGTTCCTAAAATAAATGTTAAGATGTATATAAAGACACCTTTAAAATGTATTGGTAAATAAGGCCGTAACCATCTCATTAACCTCTGGAAAATGTTAAAATGTTTGGCTCGCCTGAAGATTCATCCCCCAGTTTATTTCAACTGAAGATCAATTTAACCTAAGCCAATCTACGTATTACAATGTGTTGCCGAATCTTTCTTTTTCAGATCAAGGAATGACTGCAGATTCAACTACAGTACAAAACCCTCTGTTATTGGTGTGGTGCAGTATGTGGTCAGTGTGGTGCAGTATGAGGACACAAGTGAAGTGTGGAGCAGTATGTGGGGACAAGACCACGAGTGAAGCTTCTCACAATACACAACGGTGTTCCTTCAGGTCAATTTTAACGTTTTGTGTGAAGGTGTGGGTGTGCGTAGCTTGCTATGGTATCATTTAATGTTTGGTGGGGGGTTGTGGGTGGATGTTGCTTCCTGTGGTGTCGTTTAATGTTTTGTGAGGGTGTAGCTGGGTGTGGCTTGTTGTGGGGTCGTATAACGTTTTGAGAGTGTAGGTGGGTTGGGCTTGTGGTGGGGTCATTTAACGTTTTGCGAGAGGGTGTGGGGTGTTGACACTTAAGGGGGCATGAGGGAGGGAAGGTCTAGTCAGCTGTAATAAACCTTGTGTATAGTGCATGAAGCAGTGTAGTACAGTACAGTACAGTATAGTATAGTGTAGTCGTACTGTATTGGTAAACTAATGTGGAGGTAATGATTTATGTAAACAGTTGGGGACAGTTTAAGTACATGTGATCTAGTTGCAAGTTTAATTTTCATTGTACGTAAATTACAACTTTACACAAGTTGCAGGTAACAGCTGATGTACGTGAAGGCCAATGGAGAAGTGACAGAACCTCGAGCAAGATTTAACTACCAGCATGTTACTTCAGCCTCATCAGTTAAGTTACTTGTACAGTATATCTTAGCTAGTATCTTTATCCAATAAACCACTCGACACTGCTCCTACACTGGGCAGTGGAGGGTGTGTGGGGGGTGCCTTGCTGACTGTTTGAGGCCTAATAGGTCTGTGTGTAGACCTAGTGATCAGTGTGTGGGGCCTGGCGGACACTCTTGGAGGACTGTGTTGGAGGGCTATGGAGGACGATCTGTAGACAGACTGATATTAGAGTAAAATTAATATTAGTTGTAGTGACAGTAGAAATATACAGAACTGTATGCCTATTGATTATTAGTGAAAATTAGTAGCAGTAGTAAACATAGTAAGTTAAACAAGTTGTTGTGGGTGGGTTTCAACTAACTTTAATAACCATAACCTAACCTAAGATAAACTATTCCAAGACATAAATTCAGTATTTTTTTGTCACTTACGTTAACTGATCATGAATTCATAAGTTAATTTTGAAAGAAGTTAAATTTGACTTTTGTAAATAATTAATTTTTGAAAAATTATGTACATTTGACGACAGTTTAACTACATGTTGTTTAGTGGTAGATGGATATTGTATGTTTAACATTCATTCTACATAAATGCCAACTTTAAACATGTTGCAGGTGACAGCTGATGTATGTGAAGGCCAATGGAGAAGTGACAGAACCTTGAGCAACATTTAACACCCAGCATGTTACTTCAGCCTCATCAGTTAAGTTACTTATATATATCTTGGCTATTATGGTCATCCCATAAACTACTCAACACCGTGCTTCTACACTCAGCAGTGGAGGGTGTGTGGGGGGGCCTGGCTGACTGTGTGATGGAGGGCTCTGGAGGACTGTGTGTGAAGGAGGGCTCGTGAGTACTTAGTGGACAGATTGGTCTTCGAGTAAAATTAATATTAGTTGTAGTGACAATATAAATATACAGGACTACATGCCTATTGGTTATTAGAGAAAATTAGTAGTGGTAGTAAATACAGCAAGTAAAGCAAGTTGTTGTGGGTGGGTTTCAACTAACTTTACTAACCTAACTTAACCAGCCTAAGTTAATTAAACGTAATAACGTAGACTGAACCAAATCCGTAATAAGGTCACCGCGACCCGTAGCTGGGGACGTCAAAGGCTCGGTCGGATTGGTACACCGTCAATGACTCTGAGCTCATCTTGGAGGGGGGGGGGAGGGTGGCGTGGCGAGCTACCTCCGGTGTCCTGGCTGAACTGCGAGAGGGGCAACTGCTGGTGTCTTGACTGTCCTGCGACGGTCGTCGAGTAGAGTGCCACCTCGACGGTGGGGGTTTCATCTCGCAGAGGGTTTCATATCTCAGAGGGTCGTTGATCTACCCGACCCGTCCTGGGACAACAACCACGGAGTCTAGCATGTGTAGGAGTCGATGGGGTCACTGAGCCCGAAGGCGAGATGAAGGTAACGGGCGCCTGGTGCGTCTTGGGCAGATCCTCAACTGGCTGCCTCTGGTAGTGCACGTGTGGCGTTTGCATGGTTGAGACCCTTTCCCCCCACTGGGAAAAGGGCCTTCCCCCGCGCATTACCACGTGAGTGCACATGTCGCCGCGCTTCTCTGGGCGCACACGTCGCCGCGCGTCTCTGGGCGCACACGTCGCCGCTCTTCTGTGGGCGCACACGTCGCCACCTCAGCTTGTTTGCAGCTGGGTGGGTGGAGCGGCCCAAAAAGCTCCCATCTCGCCTCCCCATTTTCCCTTCCTTCATATCTTTGAGTTATATATAAAAATAAGTGTTTTTATGTCTACTTAAATAAATTATATACAATATGCCTATATGCCTATCGATTGATTTTTATCCTAAGAGTTATCTGATAAAAATGTGAATTTATTAGGAAGGTACTGGTATGGAGGGTAGGACATGGAACACTATGAATTAGTGCTTTATTTGTAGTAATAATTATATAAACAAAATGACAACTCCTAATTTATGGTTAAGTGAAAAAAAATTGTAGATCAGTCATATTTAATATTTGGTTAGGTAGGTTAAGTTAAAGTTAGGGTAGGTGAGGTTAGGTGAGGCTAGGCTAGGTTATTTCCATGTTTTGTGCCAGTTATTCACTGGCAATGGGGGGGGGTGGCAATTGTATATGAACCAAGCTGTGCAGCTTTTTACGACCATGACGTGCACCAAGTTTGGGGCTGGTGCCCCCACACACTTGGCTAGCTCAAATATTCTGCAAGATAAGTTTTAAAAAGGTTTATGTTCAGTTTCTGAAGGGTCACCTCAAAAGACTTGTCAGAAGCATATCAGTCTCTCTCTCTCTCTCTCTCTCTCTCTCTCTCTATATATATATATATATATATATATATATATATATATATATATATATATATATATATATATATATATATATATATTTTTTTTTGCAGGTATGACTGTAGCCTTGTGGCTAGCCTACAGTATTTTAGGCCTACTTCAAAATGTTTTTTTCTATGTTTTCGTTCTACTGATGTAAGTGCACAACAGCATCGTAAAGTATAACCATGTTTTCGTACTCCTTTTTTATGGCAAATTTACATTTTTTAAACTATATACACTCTTTGAATATTACTGTATTGTAAAATCCTACAAAACCCGTCATACATTTCTTTAGTGATGCATATATGTACAGTAAATGATATTAGTCTGTTCTGCATCCCCTTTGGCCATAGGCATTGGTGATGAAAGCATTATAAAAGCCAATGCTGCTGCTATTGTTATACAGCATTAATTTCTTGTTTCTTTCAGAACTATAAAAACAGAGATATAGAAGACCGAAAGCTTAAAAAGACAGGTGGTGGTCCACGACAAAAAAATATTAAAAGCTTCAGAAGAAATTGCCTTAACAGCATCATTGATGAGGGCCGAGTTAGCAGTGGCTGGTAATTTTTACGAGACCTTCCGCAGTCACCCAGTAGATGAAGAAATAATTCCTTATAGAATGTGCAGATAGGTGAGAATATTTATTGATTTATATCAGTTGTATGCATTCTCATTGATACCATTGCTCAATCTCCTTTGGCTGTGTAAAAATCAAACGGCAGCAGTGACCTACCTTATACTGACTTTTTGCAATTTTGCCTGTTCCAACCCCAGGGCCATCAACCGTGCTCACCAGTCATTGTTCCTGCCTCGACAGTGAATGCTCCTACCTCACCAGTGAATGCTCCTGCCTCACCAGTCATTGTTCCTGCCTCGACAGTGAATGCTCCTACCTCACCAGTGAATGCTCCTGCCTCACCAGTCATTGTTTCTGCCTCGACAGTGAATGCTCCTACCTCACCAGTGAATGCTCCTACCTCACTAGTGAATGCTCCTGCCTCACCAGTCATTGTTCCTGCCTCACCAGTCATTGTTCCTGCCTCACCAGTCATTGTTCCTGCCTCACCAGTCATTGCTCCTGCCTCACCAACACTGGAGCAGGTTCAGGTACATTCAGGAGCCTGTGCATGCGTAACAGACGTGACCAATCGTCCAAGCGGCTAACAAGCCAGTCAGTGGTGAATAGGATAAAAGTATATACATGCTGTTAGAAATTTACTTTCTTACATTTTACAATTAAATAATTTGATTTAAAGTAAATAAATCTACATTAATTTATTTTGTCAAAAATTTTCTTAAGTTAAAAAAGCCGGCAGAAGTATAGCGGCTAATATTTTGCTCACACGTCGCCGCGCTTCTCTGGGCGCACACGTCGCCGCGCTTCTCTGGGCGCGCACGTCGCCGCGCTTCTCTGGGCGCGCACGTCGCCGCGCTTCTCTGGACCTGGTCTCACCCTCCTCTGTATATATACACCTTGATTTGTATTACTCTCTCTAGTCTGTACTCACCCCTGAAGATGTGAATTACACGAAAGCGCTTGGGAACTTCGTGTTTTCTTCTTTCCTTGTGGTTATCATATATATATATATATATATATATATATATATATATATATATATATATATATATATATATATATAAGGGAACAGTATTTGACATTTTCCTTTAAAATCAACCTGGCATCCTGCTTGGCTGGTCTGGCAGAGAAGTCAAATAGTATATCTAAAAATTAAAGTTAGATTGTTAATCTATTAATATTTAACATTTATGAAAGGAAACAAAAGTGAACAACAATTATGTTAACAGAATATGAATTAATTGAATAAAACAGCTGGTATGAAAATTTTATTTGTTTCTATCGTATTAAGAATGTGAAGCTTTTATCAATGAAAGTAATGTATAAACACTTTTGAGTGATAATGAGAGGGGTGTAGGGGTATGGAGATATTAATGTTGTCTAGCACTCAGGATGGAAGGAAACACTAATGTGGTTTTCTTGTATAATATATAAGTTATATGAAGACAGTCTGGTGCTGGAGATGCTGTGTGGTGGGGAGCTGCTCAGTAGAAGACGTTCGGTGAGTAGCGTGTTGAAGGAGGTAGATGTGCAGGAGCTTCGTTAGAGAAGATGTTGCCTGTTGCTGGCCTCCTGGTTGAATAAATGTAACAGCTAGGAGCTTGCTGGAGGAGGTGTTGCTTGTTCAGGAAAATGGGCAGAATGAGAGTTGGTTGGTGAGGAAGCTCAGAAGGACAGCTGGTGGGTCGCCATGCTCGCTGGCGGGAGCGAGGACCGCCAGGCAGGCGAGGAGATGCGAGGGAGCCAGGCAGCGGCGGAGGAGGAGGTGTTGCTTGTTCAAGAAGATTGGTCAGACTGAATCTCACTGGAGAGACAGAGCTTATATACACCCAGCAGCCGCTATGAGTCATGTTGGGAAAACCCGAGAAGTCGCCAGCCTTTTGGCTCGGTTGCTAGGATACGCGGGCATTGGAATGCGGATACGCGTGGTTGCTAGGGAAGACGGTAGCAGGTGGTGTGCAGCTACGCAGTTTGTAGGGGAGACGTCCACTACAGGGGTATACCTGTTACTTCAGCCCAAACTCTGAATGTTAACTTGGTAAGAGTTCTCCGAGTACTGTAAATTAAATAAAAATATACTAGTTTTCTTTGTTTAATAATTAGTGATTATATACAATATATTGTACAGTATTTTATTCTGGAGTCAACTGGTAACAGTTTATCTTGGTTTTAGTTCAGTATTGTTATTATTGTTTATGACGTGTTCTGACTACCGGGTACACTCATCTTGGTGCTGGCACCAATCTTAAATGGGAAAACTGCTATTATTTCACCCATTTTACTATGTTCTTGAATTAAAATAAATTTTCTTCTGTATCAGTAAATATTTTCCTTTAGGTCACCCATGGTGACAACATACACCATAATGACTTACTGTAGGTTCATACTTTATACCCGTCTTACATGGCAAGTACTGTATAGCATAAAACTTAAAATATAAACTGAAAATTTGGGGTAGTCTTTTGCCACGTCGCCTCATACAGTATATATATATATATATATATATATATATATATATATATATATATATATATATATATATATATATATATATATATATATATATATATATACCTGTAGTTTGAATTGTCTGCAACAGAAATATAAATATTTGTGATTTTTTTTTTGTAATTTAATGATATTTGCTTGACTAAACATTATCAGTCAGAAGTTGTCACCTAAGTCAGTTTTTGCATTTCATAACCTCTTCATATGTAAACGTGTTACAGTACTGTAATTTAAAAAATTGTGAAGAGATTTGCCTCAGTTAGGTCACACAGCGGGAGTAACCTTCTCCTCAGCCTCCTTGGCTCTCTGGTGCTGGTCATAGGCTTGGGCAGCTGGCATAAAGAGCCACAGGATGAAGCTGATGAATATCATACCTGACAAGACCCACATGGTGATGGTGTAGCTGCCGCTGGCATCACGGATCACACCTGTAGGAGGAAATCAACGATGTAGTGCAATTTGAGACTCTTGGTCCGTGCACGCCAAGTGTGTTATCAACAGCTTCTACACATATATACATGGTCTGGAGGCAAACGCGTTTTTTTTTTAAATGAGAAATTAGTGCTGAACTCCTTTATGGATCCAATTTAATTTCTGATGACCATAAACCAGTATTTCAAAGTTTACAAAAAAATGGATAATTAAGATATCTAAATACAAAAGCACCTTGAGAACAATTATATATATAGAACTTCTCTAACCCCAGAACCTGAATCTTCATTTTCCGATGTATTTTAAGAGAACTTTGAGAAGAAAAAATCTCAAAAGTTTTTAAAGGACTATCCCTATTTTTTTGGTTAGGTCTTTTGTAATGTTTCTCCATTTTATCTTATGTTACCTCCTAATCTCTAGTTCCATAGTAACTTTACCAGTCTCACTTGTGTCTTTCATCTTCACTAAATGAAAAGAGCATAAGCGGGGAAAATGGCTGTAAATTGTTGTTGATGTTGATGATGATTGTTTGAAAAATGTAAGTTAATTTGCACATTACACCTCAATAGTGTGCTTCAAAATTAATAAAAAAAAAACAATATAGGAAAGGGATGAAAAGGACAGCACTTGCCAATCAAAGGTCCTATGGTGAAAAATCCAAACGCCATCACGAAGTTCCTCGCACCAAACATGGAGGTAAGGTTTTGGACCCCAACAATCCTGGTCATCTGCAGGTTGCTAAGGCTATGGAAGGATCCTAGTGCACTCCCCCACACACCCATTACTACCAACTGCCCCACCACTTCTGTCTGGAAGGTAAAAACTAAAACAAACCATTAACATATTTATTAACAAGGAGCAACAGATGAAAGTAATGCGAGTTTCTAATTATAAGACATTGAAAAGTTATCCCCCATGGTGGCAATGAGAAAACCAAAAGAAGTGCTACATATATCACTTAATTTACGATAAATAAATGTACGATGGTGATTTTAGGAACGCAACCTTATCGTAAATCAAGATATACTTTTATTATGTATGTACACTATAATATCTATTCTGGACACCTCTTATGGAAAAAGAAAAACAAAACAAAATTAAGTGACTTACCAATGATTGAGGTACCCATGGTAAATATGGCACACAGGTAGACAAGTCTCATGTTGAACCAGGAAAAGTCAGAAAGAGGAGACAAACACAGCCTGGTCAGGAAGTTGCAAATACCAGCCACAGATAGATACCAGGCAGCTGTCTGCAGTGAGTGACCTTCTGTTTGTAAGGCAAAAGGCACTATCATGTTGAAGTTTGCCTGCCCACCAATGATGGCCATTGTTGCTAAAGCTATAATCAAGTAAGAGGGATGCCTCAGAGTGCCTACGTCACTTATAATGGAGCGTAGAACCCGTATTATAGTCTCCCAGATTTCACTCATACAGCTGTCACTTCCCTTCTCTGGTGAGGATCTTGCAGGATCATCAGTATCTGGAAACTTTATATTGGCTAAAGATGCTAAGGAGCCAATAGAAGTCAGGCTGGCCAGGTCCACGTCACTCTTTCTAATGGACGAGACTCTGCTGGAAGCCATGGATGTATAAGAGCATTGGCTCATGTGGCGATCTCTGTTGACCTTCCGTAAGTGTTCTTGGGTCACCAACACTGACCACTGGTTTTCATCCATTTTAGAAACAGAACCATTTGAACGAGCACCTTCTAAATTCGTGTTCTCAGATTTTTCTGTTTGTGGCAAGAGTAAAGAAACTCCTTCAAGGTCTGGCTGAGTTTTCTTCTTTTGTGGGTACTTCAGGTGCCACTTGACTGGTTGGTACAAAGTCGCCCCTACAAAGCCATGAAGAATGAGGGCACCAAGAATCATGGTGGCACCCTTGAAGCCATATTCATTTTGCAAGTAGTGGATGAAAAGAGGACTGGAGAAGTGTCCGAGCCCAATACCTGCAGTGAGGAAGGTGTTGGCCAGACCGCGGTGCTTGTCGAAGTACTGTGCCAAATTCAAGAATCCTACACAAGAAAGTCCAGCACCCATACCTGAAATTATAAGCTGAAGTCACAGCTCGGCTATTAAAGTTTTCTGTATGTTATATAAAAGGCTGAATATTGATGATTAATTACATTGTCTTAAGCTTTAGGGGTAAACATTTTGGTCTAATCTTAATATGTGCAATAAAAAAAAACAAAAACAAAAACAAACTTGGATAAACTAAACGCTGTGGCTATTAAGCCGTTATCGACTGAATAGCCTAATAGTATACGCAGCCGGGACGGCTACATAGACAGCCAGGCTATTCAGCCGTGAACCCACTGATCGGGCTCATTAGCCACTTCGGCTGTCGGTTACGTCTCTGTTACACATCGTTGGCAAGTACATGTACTGGGCATGCACTGGCTCCTGAATGTATCTGAACCTGCTCCGGTGCTTGTCAAGTCTGGTCTTGAAAGAGCTCACACTCAACACCCGTAAGAATTTATAGAACTGCACCAAAATTTCTGGAGATGTTATTTGCAGGATACTAAACAATAAAATGGAAACGACAGTGCACATAACCTGACCTATCCAACCTAACCTCCAAACCGGGGGCTCAGCCCCTCGGTATATTAAGCAGAAACTGTATATCTGGTTACAGATATACACTTGTTAATATGTTTATGGGTTCACGGCTGAATAGCCTGGTTGTCTATGTAGCCGTCCCAGCTATGTAGACTACCAGGTTATTCAACTGGTGGCGGTTTAATAGCTACAGCATAAACTAAATATTGTACCATCCTCAATAGAGAGTTTATCAAAGGAATGGCAGAGTTGTAGCAAATATGAGAACATTATATTAATACAGAATAATAATATAATCCTAATATAACAACATAGTAATAACAGTTCAATAAATAATATATATATATATATATATATATATATATATATATATATATATATATATATATATATATATATATATAATAAAGCAAATACATGAGATAAATGGGGCACAGATCACAGCATATATGTCACTGAAAACAAAAGTGACTTCCGACAAAGTAGTCCAGTTCTGTAATACAGTACAGTATACTGAATCTAATGCACAAACTAATTCATATTACATACACAGGTATGTAAACACTTGAGGGTGGGGGCATTGAAACAGTCTTAAAGCTCAGGATCTTAATGAAAGGATCAATAAAGGATAAAATGCTATTCCCATTTACTGTTACTGCAGATTTCACAAACATATTATCTGGTCAGAACTGAGTTTGACAGACTCCCCAAGATCAGTTGAAGCTGTGCTGGGGGAGAAAATACATTTTCCCTCATCTCATACACATACTCGTGTGTTTCTTGAGCAATTTAACTACAACCTGAGCCTCCATGTATGACCTGATAAAACACTTTCACGCTAATTCTTCTATCACGTGTGTCTCTTCTGTATATGACCTTTATACACAGCAGCTTGAGTGCTACAGAAGGTGTCAATACGTTCCCTAACCTGGATATTAAAAGTTAATCCATGTCACCACCACACAAATATTCCCAGCATACTATAGTGTGTGGGTCAGGTTTGGTTAGGAGAGTCTTACTTATACTGTGTGGTCCCTTACAATTAGTTTTGGCAATAGTATATAATAACTCACTTTTAAAAGTTATTTAATTCTCATCCCAAGTCCGACACTGAAGTAACCTATCCTTTCAACTCTCAAAAGTTCACAACCTGGTACTCCTAACTGATTATGACAGTACTATTGATGTCTGATAAAACTTGATAAATAAATTTTATAATCACGAAAATAACTGACCACAACCAAGCGAGAAGAATATGAAGATGACCGCAGGTGAAGTGGCGAAGGTACACAGCGTGAGGCAGGTGGAGGTAAGGAGTGTGCCCGTCATTCCTACCCGCCTGAAGCCAAACTCCTTGCATAAGCTGCCCACAGTTACACCGGTCAACTTCCACATGACCATGAAGCTGCTGTAGATAATGGCTACAGTGGTGGAGGAAGCTTGCCATTCCAGCAGCTGGCTAGAAAACAGGATACCGAAGGACGGAGACAGCATAGGTATCACCAGCTGTAACGATGCGTATTGTTGGTCTCACATATGGTATCCAGCCACTGCACTACATTCAACAAATATATAAATTATTATTCTAGATTAAACAAGTATCTATTAAGAGTTGTATGATGAGTCTTGTTTAATTTTTAATACCCCTGTACTGCCCATGACAAGTTGAAGCTCTGGTAATAAGGGGACACGCGTTGAAGCCTCGTGTTTATCAAACATTCGCGTGGAAACGAAATTTAATTACACTACACCGATTTTAGAAATAAGTAACATTCCGCAGTCGAGGATTTGTGGGGGAATATTCACACATATATATACCTGCTTTCGAATTTGCTCTATTAGGTGTATGATTGAGATACCCGTCCCACTAGAGGTCACAGCCTCAGGTTGAAGAAACCCTAAGTTTAGAAAATTGTCAGAGTAAAACCTTTTGGGAGTTTTGAGTTGTGAACTCTTGGAATAACCTACTAGATAATGCTGTGACGGTACTGAGTGTGAGCTCATTAAAAATCTGACTTAACCAACACTGGCGTTAGTTCAGATACATTCCGTAGCCAGTACTGTACTTGCCAACATTACCTAACAGACTTGACCGACCACCCGAGCGGATAATAGCCAGATAAGTGAAGAGTGAAGAATGCTATATATCACCGTGGATAAATGATAAGATAAATGACACAACTGTTTCAAAACTTTCATCATAAATACGATAACTTTAACCCCCTGATTAAATCCTCAGAGAGATGTATATGTCCTAATTTTTTAAACATTGATGACTACAGTAGTGTATTTACCAACATACAATAAGTACTTAAGCAACATACCTCTCCATTTAATTCAACATAACTTGGCGACCTTTGACCTCAGTAAAGGGTCAAAATTCTAAAACTGTCACTGTTAGATGGCGTCTCGCAAGGTAACTTTGTATATTGTGTGAATTACACCAGAACAGTGAACCAAAAACTACCAATTAAATTTTTATTGCATTTAACGATAATAAAATAACCAGATAATTTTTTTCTTAGAAGTAACTGAGTGGGATACAGGGTATATACAATATTTGCCAAAGCATCATTTTAACTACTCTGCTGTAAGCACTGCTAGTCTACTGTAAGTACTCTCACTAAATTCCCAGTGTTTGTCTGCTGTTTTATCTTCCTCTAAAATGGGATTTCAGTGTTATGATTTATGTGGTAGCATATAATTTCTGACAAACACTTTAGATTATAGTCTCGTGGCTTGTTTGAGTTATTTTATTTAAAGGTAAATATAATCAAAATAGAGAAGGGATCCTGGTGAGCTGCAAGTCTACCAATTTTCAAATTAATTGGTCCTGAATTGAGGGGTAACGATTAATTGTTTATACAAGAAAGAAACAGGAAAAACAATGTCTTCCTCCTTTGGGAGAATAATAATGACATTTACCTCAAGTAATCCCCATTTACAAATATAAAAGTACAGAAATATATATCAAAAGTAACGCACCATATTGAGGAAAGCTCCGATAGCTACCATCCAGCCCCAGCCACCGTCGGGGGCCTGAGGACCCTCCTGCACCTCGGGCTCCTCCCGTACTTCTTGCAATTGCTGCATCTCTGGTTTTTGTTGTCTCTCCTGTAGATGATATTCTTCGGTAACTGAAGTCCTGGAACCACCCACATTATGATCTTGGCTGGCCTTCAGCTGATCCTGGAAAGGAGGCTCATTGGGCTTGTCCGTTGATGGGTTAGGGCTGTTTGGGATCATGTTGGTGCAGGAGACCTACAGGTACCCTTGCTGACTCGGCTCACACTCACGCCACACCAAGTTATCATCTGGAATTCTCACTCACTATCTGTCCACACCTGTGTCAGTATTATTAAATTACACTAATCGCAAAATAAAGCGCCAGGTAAGTCTGAGAACGAGCGCAGCGCCTGCAGCAGAGGAGGTAGTGGGGCCAGCCTGGAGTTTTGAGAGCTACGTATAGACAGCATCACGCTTGGCTCAACACTGGCTACACTCATAACCTCATTATCAACTCTACCCGATGACTGTTGCACACCCAAGGCCGTTTAATTCACAAGAAAGATAAGTACAACATTGATTTCCTGTATGTAATGTGTAAATTATTTATGATACGACGCATAATTTTGTAATTAAGTGAACGTAGACGATATAAAGAAAACCGTTCCATTACTTCTATGTAAATTAAGTCGAAGATTAAATTGTGATATTTAGTGAATCAGTTTCCATGAGTTAGTTCACATGTAAAGCAAAGAAACTACATTCAGTATATATATATATATATAAAGGAAGAAAACACAGTCAAGTTATAGTGTGTGTGTGTGTGTGTGTGAAGCCACACAATCACTCTGCTCGTAAACAGTACTATGTACTGTAATAAAACATTGAGACTTTAATGGCCCTGCAAATAACAACACAATAAAATATTCATAACGCTACTTACTCTATGACGGTAATTTTCAAATCACGTTTTTTATATATAATTACCTTTACCATTTAAACACATTACTGTACATCTTAAGGGGACAAGAACACACCCTTTAGCGCTAAGCAAAGATGTGATGAGTGACTCCAAGCATCACATCGTAAAGAAATCTAATACCGTACTGTAGTTTATAATGAAAATAGCATTGCGTGTAATCAATAAAAAGAGTGATTATTTAAACTAAAATCTTTATTTAGACAGAAATACACTTTATATTTCTTCAGTAAATGTATTATAATGATAAGCCACTTTGTATATTTTAACCCGCATACACACCCTTTTGTTTCATTATATACGGTGATCAGAAAGTGTTATATTACAATATCGTGTTGACGTATGTAGGTGTAATGAAAATAATAACAGACGTTTATCTGTGAAAGTAAGTCCACATAACATTGGATCTCACGTAATACAAGACCTAACGAAGCAAACAAACAAAGCGAAGGTTCTACCAATAAGAATTTATGGGTAATTAAAATATCATTAGCCTCATCTTATTAATATGATACGCCAGAGTTAACAGCCTGAAGGAACGATTAGATCAAGATACTTTATCAAATATGCCGTAACTTGGTAAAATGTCAACCAGGGATTAATAAATACACACGAATGAGATTTATGTTGAGTATGGACATTCCTTAAGTGATGGTTCAACTCTGGTAGCGTTTCATGGTCCGAGTGATTGTAAGTTCAACGTTCATCTTTTCGTTGTAATGTTTGACTGGGTGAAAAGACTGAACAGTGAACACTTCATAACTAAAATAGTAACAGCAAAAGTTATGTTTCAAATTCATGACCCTGTAACGGTTTAATTTTTTATAATATATACCACAATTCAATTTTCAGAGACGTGCCAATATGCAAGTAGAGCGGTCCGTCTCTTTAAGGCTGTGATATTCTAGCAGGCTTGCCTCTTAGTCCCTCAATTACACCACCCTGTGGCGGCCCCCCAGCTCTACACCACGGCTAAACCAAGGTAGAAAAAAAAAATTCTTTCGTTTCCCATTAGTATGTATGCTTTATATTCTTTGTAAGATGATGTATTTGTAAGAACTGTTTTTGTGAAAATGAGGGCACACGGTACACGGCAAATATATTACAAGCCACAACAACTCAAAGGTTAAAGTGTGTGGAGGTCTGCCGGGGTGACTCGCTCCGCTCTTTGCACCGGTTGTCGTAAGCTTGGGCGGCCGGCATGAAGAGCCACAACACAAAGCTGGTGAGGATCATGCCCGCTAACACCCACATGCTGACGGTGTAGCTGCCACTGACGTCACGTAATCCTGGAGAGGGACACCTTGCATTACATGCATGAGGATCACTCTTGAATTTTGGGGTAAATAGTTATATTTGTGTTGATAATTTAGATATGTGTTGTACTAAATTTTGTATACATGGTCTAGGAAAAATATCGTTGTTGTGAATATACTCAATATATGGTTGTAATTCTTAAAACAACGTATATATGCATTCAAGAGTTGCAACATCTGGCTGAAGAAGCGACTTGCCAATTAGAGGAACGATTGAGAAAAAACCTAGAGCGCCGAGGAAGTTCCTGGCGCCGTACATGGAGGTGAGGTTGTGGAGCCCAACGATTTCAGTCATGAGCAGGTTGTTCAGACCGTAGAAGATACCGATGGCACACCTGAACACTGACCAGAGTTAACACGCACGCAGGCAGAGATCAACAGAAGCCTAATAACCAGAAGTCGTGTTTGTGGATTATTGTCATACAGATAATATCAGAACAATGCACTGCGAAAAAATGCCAAACTTACCAATAATAGATATACTGAGGGTAGCCATGCCAATCATATAGCAGAGTCGCATGTGGAACCAGGAGAAATCTGAGAGAGCTGACACGCAGATCCTGGTAAGGAAACTGCAGACTCAAGCCACAGACACGCACCAGGCGGCAGTCTGTGGTGAGTGACCAGTTGCCTGTACGGCGAAGGGCACCAACACGGTGAAGTTGGCCTCCCCGTTAACTATTAAAGTTGACCCTAAGGCTATGATAAAGCAAGATGGATGCTTCAGGATACGAATATCGTTTATTACTGAGTGAAGGACTCGTGTTATGTTGCGCCAGAGTGTACACATGCAGTTCACAGGTCTGCCAGGCGAGGATGTTGCTTCTTCGTTTGCCTGAGCGGCCACGGAGTTACAGGACAGGCTGGCCAGGTCCACGGCAGACGTAGCGGATGAATACTTACTTGGATATTGAATCCTTCCTGGTCTCTGCTGACTTGTTGCAAATACCCTGAGTCGAACAACGTTGGCCAATTGTACTCTTTAACTTGAGTAGTGGAAGCAGTTGGGCCATTCTCTGGGACGCGAGTGTTTGGTAAGAGGGTAGAAACAACATCAGGATCGTTGAGAGGTTTCTTCATCTTGGTGAACCTCCCGTGCCACTCGACTGGGTGGAACAAGGTGGCTCCTACGAAACCATGAAGAATGATGGCGCCAAGGATCATGGTGGCGCCCACAAAGCCGTATTTATCCTGCAGAAAGCGGATGAGCAACGGGCTAAAGAAGTGACCGAGTCCTGCGCCAGCCATGAGACAGGTGTTGGCCAGGCCGCGGTGCTTCTGGAAGTACTGCGCCAGGATGAGGTAGCCTACACACGAGAGCCCACTACCGAGACCTGTCAACATAACCTGGACTTAGTGCTCACCGAAATGAAGGTTTATTCATAGTTTTTTGAAAGACTGAAAACTAGGTCAAGTTAGAATTGTCTGAAAAAATTAGTGCTATAAAGAGCTAGAATGTTTTGAGATTGAATACCAGGGAGAGTTATAATTTTCTGGAAGACTTGAGAGCCAGGAAGAGTTGAAACCTTTCACTGTATTAGAATATAACAAAAGTCATCTCATGGATCACTTCGCTAACAATTATTCATCATAAAAATAAACAGTATAACTCTCTCAGTGGTTTAAAAAATTGCCGTAGTTAAGCAACGCCGCGGTTAAAAAGTACCGTAGCTGAGGGACTGATTATCTCTGGTAGTGTGTGTGTGTGTGTGTGTGTGTTTAATAGCCCCCAGGTTGAGTTCTTCCTCATCAAACAGGGGGTAAAACAAAGATGTGTACTGGCACTAACTATCTTTTCCAGTTTCTTGACTGCCTTTCTTACTCTGTGGCCAATCAAGCCATCCAATGACGGATGAAAGGACTCTTAAACATAAGACGACTTTAGGCAGGAACAAAGGTGTCGGTCGCTTCCATCACTGAACATCAGTATACGGACGACCTCACTCTCATCGCACACACTGAACGCGACCTACTGGAGATCTCGAACACTTACGCAGAAGCATTCGCAGGTTGACGGTACTATCTCTAATGTTAACTTTGGTTTCCACCTGTCCACCACCGCGGGGACATCAATGAAGAAAAAAAGCATAAGATTAGATGTACTTCTGAAGCCTTCGGCAGAGCCCGTACTCGTGTCTTCAGCTGTAGAGAACTTATATTATTTACAAATCTGCGCATATATCGATCAGTGGTCCTCCCCTGATCTGTATGGCAGAGATGTGGGTCACAGACAGCAGACCCCCTCACCTAGAAGACGGTCACTCCACACCGTAACGCGGGGAGTACCACACGAGAAGGTGGTTAATACTTTCGAATTAGCTCGATTGCATATTGAGACAGAGAAACGCCAGCGCCGGAAAGACGCTGCCACCGCCCCTCCAACACTAGATGTAGCCCCCAACACGTGCAACATCTGTGGACGGTCCTGCCGGTCCCGTATCGGCCTCCTGAGCCGCCTCAGAGATTACTGTATGATCGTCATACTGTACTCCGAGTGATAGTAGTAGTAGTAGTAGTGTGTGTGTGTGTGTGTGTGTGTGTGTGTGTGTGTATTTATATAATATATAATAATATATAATAATTAAGGGTTTATTGAAAAATTCTGCAGCCGAATGCTGAAAATATACATTGGACATAAATGACTTATTACATACATTGGTGGTTTAACAAAAGCCTTCATTAGAGAAAGGTAAAGGAACATACAGTGAACATACAGATTAATGTAGGTGTTGAACAGCAAACTCGTGGTGCAGTATTTCCCTCACAGGTGGTTTTATGAAGGGCTTCACGTGGTGTAGTAACTCCCTCACAGATGGTGTTATGAAGGGCTTCACGTGGTGCAATATCTCCCACACAGGTAGTGTTATGAAGGGCATCATGTGTTGCAGTATCTCCCTCACAGGTGGTGTTATGAATGGCTTCATGTGGTGCAGTAACTTCGTCACAGATGGTGCTACGAAGGGCTTCATGTGGTGCAGTAACTCCCTAACGGATGGTGTTTTGAAGGGTTTCACTTGGTGCAGTAACTCCCTCACAGGTGGTGTTATGAAGGGCTTCATGTGATGCAGCAACTTGCTCACAGGTGGTGTTATGAAGGGCTTCATGTGGTGCAATAACTTGCTCACAGATGGTGTTATGAAGGGCTTCATGTGGAGCAGTATCTCCCTCACATATTGTCATGGGTTGCGTTAGGCTTACCCACGCAACCAACTCCAAAGTTTGTTTTACCA
The DNA here is from genome assembly GCF_018991925.1 of Homarus americanus. NCBI lineage: Eukaryota > Metazoa > Arthropoda > Malacostraca > Decapoda > Nephropidae > Homarus > Homarus americanus. The sequence goes on from NW_024729259.1 coordinate 3,367,423, forward strand.
GAGATAAGACGCCCGGCGAGGCATAACTGGGACATGTATTTTTCAATTAGTGTATGTTAGCCAGCCTTTAGGGGGGTGGGCAGTGGAACAGTGTTGTACTGTTCATCGCTTCACACCCAAAAACCTCATTTTAAGTAGTATCCCCTGAGCCATGGGTTAGTTAAGACGTCGTCTCCATCCTCTCCCTCCTGAAAGGGGGCGGGACACCACACCACACAGAGTCCTCCACCGCCACTCCGTCCTGTGAACCGTCGTCGACACGAGACTAAGTGTGTTAACCTAGGTTGTTATCCCCGTGGAAATATCACGTGTGGATGCCTGGTTGCGACAAGAGCAATCCAGGCTGGCCTATCAAACCTACAGTAAATGGTTAATTAATTCACGCTTACAGAGTTCTCCTGCACGACACCCGTCTACTGTGACCGTGATCGACATGAGACTAAGTGTGTTAACCTAGGTTTGTTATCCCCGTGGAAATATCACGTGTGGAAGCCTGGTTGCGACAAAAGCAATCCAGGCTGGTCTATTGCACCTAAATGGTTAATTCAAGTCACGCTTACCAGTTCTCCTTGCCGCGACAACCGTCTACCGTGACTGTCAGTGACGCGAGACTATGTGTGGTACACCAAGAGTACCTTTTGTTGTTATGGCCGTGGAAGGTCGACACGAGACTAAGCGTGTTAACCTAGGTTGTTATCCCCGTGGAAATATCACGTGTGGATGCCTGGTTGCGACAAAAGCAATCCAGGCTGGTCTATTGCACCTAAATGGTTAATTCAAGTCACGCTTACAGAGTTCTCCTGCACGACACCATGTGTGGTAACCCAAGAGTACTTTTTGTTGCTGTGGCCCGTGGAAAGAAGTTCTTGTGCGGAAGCCTGGTTGCAACAAAAGCAATCCAGGCTGGCAGTAAATGTATCACTTGAAGAATTAAGGCTCTGTTAAGTTATACCCATAGTAGAGTAATCACATGTGTCCCAAGTTAAAATTCTCTTTTAGAAGATTAATTTTATTACAGCGTGAACGTGAGTGAATCATATATCCATGCAAATTGTAAATCATTGTATGGAAGCTTGACAAATAAATGTAAGTGCAATTATCTGCCCGTATCTGTGATCCTATCTTATTATTACTAAAGGTAATGACTGATTGGTTATGACAAAGTATAACCAGTAACTTAGATGGATGTTGAAAATTAAATGAATTCATTAAATCATCATTTATCAAGTATAAATCATGGAATGTCGAGTGGTGGAGTGAACTTCTACATAGATACGCCATAATCTCCTGTAAGTAATCAGTGTGAAGGTATCGGACTCTACGGTAAGAAATAAGAAATACGACATATTATTATCTTTATATAATATAATCCACTCATACTACCACCGATTCATCTTGGTGGACCGATTCATACCAAAACCATGACAGATGTGTGTGTGTGTGTGTGTGTGTGTGTGTGTGTGTGTGTGTAATCGTACCTCCAATACCACCCTTACTGACCACAGCCGAGCGAGAAGAACACAAAGAGGGCCTCGGGCGATCTGGCGAAGGCGCTGAGGATGAGGCCAGTGGCAGTGAGGAACGTCCCCGTCATGGCCACCCGCCGGAACCCAAACTCCCGCGTCAGGGTGCCCAGGGCGACTCCTGTGAGCCTCCACACCACCATGAAGGCGCTGTAGATGAGGGCGACGCTGGTGGAGGACACTTGCCAGTCCATCAGCTGACGGGAGAAGAGGATGCCGAAGCAGGGAGACAACATCGGCACTACCAACTGCAAGATAGATAGATAGACAGACAGATAGATAGATAGATAGATAGACTTGCTGACAGATAGATAGATAGATAAATAGACTTGCTGACAGATAAATAAATAGATAGATAGACTTGTTGACAGATAGATAGATAGATAATCAGTAAAATCATACAAGTTTATGCTCTAGGCACTGTACGTAGGTTGGGACGTTGTCTAACAGATGGAAACACGTGTACAGGATAGAGAGAATATGGCCGTCTTGGGGTACACAGAACACGGGGGAGAAGGCCAATATTTAGCCACAGTGAAGGAGTGAGTTAAGATTCTGGGGTTGAGTTGTCATGGTTCGATTTTTATTAGTATACGTAAGATAAAAGTCATAGATTATAAACAGAAGAATCTTTAAGCAACTCTTATTTTTGGTGAGAGAAAGAGATGTACAGTCCCCTTCACTCGTGCGTTTACAGGGGCTCATCATATAAACATTCCACAAATCATTACATTGAGATATTTGTTTTAATATTGTTTTATTTTGATTCCATAGTATGTTTATTAATGCAAATTGACTTCCGTGGAATGTAAACAAACACAGGTCTACCACACTGCACAAAATCCAACGAGTCCCTGTAAACGCACAAGTGAAGGGGACTGTACTGTACAAAGCTGAGAGTCTTCTAGTCCACAGCCACATTGTTTCATCTCAAAATTAAATTAGTTGATATCGAAAAATTTACATAATTGTTCTGAAATGGAGTTGTGGGGTGTAATACTGAGATTAAATTAGGCATCAGTGTACCTCAAAAGTCGTCCACTTATCAAGAGATCTGATGTGAAGCCATTTACATCACTATCAGCTGGGTCACGTAGAGGAACTCGGAAGAATTTAAATTATTTCGTCGAATATTATTTAGTTATCGTCCTGCTGGTGCCTGGTGGTCAAGAAATGAGGCTCGATAACACGTTATATATATTTTTGTCTTCTAATTTTTCGTTCAGGGGGGATGTTGCGTCATGCTTGTTAGTCAGTTGGAGTACAGTGTACGGAAGACGAGAGAGATAGCCGCCCCACTTATCACTGCTTGACTTGTATGTTTGTGTGTGTTTATCTGTGAGGGTAGTAAATGGCAAAAGGTCGACTTCGTTGCTTTAGGTGTGATGGTGTGATTCTAGTTTTGGGTTAGGATCAGCAGCCAAGGCACGAGATAACAGGGTGGTAAATATTGCCAAGTGAACGCAGTAATCACACTGTAGGGGGTAGGGGGGAGCATCACACACACAGCGTTTTATTTATTTATTTATTTATTTATTTATTTATTTATTTATTTATTTATTTTTGTAAAGAAGGGATGGTGGAAGAGAAATACTAACAGTCGAGGAAGAGGATATATCGCGGTCTAATACGCCCACAGACACACCATTGGGAAATTTTTCAGGGATTGTGTGAAGGACGATACACCGCATACAGTGCTGGATGACCTTTCACACACACACACACACACACACACACACACACACACACACACACACACACACACACACACACACACACACACACACACACACACACACACACACACACACACACACACACACACACACACACACACACACACACACACACACACACACACACACACACACACACACACACACACACACACACACACACACACACACACACACACACACACACACTCTGTTTGGCTGCCCGTCACATAAGATCATTACTCAGATAAAACCACAGTGAGTCTTCTCCAAATACCATCCACTCATGATGCTAACGAGACGAGGACTTCAACATGGCTTAGCATATGACCCAAAGCCTAAACTGTTGCGTCTCCAGGGATGTTATTACCACAATCAATCAATCAATCACTACAATCAAATCACCTTTGTCTACTCCCGACGATAATATAAATAAACACTTCAGGTCTCACAAAAAAAAATGGCATGACATATCAACACGTAATCGACAAGGACTTGGGTGATATACATGATAATAACAAGAGACAAAAAAAAGTGACTCACCGCTATCAGGAACACCCCGCCAGCGACCACCCAGCCCCAACCCCCATCAGGAGTTCCAGGGCCTTGTTGGTGAGTCTCGGGTCCTTCTCGCCCCATTTGTGGACTCTAGAGGGACCTACAGTACAAACAGAGAAGTCTTGGTTAGTCTCCTGATGATTTTTCAAGAGGTGCCTGTCTGGTCTTAAAAGGCTCCGTGACGAAGAGATTTAATGAGAGATTCTTGATTTCGAAGTCACTCACTCACTCACTCGCTCACGGTTCTTTCTCCTCCCATTAGTTCTAGTCTCTTGTGTATGATTTCAAACGTAATTAATGTCAGTAGGTTTCATAAAATCTTTTCATCTCGTCTTGTTTATATAATTTCTTTTTAAGGTAATTTTCAGACATGAGATAAAACACACCAAGGAGTAGTGAGGGAGTAGGGGATGAATGAGATTCACCAATAGAGGAGGAGGCACCAGGCAGCACTATCTCTATGACCGCCGTGATCACCACTAATACAGCTACTGTTCACCACAGCTCCGTCACCGTGAGCTTCCTTTCTGTTCCCCCTCCCTCCCCTCCCCTAGTACCACCATACTTCCTCTCTCTCCCCTGATACCTCCCCCCCTGGCACCATGTCTCCTGACACCATGTCTCTCTACCCTCCTGATACCTCCCTCCCCCTGCATCGTCCCTCCCTCCTCCTCCACCCCGTCCCCTCATCACCCCCTCACCTTACCCCAGGAATAAAACCTTATGATAATATACGAAGCACGACGTTACGTAGTCTGTGTCTGTCTGTCTGTCTGTCTGTCTGTCCATACGTTTTTCCACTCAGTGAACTTCCTCTTTTCCTCACCAGAGTGAACCGGATGACGTCAATTGTGAGCCTGTATGATGCGGGGGAGGAGGAGGAGGGAGAATGAGAAGAAGGATGAGGAGGAGGAGGAGGAAGGAAGGAGTGTAGGAGGAAGTGTAAGGAAAGGATGATAATGGAGGAGGAAAGGAGGAGGAAAGGGGGAGGAGGAGGAAAAGGGAAGGAGTGTACAGGAGGAGGTGGTGTAGGGAAGGCAGTGCCCAAGCATGACATCACCGAGCTGTATCAAGCGACGGTTCCCCCTACCCCAAGTCCCATCACCCACACATGTTCTTCACTTTAACATTGTTGTTTGTAAACGGGAGTGAGGCCATCATGGTATCCGGAGGCCCTATACAGCCCCCCTGGAGCCCTCAACTCCATGGGCCCGGGAAAGCAGTACCTTACCCCACCTCCCTGCTTGAGCACAGAGGGAAGGGGTGTAGGGAGATGGAGGAGGAGGAAGATGAAAGGGGGTATAGGAGGAAACAAGGGGGTTAGGGATAGGAGGAGGAAGGAACGAAAAAGAGGAGGAGGAAGGAGAAAAGAAAGAGGGCACATCTAAGATAGAAGATGATTCAGCTCCCAGCAAGGATAATACAGGATACACTTACGACTGTGTACACAACTGCTCTTAGAAAAAAAAATAATTCCTAGTAAGGCTGAAGACATCCTGTGGCAGCGTCTATCTTTGGTTTAAAAATGGCCGCCATTCGAATTTATTATTATTAATATTTTGGCCTTCAACCGCCTCAAATCATCCATCTTTAACTCTAAATTCATGCTTTCACAACCTAACCAGGACTTGTGTTGCATACTCCATGACTGTTTTACAGTTTTTGCCTGGTAGCAAAGTGTGGATCACAGTAGACCCATCCATTACCTTGACCTCGACATCAGGAGCCTCCATTGGATTTTTCTCCTCAAGAGTGTGGAGAAAATCTGACTTCTTGGTAGCTCAGGACCATCCCATGCTTAGTTCTCGTGTATGAAGAACTACGTCGATTGAGCCTGTCCTCCATATATGCATCATGCTGTGCTTTGACAAACTGAAAGACTTGATTGACAACATATACTCCTCACCATGACCTTCACCCATCTCGAGGTGCATCCCAGGATTTATCAGTCTAAGTTATTTAAGTGCACGACTTGAGGCGGTTATTACGCGTCCACCGTAACCCCTGCGTGCTGTTGCAGCTTATTGGAAGACAAACACACAAGAAATATCCAAGTTGAATACCCTGGAATTGAAACCAGGCCTGCTGGGTCATTTGAGCACGGTGGCAAAGGCAGGCAGGGTGTTGCTATAGTACTCTAATGTGTTTGTCTTCCAATAACCTACAACAGCACGCAGGGGCTTCGGTGGACGCATAGTAACTGTATAGGAAATTTTCTTCTCTCTTATTTTTCTCGTTATTTCTTATTTTTTTTCTTTATACCTGTTTCTATTTTTCTTTTCTCGAGATGGGTGAAGTTCATGGTGAGGAATATATGTTGTACGTCTGATTATGGCCGTGCAGATGAACGTGGTCACTATTAAAGACAGAGAGACAGACAGACGGATTGTAGTGGATTTCTCCCCTACAAACAAACGCTGTTTGTCGCTGCGTAGCCGACCCCACGAATTCCCCAGTGTATGCCTCGTTGTCTAGGTCAACCAGCGCCGCCCACGGAGCGGGGGTCAACTATCTACCCACTCTTACCTCCGCTATAAAAGACCTGACCTCGTGGTGACCTGTCTCTTTTCTACCTACACCAACCAGCAAGCAACACCAACTCCTCCTCCGCCTGCCTGGCGGTCCTCGCTCCCGCCGGCGAGCATGGCGACCCACAAGCTGTCCTCTTCTGAGCACCCTCACCAACCAGCTCTCTCTACATCATGCTGCCTTCCCAGCACCAAGCTGCATTGTACATCCAATACAACATGTATACAGAGAGCACATTGTGAGTTTCCTTTCTCCAACCCATCCTGAGTGTGAACACAAACAACCCATACCTCCACAAATGGTGACCCCCGGAGATTCGCACTCACACAGGATGGAGGAGAAACTGATCACGCTCCCAGTCTTCAAGCAACATGGAAGACTGGCTTATCCACCCAGAAGCACTCTCATCGACTCTACAGCTACTGTCTCTACACCGCAGGTTAGACACCCTAAAGCAGCTCTGCTACTCTAAGCAGACAGCCGCTCCTCTTCCTGCCCCAAGCACCACGTCCTACCGACCCCAACACACCCGTCCTGCCTCAGACGCCGCCCCCGGCCCAGCAGTACCCCCTGCCGCTCATCCTGACGCGGCCCCTGCTCCTGACGCGGACCCACAAACCCCTCTTTTCTCCCTCAGGTACTCCCTGCTAATGTCCTGCACCCTGCTGCTGTCACGAGCCCTCATCCGCTTCTGCTGACGCAGCCCCTGCTCCTGACCCAGGCCCCCACACCCCAGCAGGTGCATCTGACGACTCTGTACCAGCCGTGAGGGAAGCACATGCACCGCCCGTCCTGCCTCAGACGCCGCCCATACCTCCACAGGATGATTCTCTAAGTCACGTGTTAAATTCTTATCGTTAACAGGAGCGAGAAAAAGTTATCTACTTGACACACTTACACACCGATATAAATACAGCTGCTGATATAGCGTCGATCTTTCATATAAAATTTTAATCATGAAATACATGGGAAAATAATTGAGTACGGATTTTGATACTTCGAAACTACTGTACGTATTAAGAGACACTAGCAGAGGATACGCAATACCTACGGTACAATTACTTTGGTATATATTGTATTTATCTATATCTATATCAAGCTCTTCTTGAATACCTTGTTTATCCATCTTTAATATTCTCTAAAATAAAAACTGGTGGTACAGTATTTATCTTCCCAAATTAGCAATTATATGGTACAGTATAGCCTTAAATATAAATCATTTTCTGTGTTGTTATATAAGAGAAAATAAAATATTTGTACTTGAGGCATAACTCCTACATTCTAAAAATGCTCCTCTCTCTCTCTCTCTCTCTCTCTCTCTCTCCGATTATACAGGAACATTTTTAATGCTTAATCAATATATGTATTATAAACGTAGCGTGAATTACTGTAACACTGCAACGGGCGAACACTAAAGTTTAACACGAGTACGAGACACTCCATAAAAAAATATAAATTCGTTTTACGTTTGAGAATGTGAACGTGTAATTCTCTAGTGAACAATCTAATATATTTTCCTAGTACCAGTTATCTTTTATTTACATTTATTTCCACAAAAACTCGTTATTTCATTAAGGTTTGGAACCTAACATGACTTTCACTTTAGTGTGTGTGTGTGTGTGTGTGTGTGTATAAGTTGCGTGTGTGTGGATTAATTGACCCTTCCTAAAAAACAAAAATATTGAAGCTAAAGAAAGTATATGATGAGTGTGGAGGTGTGATGATGAATAAGAGAGTTTTGATGGGGGTGAAATCAGGCAGGGAGTCTAGCAAAGGCACGGTATTCAGAGGGTAAACTATATAAGTCCTCCATCTACACCTTGAGGCTTAAAGTGGTAAACAGCGAGGCGTGTCTGGCCATGGTTTGTGTACGTGAGTCAGGGCGCTACCTTTATATAATACTGCCACTGCATGGGATTTACTGTAACTTTATTAAAGTTTTATAGATAACAAGCTAGATAGATAGATAGATAGATAGATAGATAAACATATCCGTAGATAAATAAGATGCGATATACGATGATATAAGGACGTGTTTGTCCGTGAGTGTGTCTGTTTGTCCAGCCATAGCTCTAAAATCTTACACACACATTACATGGGTCTATGAGCACCTGAGTATTACTATTGACCACGGACCCACGGGCGAGAACCAAAAATCTTCCCCGACTGACAAAACACCACGGCGATTGTGGGGGGTGATTGCCCGTATCAAGGAGGGCAAACTGATACAGTCATGGTGAGATTAGGCTGATGTAGTTACCTGTGCCAGGGAGGACAAACTGTGATAATGAGTGCAATACAGCACTGTGTATATATGTATCTTGATAAAATCACACGTTTTCATTGTGGATTTACATGAGGTATATATATATATATATATATATATATATATATATATATATACCAAACCCGTACGAAGCCGGGTAATTTTGCTAGTAATCTAATAAAAATGAAAACACTGGTTGAGTGACCTTATATTAAAAGATACTGTCTCAGTTGCCAAGACTAGAATCCAATCAACCTTATAAGGAAGCAAAACCACAGTACAAATATAATATACAGGTGTAGTAACTTCCACCTGGTAACAGAGAATCATTGAGGTGTTGTCTTTATTTATAATACGATACGATGAGAACAACTGATAAGCTAATTTTACCTGATGGGGGTGTAACTTCACACTGGACTCTGCGTGAGGATATGCACAGGTATGTGTAGCTGACGACCATCCCCTTGCCCTGTAGGATAAATGGCACTAATTGGCACCCTCCCTCTATCGGTGTTGACGGTACGCTAGGTGGGCTTGGGCGCGGGGCTGGCAGGCAAGGAGTCTACAACGTGGGCTGGCAGTGTCAACATATCCACATTCCGCACTGAGCAACAGAGAAAAAACAAAACATGAACAGCTATAGAAAAGTGACGTATTTTGAGGGGGACACAGTGAGAGACTCGTCACTTGAATAGCGGTGAAGGTGTTCGTGTGTCCGAGGTAAAGTGACTTTGTACCTGCTAACATATAAAAGTTGTTATTTTTTCAGTGTTCATAGCAGAATGAGCATCAATTGTGTCTTTGGTGATAAGTTGAGCTTGAGTGGCGGAGGGCTGAACATACCCGCTAGCTGGGAAGTTGCTGGGTCTTGGAGACTTTAAATGTGAGGTGTATACATTACGAGTGTATAAACCTGTTCCCTGGCACTTTACTGGTCGACGATAACGAGGATCTGGTGTGTAAGGGCGTGTGTGAAGGTAGTGAGTGTTTTGTTATGGCCTGGTACTGGTAGCGTGACAACGAAGGGGAGTGTGGGCTAGTATACAGGTAGGTGTAAACACGGCGCTAGTGGTCTTATTGCTGTCATGCACTTGCTTTACCTCCTATAGTAGTTCTCTCTCTCTCTCTCTTTCATCCAGCTACAAACCAATACAGTATATTCTATAAGTTAAACATTAATAATTATAACCATCATACAACACAGTAAACAGAACTCAAATAACATACAACTAACATTGATTAACGTCTATAATCTCTTTTGCTATGATTGTTAACTAATAATTCAGTCTTATAGGAGGATAAAGATGTTTACGTCGCTTTATGTACAGAGATAAACGTATATTCAGTGTGTGCGTGTGTGTATGTGTGTGTGAACATTAACTTCTCTTAGTGTTCACAGTCGGTATATTCTTGGACCTCTCTAAAGCCTTTGATACTGTCGACCATGCCATCCTCCTTTCAAAGCTTGTCCCACAATTGGTTTACCTCATATCTGTCCAACAGGAAGCAGTATGTCTGCTATAATAATCACCAATCTGACTCCTCGCCAATCTTGTATGGCGTCCCCCAAGGTTCCATTCTCGGCCTAGTACTGTTTTTGTTGTACATAAACGATATAGTCTACGCCAGCACACTCATAAAATACAACTTATTTGCAGACGATAGTAATCTCTATGCCAGCAACTCAGACCTCCATTCCTTGATGAAAACTATGAGCACTGAATTGACTAAAGTCAGGACCTGGGTAATACGTAATAAACTGACCTTAAACCTCGAAAAAACCCACTACACGATCTTTCACAGAAGGAAAAACTTACCCCTAGACTTGGACCCCCCTGTACCTTGGTAATGCAGTCCTCAAACGCGGAGTTATTGTCGATGAGAAACTTAACTGGAGAAACCACATACAAGCCATTCGCAGTAAAGTCAATTGTTACGAGTTGGGGATTTAGAATATAGTTATACGTCTACCCAGATCCCAACAGGTAACAACAAAAAAAAAAAAACAAAGACAATCGGACTATAAAATGGTAGACAAAGGATGCGAGTTTTCGTTGTATATAATAGAGTACCATAAATCCCTTAACAAAATATTCAGCTTATAAATTACCCTTAACCAAACTTAACCTAAACATTAACAGTATATACATATTAATAAACATAAAACAATCTTGAAGCAAGTGGACGTGGGGGAGTTAATACAAATACAAGTACTTAAGTGAGGAGCTGAGATGGCTGACGAGTAAGGCTGAGTATTGTAGAAGACGGTAGGAAGTCACTGCACGTAGGTTTAGAGGATAGATGATCCTGTGGTCACTTCCCAGAGCCAAGTGCCTCTCCTCGAATTGGAGCTGACAAAGAAGACTTTGAGGAGGTGACGCAACCCAGGATATGGAGAAGGGAAACCTCGGAGTGGTAACTAAGACGAGTCATACTCGTGTCTCGTCCCTAGATGGCGTTGCTCGTGGTGCTGGGTAGGTAGATCAGGACAATAGATGGCGTGCTTCGTAGTGCGGGGTGGAGGGGTTCGTAACACAATAAATAGTGCGGTATCATGTATCACACTCGACAGTCACTCACTCTCACAGCAATGAAAGAAATCTATTATGATCTTGTTTAACAACACCTGATACACTGTCACAATCTATAGGGGGCTTCTGGCTCTTCAAAGACCCAATCCCTGGTTACTGCACAAGAGAGAGTTGTACGGACAATGACCTACTTGAAAAAAACAGATCACACAAACGAACAATTTGCTAAATTGAAGATGATAAAATTCGAGGATATTAACACCTACTGCTGTACCCTATTTGTTTACAAATCTGTCAATCACTTGATTGACAACACTTATTTCCAGTTCCGGAATAATCAGAGATACAACTTAAGGCACCACGAGGTACTAAGACCCCCCCCCCCCCCCTACTCTGCGCTCCTCTCAGTCCCAGACCTCCATAAAATATCAAGGTGTGAAGGTGTGGAACAACTAACCCCCACCCATCCGAGCAAAGACTACACTCCCTTCCCTTAAATCATCTCTTAAAAAATATCTATTGTCTAAGTATTAATATTTCTTGTAATACCTACTATATATACCAGGTTTTATTGTACCATCAAAACCATTATATCAGGAATTATCAGGTAGATGGATAAGAAATTACCATTGCAATAAACATATTTGCCAACTAGACATAATCTTGACAGCTCCGTCCTCTTGTTCCACTCATGTTGTACTGCTCCCCTCATCATATTTATGTTTTTTTCAGTTCCACTATAACTTATGTATATACTTAAAATATAAATGTAAAAATAAATAAATAAATAAATAAAATAAAATAAATAAATATCGAAGTGATAACCGTGGTAACATTCTGATGTGTTCTTGTGTCCACCATGCTATTGTACTATTCAGGATGACACTAAATGTTACATAAAGTTTTCTTGAGATAAATATATAGTATATATCAGGTGCCTACAAGAGAGCTCAGGTTCTCAACTGGCTCGGCCATGTTAATATTGTTATTATTATTAACTCTGTATCTGTGTTTTTCTGGCCAAATAAACTGTTTCAATCAATCAATCATCTTGGCATACACGGTCCCTTTCCACTACCCGACCTCTATCCCTCCCCTCTCCTCCCCACTTCCTGGCCCCTTCTTCCCTCCCCACTACCTGGCCCCTTCTCCCCTCCCCACTCCCCGTCCCCTCTCCTCTTCTCCCCACTCACCGTCCCCTCACCGTCCCCTTCCCACAACCTGCCCCCTCCCCTCTCCACTACCCGGCCTCTACCCCCTCCCCTCTCCACTACCCGGCCTCTACCCCTCCCTCCCTACTCCCCGTCCCTCCTCCTCCCTCCCCACACATCAGCTGATCCTTGCTTCACATGACGCAACAACCAACCACCACATCACCACACACACCACCACCACACACACACACCACCACACCCACCACCACACACCACCACACCAACACCACCACACCCATCATCACACACCACCACCACACCACTCACCCATCACCACACACACCACCCACCACCACACACCACCACCACAACACCACCACACCCATCATCACACACCACCACCACACACCACTCACCCATCACCACACACCACCATTTACCACTCACCACCCAACCTAATCTAATTTAACCCGACACATAATATAACATAAGATAAAGCAAAATAAAAAATACTTCATATTTGTGTCAGTGCGGTATACTTTAAAATAAGATAATGTAGATATACTTAAAAAAATATATATATTACATCACCAAGGAAAAACATCATTCATTCAGTCAGTCAGTCAGTCAGTTCCAATGGACACCGAGCTGAGATTCTGACTGACGCACCCCAGCACTCTAAAAACACGTCAACACACTCCATCTTAGTTCACAAGTAGTTCAGTTTTCAATACGTGTTGTGTGTAGTTCCCTGTTGACGGCGGTGTATACTTTGTTACAATGACATGACGTGTGAGTGTATGTTGATGACGCAATGTTTACACAACGGCACAATATTCTGCGTCATGAGAGTGGGATGTGATATTACTGACGGCGGGAAGCGTGTTGGTGCAGAGAGTAAGGAGGGAGGGGAGAGGGAGTGGGGGAGGTAGGGAGGGAGGGAGGGAGGACACTGGATGGTGATGGAGGAGAGGGTAGTGGTGATAATTTTTGTTGTTGTTGTTAGTGGTGGAGTTAATTGTTGTTATGGCGGGGTGGTGATGATTGTTGTTATCGTAGTGGTGGCAGTAGTGGTGATGGTAATTGTTGTTGTCGTAATATTATTGTTGCTGTTAAACGTTTATTGGTTTAATTACTTAATTAAAAACATTGTCGTAAGAGAGTTAAGAGTTCCGTAACAAATGTGTGTGTGTGTGTTGAGGAGAAACTGATAAAATATTACGTGACAATGCCCCCCATGAATGACTTAAGTAATTAGCATTTATTTACCTGGTGAATGAATCCAAACTAACAGGTGTTCTATAATTTTTACAGGTGTTTTTGGGGTTGATCCAGTAGGTGGTGCAGCTGTTCAAGGCAATATCTAGCGTCATGACAACATCTGCCTGGTACCGGAAGCCCACTTACTGCCGGATGCTGCCCAACAGATAGAGAACGGTAGTGGCGGTGTTGACAGAGGCTGGTGACCACAAGGGGGAAGACCACGATCCAGGCGACACCTTCAGAGGGTCAGCTGGGCCAGGAAGATGATGGGAAGAAGATAGTAGAGCGTTGTCGGGGAACCAGGACTTGTGTGACTCCGATTTGTTGTTCCGACGATGGTGTGATGGCTGGTAACGATGGTGTGATGGCTGGTAACGATGGTGTGATGGCTGGTAACGATGGTGTGAAGGCTGGTAACGATGGTGTGATGGCTGGTAACGATGGTGTGATGGCTGGTAACGATGGTGTGAAGGCTGGCAACGATGGTGTGATGGCTGGTAACGATGGTGTGATGGCTGGTAACGATGGTGTGATGGCTGGTAACGATGGTGTGAAGGCTGGTAACGATGGTGTGATGGCTGGTAACGATGGTGTGATGGCTGGAAACGATGGTGTGATGGCTGGTAACGATGGTGTGAAGGCTGGAAACGATGGTGTGATGGCTGGTAACGATGGTGTGATGGCTGGTAACGATGGTGTGAAGGCTGGAAACGATGGTGTGATGGCTGGAAATGATGGTGTGATGGCTGGAAACGATGGTGTGATGGCTGGTAACGATGGTGTGACGGCTGGTAACGATGGTGTGATGGCTGGCAACGATAGTGTGATGGCTAGTAACGATGGTGTGATGGCTGGAAACGATGGTGTGATGGCTGGTAACGATGGTGTGAAGGCTGGAAACGATGGTGTGATGGCTGGAAACGATGGTGTGATGGCTGGTAACGATGGTGTGAAGGCTGGCAACGATGGTGTGAAGGCTGGTAACGATGGTGTGAAGGCTGGAAACGATGGTGTGATGGCTGGTAACGATGGTGTGAAGGCTGGTAACGATGGTATGAAGGCTGGTAATGATAGTGTGATGGCTGGTAACGATGGTGTGAAGGCTGGCAACGATGGTGTGAAGGCTGGCAACGATGGTGTGACGGCTGGCAAAGATGGTGTAGAAGTGACTGACGACCCAGAGGCATCACGAATTCCTGACGGAGGCTGGGGGTGGATGGTGGTCCTGGGCAGTTTCATCATCACGGTGAGAGAGAGAGAGAGAGAGATTGGAGGAATGTTTACCTCATGCATAGTTAATCTAACCCAAATATTTAATCTCTTTATGTATCACCTGCTCTACTGACCCATCCAATCTAATCACGTTTTTATATCTATCTATCTACCACTACCTCTCTCTTCTTAATTGTGTCTCCCTGGTCGACCTCCGCCCAGTAACAGGGGTAACTAGACCAAACTGGCAAGGTTGTATTGATCTTAGACCCGCCTCCCTTGGCCTCACACACAAACCTCCCCGCCCTCTCCTCTACTTCCACAATACTTATCCCATCCCATCAACTTTGCTTTTCAGTGTGTGTGTACCTTTACAACATCTGCCATTTGTCTACAAGCGTCAGTAACTATAGAGTGACTGGTGTCTTTCTTATCGGTGGCCTCTGATCCCCATAAAATAGTAAAAAAAAAAAAACACTAAATAAGAATACTGTAATATATGCGCTTTCGTGTGACCCAAAACCCTGAAGGTGTGTGTTGGTATTTGCAGATGCTGGTGCCTCTGTTAGGTTCTTGTTTCGGCGTGCTCTTCTCCCGCTACCTGCTGGATGAGGGCAGTTCCTCGGCCACCACCGCCTGGATCTTCAACACCCATTGCTTCATCTGGAACATGATGGGGCTCATCATCAGGCCGCTGGCGAAGGAGTTTGGCTGGAGAAACGTGGCCATTGTAGGCAGTCTCGTCACTTCCGCCTCTGTTGTCATCTCGGCGTTCACCCCGTCACCCGAGTTCTTGTTCTTTTCCTTCTCTGTGTTGAGTGGTAAGAGTTCTTGTTTCTTCATCTCCTGCTGCTCTTTGATCAGCAATAACAGCAGGACCCCGGTAAGACGTTGATGGTAAGGAAAACATGACAAGCGTGTGTATAGCCTCACACACACACACACACACACACACACACGCACACACACGCACGCACGCACACACACACACACACACACACACACACACACACACACACACACACGAGATCTTCACTATTCAACTTGTTAAAAAAATTACCAGGGAACTGTGTGTGTGTGTGTGTGTGTGTGTGTGTGTGTGTGTGTGTGTGTGTGTGTGTGTGTGTGTGTGTGTGTGTGTGTGTGTGTGTCTTTAGTTCAAGCATTTTGAGTAGTATCTTAAAGTTTAATATGCATTGCTAGGGGATTTATTTTGGTATTAATATTATCCTAACAACTGAAGACATTGTGTTCCTAGTCCTTTCTGAAGTCTGTCACGTCACTGGTCAACTTGGAGATGATTTTTGTTACAGATACGCAACAGCTTCCCTTAACACTCATGACGCCGCCTCGAGGGTCATGTACTGTACACTCTTCAGTAAATTAAAGTATTCTTATATAGTACTGATAACTAACTGTGTAAAGAGTGATTCGACAAAAGCCAAGGATAATTTTTTTTTGTGGGATTTCAGACGTAATGGGAAGACTTCTAAAAACTCTTCAACGTTAAGGATTATAAATGACTGGGTTTTCATCATTGTTATTATTTTCTTCCTCTGCATCAACGTCTGTCGGAGTTGGTGTTAATTAGTGTATGTTTTTTTTTTCTTACACACGTCTTTACCTCGGCAGGTATGGGCGGGGGCGTGGTGGTGTGTATGTCCTTCATCATATTGCCAATGTACTTCGACCGGCGGCGAGGTATGGCCAACGCTATAATGAATGCCGGGGTGTGTACGGGGCAGATCGTGGGTCCTCCTTTAGTCCGCCTACTGCAGGATGAGTACGGCTTCAAGGGCGCCACTCTCATCGTCGGGGCCATCATGCTCAATAGCCTCATTGGGGCCTGTTTCTTCCATCCGGTCGAGTGGCATATGAAACCACCTCGCCGCCAGGGTACAAGAGAGGTGGCGGAGGGGGAGGAGGAAGGTGCTCCGATGAGTGATGAAATGGATAGAATTGGAGACATTGAGAAAACACAGTCTGCTGAATCTCTCTTTAGTGATGATAATGAAGGACCTGAGTGGGGGGAGAGTCTGATACCTCGGGGTGTAGCAGTGAGAAAGAACGGTACGCGTGATGGAAGAGGAGGAGGTGTTACGCCCCCCACGGACAATATAACACATTCCATCCCCCTGCTGGATCTCTCTGGCCTCGCTGCCGCCCCTGAGAGTGACGCTGAGATGACGAGGGTGGAGGTTAAGGGAGGGGTACGAAAACTAGGGGTCCTACTGGTGCGTGTGTCGAGGTCTACCATTAAGGATTTAGGTATCTTCCGCTCCCCACGTGCCATCATCATCGCCGTCAGCAACACCTTCTTCATCAACGGCTACTACAACTTTATAATGATGGTGCCTTTCGCCATGCAGGCAGCTGATCACACACTAGCGGACTCCGCCTGGTGTATTTCAGTGTCGGCGGTGTGTAGCCTGGTGTTTAGGATGCTCATGTCCTCACTCTCTGACTGGCCCAAGTTCAACATGAGACTTGCCTACATGTCGGGTCTTGCCACCACCGCCACATCTATTCTGGGTAAGACGAGGAAACATTTGACACTCTCTTAATAGAGCCATTTGCTGTCGTTAATCAATTCAGTGTTTCCAAGATCATGTATTATTCCGTTCCAACTTATTGTAAAAATGATCACTATAACTCTAACAGTTATAGAGGATTCAGTAACAAGGAACCCTGAGTTGTATTACTGTTCCTGTCACGTCACTAACACCAAACTCTTGAGGTAAATAATGTGAATATCCCAAGTCTTAAAAGTGAGACGGCAACACAACATTACATACACTGATATATTGTGAGTGTTTGAGTGCCCTGTGACCTTTTTCCTAGATTCGTACGTGACTGCGAATCTAGGAAAAAAGAGTCACATGAAAAAAAAGTCACAAAAAAGAAGTCATATAACCTAACCTAACCCAAATTATTAAATTATCATGAAGGGATTAAATCATTAAAGGGTTAAATCATTGTGGACCAAAGGGTTAAATAATCGTGGTCAAAGGGTTAAATCATGATCCTAAAGGGTTAAATGATAGTCGTCAATGGGTTAAATCTTTGTGGTCAAAGGGTTAAATAAGTCTTCAAAGGGTTAAATAATAGTCGTTAAAGGGTCAAATTATCGCCAAAGGGTTAAATCATCGTCATCAAAGGGTTAATAGCAAGTTTATGGAATATTTATATTTTTTACCAAAATAGTCACTTCAACCCAACCCAACCTAACCTAAACTAACCTAGGATAGAAAAAAAAACATATATATATATATATATATATATATATATATATATATATATATATATATATATATATATATATATATATATATATATATATATATGTAACTCCTTCCATGTCTTCATCTTACTGACAGCATCTGGGAGGTCAAGAACAATTTTAACCCTTGTTTCCTTCCCCCCTCCAACGCCCTCTCCTCCAGTGTTCCCGTTAGTGAAGGAGCTGCAGTGGTTGATGGTGGTGATGGCAGCGTGGGGCAGCGGCGTGGGTACTACCATGGGCCTCTTCAACCTGATCATGGTCAAGATTATGGGCCTCGAGAATCTGCCGCCTGTGTTCGGTGCCTCCTGTCTCATCATAGGCATCGGCTTCCTCTCCCTAGGCCAGCTCATAGGTCAGTCAGTCAACCCAGCCTACCCAAGAATCTCTCCATCGGTGTTTAATCCCAATGTCTGTCTCTCTCTCTCTCCTTATTTACATATTCTTAGGTTCCTTTTTCGACATGATCTATATCTCCTACAATGATTCAAGGCTTCACTCGACAATGTGACATAATGGACGAAGGATTTTGACAACCATACCGAGACAACAGGAGTCGCAGTGTTCCTTTTGATATTCATTGGACCCCCTCGGTAAGGATACATTACCACACACCCATGGCCACCAGTAACTCCAGATGTGTTGTGTTACAGGTGTGATCCGTGACGCCAGTGGCAGCTACGCCGTCAGTATGTGGGTGTTGTCCGGGGCAGGCTTCATCAGCGTTAGCCTCTGGTTCTTCATGCCGGCCGCCCAAGCTTACGACCAACGCAGGAGCACCAGAGAAGTTAATGAGGAGGAGTCCTTGATGGGGTGATTCCCCTGTCGTCGAGTCCTGTGTGTGTGTAATAATAATAATAATAATAATAATAATAATAATAATAATAATAATAATAATAATAATAAACGGTTTATTAATAGAGTTGCAGCCGGTGGCTGAAAATATACAGACTTACATTTGATCTAGGCATAATGATATAATATGCATTGAATAAGTTTACAGGGCTGTACAGTACTTAAATCAGGAGTTGTTTATTATTTTAACAATAGATGGGATGGTGCTGTTCTTATATCTATCGGTGCGGGCTCTTATGGGCTGAATTTTGTTGTCGTGGCGGACTGCGCGAGTTGGGTGGGGGGCTGATGGTGGCAGGAGGTGGCGATGACGAGGGTGGTGCAGTAGTCCACGGCCAAACCTTCTCAGTGCTTGGTGGTGGAGGTCACTGAGGGATGGCATTTCCAGGGTGGAGAGACCGTTGGTGTAGCCGGAGTATTCTGCGCCGAGCATGATTCTGAAGGCCCTTTTCTATACCTTCTCTAGCTGACGTGTGTATGTGTGTGTGTGTGAGTGATCAGGGTTCGGGGAGTCATTAGGAGGTAGAGGAGGAGGAGACATTGGTATGGCATGCACGACCTTCCTGTCGTAGGGTTTTCTTCATTCCATTCGCCTCAAGCCAAGACCCTGCTGCAGAGGACCAAACCATTCAACGTATGTCAATCTCGGTGCTGTGATTCAAGTCTGCTGGGTACTGTACTGTACCTCAGGGTAGACTAAACACAAACTATAAACATTTCCGTGATGGTGCTAATGATGGGGGGTACTGCTATAGTCTTTAGTCAGACTTTTTTATAAACTATACAATGTCGTTTTTATCAGCACGATTATACAAAATAACATGAAATAAAAAATAAAAAATAAATAACACTAACAGGTATTTTTTCTCCTTACGTTAAGATTCATACGATGCAATAACTCAGCTAGCTCAGGTGTTTTGTGGCGTCTCACCTTTAATTAGTTTGATCAAGGTCTTCAAAACTGACACGAAATTTGTTGTGAGGAGTCAGGTGACGTATCTGTATTTGTGAGCAGAAAATGTGACTTTGGAAGTCTGTTATTCGTTTTGAACATTAGGAGAAGTTCTAATAATATACGATGCTGCCTGTATACCTGTGTGTGTGTGTGTGTGTATTCCTTCGTTGAAGCTCACTAACAGCAATGAAATTTCTTGTCTATTCTTAATATAGTTTATAATAAGATGACCCATAACACGTACAGTATAAACTAATTTCCTTAGGAGTTATTTACCTCTTGTAGTCGTTCACTGTTGACACATACATAATAACACGTGTAAGGGTCACCAGGGAAAAATATGTAACTATATGTCAAACGTTTATTAGTGGTACAATAGAAAACAAACTTAACAGCGACGAGCCCTGCGCGTCAAGACGTGGGGAGCGGGGAAGGGTAGTGTTGCTCTGGCCGCGTACCCCCCCTCCGCCGCCCACGTTAACCCTGTCTCAACGTTGGGCGGCACCAGGGGGCAACACCCGAAGCAACACAAGGAAACAAAACAAAGCAACACTTGTGCAACAAAAGAGAACAACAACTACTGCTGGACTAGACTTGACGGGATTAGGTGGACTAGAGTGTCACACGCGCCACACCCTGCACCACACACCGTCGTCGTAAGCAGATGACCACCAACCGGCCGTCTCCTTGTGTGTGGCTGTGAGGGTGTGGCGAGTGAACTACCATCATAAATACATCAAATTATCGGCCGATAACAACAACAACACGAGAAGCTAACAAAGCCATCGAACCAGGCAGGTGACGCATGATGACGAGGAGGTGGAGGGTGTTAGTATCGCTGGGTCCTGGAGTATGGGAGGGGAGGGGGCACGGGGATGACATCACCTACGGGCTGGTAACCTCCCTGGTTGGCCACGAAGGTAATCCTGACGGGGACGCCCTCAGGGGAAGTGTAGCTGTGGATATAAGAACGAAGGTCATACACGGGTGGAGGGCCAAGTGGTCCTCTACACACCTCGGGAAGAGATATAATAATACTGTTTACATTACAACTATGAACTGCTGGATGCCCCCTTATACTGTGGTTACTGACACAAGTTAAATAAAAAACAGCTCAAGAGGTCGGGTACAGCTAATTTTCCTGACCAATACTATCCTGTAGGTCCCCCCAGTCACCACCCTCTCCTCCTGACCAACACTATCCTGTAGGTCCCCCAGTCACCACCCTCACCTCCTGACCAACACTATCCTGTAGGTCCCCCAGTCATCACCCTCACCTCCTGACCAATACTATCCTGTGGGTCCCCCCAGTCACTACCTCACCTCCTGACCAACACTATCCTGTAGGTCCCCCAGTCACAAACCCTCACCTCCTCCTGACCAACACTATCCTGTAGGTCCCCCAGTCACCACCTCACCTCCTGACCAATACTATCCTGTAGGTTCCCCCAGTCACCACCCTCTCCTCCTGACCAATACTATCCTGTAGGTCCCCCAGTCACCACCCTCTCCTCCTGACCAACACTATCCTGTAGGTCCCCCAGTCACCACCTCTCCTCCTGACCAACAATATCCTGTAGGTCCCCAGTCACCACCCTCTCCTCCTGACCAACACTATCCTGTAGGTCCCCAGTCACCACCCTCACCTCCTGACCAACTTTTATCCTGTAGGTCCCCCAGTCACCACCCTTCCCTCCTCCTGACCAACACCATCCTGTAGGTCCCCCAGTCACCACCCTCACCTCCTGACCAACACTATCCTGTAGGTCCCCCAGTCACCACCCTCTCCTCCTGACCAACACTATCCTGTAGGTCCCCCCAGTCACCACCCTCACCTCCTGACCAACACTATCCTGTAGGTCCCCCAGTCACCACCCTCACCTCCTGACCAATACTATCCTGTAGGTCCCCCAGTCATCATCCTCACCTCCAGCCACCCTCAGAGTTCTGGCCGTAGGATTGCTTGCCCTCTTCGTTCCTGTAGATGCCGTTGCCTGTGTTGTAGGAGAAGCTGTAGCCGCCGAAACGATCCTGGGTGCGGTCATCTTTTAGGATAGGGATGACAGGGGCGCGGTAAGGGGAGGGGCGGTAAGGGGAGGAGGGGTCAGCGGTGGCCGGGTCCGTCAGTAGCACCAGGGAGGCGGCCACCTGTAACATCAACACCAGGGATGTGAGGCAGATACTGATCCGTTTCGCGGCGGTGACTGTCTGGCCACGTGTTGATCAATAATATAAGTAAGTCATTCTATCAGAGTCATGCAGCACTTGATAACTGTAATGATCGCTCAAGCATAAACATCAAGTCAGAGTTTATCATTAAATATTCTAAAAGTGTATTCCAAGATCTATCAAGGATTTGGTATAATATAGATTCACATCACTGGAAATTCTCAAGCAGTAAACAAACTAAAAAAACAACTTTGCTGAGAACGCATCATCCAACAGAACCTGACGCAGAATTGCACGAGCGTGAGACAATACTGAAACTTTGGATCAACAACAGCTATCAACTCACAACCACGACACCGATGAACCTCATGTTGGCAGCAGGTAAGGAGAGTGTTGATACTGTTGCAGGTGAGGAAGGCCTGGAAGTGATGCGACCATTAGCCGCGGCCCAGTATATATATACCAGGTGAAGGGGAGAATCCTGAGAGAACCATAACAGGAGACAACTGAGGTCCATTCCCGTCCACATCGCCAGCTTCCGTCACGCCCACCACTTGCTGCACAACACCCTTATACATGTTACCTCCAGATAATTCTAAAAATCAAGCGACGAATCTATACCAATTAGATACTGAGTTATTTATGGTTATTACGGTTGAGGATAGGGGGCGGCATCCCTCGAGAGGGTCGGGTGAGTGGAGGCGGAGAGAAAGGAAGGTGTTATCGCAGGAAGTGATGGTTGGGTGTGTGTGTGTGTGTCTCTCTCTCCCTATATTAGCTAATTACATGCTGCCTTAGGTTATTACTTACCACACCAACTCCACCTCCTCCTGCCGCTGCCCACACATGACTCAAACGCAGTAAACAATGGGTTTACAACACCTTCGAGCGATGGACAGTCATTGTTCACTCTCTCGTCCATGTCTGTTGACACTTTAGTAACTATCAAGGTTCCGCGAGGACCTAACTCTCTGACCATGACAACTAAACTCCTCAAGTACTGTACGACGAATTAACAGAGTACGATACCTAACCCTGAGTACAACAACAGTAACATGACGTACGATACCTGACCCTGAGTACAACAACAGTAACATGACGTACGATACCTGACCCTGAGTACAACAACAGTAACATGACGTACGATACCTTCAACTATCCAGCACAATAGTGACGATAGTGACGCCAAGAGACAGGGAGACCCCCGGCGTGCCATATGCTAGGCCTACCGCCCTTCTTTTGAGTTTAAATCTTCAATGGTTATATCACTAATTACCTTCTTCCATTTTTATTAGTGTACGTTTTTTAAGTAATGGATAATTATGTCAATAATTACACCCCATTATTACAGAGAGGTGCTGTTGAAATTACCTTATTTATATACAGGGTGCTAAGAGAGCGTATCTGTAGGTTGACTATTGGTGTAATTTATATTACCTGTAGACAGTATGTGTGTGTTTGCGTCTAAGTTAACCAGATGGCCTTTATGTTTACGTCATCAGTTACGAGGAAACAGATGAGGGTGAAAATCGTCAGTTGTAGTGTAAGTGGCACCAGTTACTATGCGTGAGTCAAAATGAGACGCGCCACCATAACCTATCTCAGAACAATGACTCACCACTAACCCTCGATATACACAAACTCATTACAGGACCAGTTTGTGGGTATGTTTGTGTGTCTAGCTGGTAGTTTGTTTTATTCTTTAACCTGATTGTGGTGTTGTCGTGAAATCGGCCGTATTGTGGTGTGAGTCATTTTTGGGTTGTTGTTATTTTGGGGTAAGTTACACACGAGGTGGATGATGATGAGGGGGGAGGGTCTGGTGGATGAGGAGAGGTTGGGGTTGGAGAAGGATGAAGGAAGGGCACTGTCTCTCACCTCAAATTACATGAGATATTTACCATGTTTCTAATGTCAAAGAAAACGGACTCAGCCCAGACGATCAAAGAAGCGAATTTAACAGGCGGCGGTGAGGATGTGGGTGTTTGACTTCATTGTGTACAGATTAGTAACGATTGACATCTCTATTTCGGATTATTCGTTCGTATAAGTTGAAAAGATATATTTAAAAACAAGGATTACGACACACGCAGTCAAAACAAATGGTAAAACAAGGATTACGACACAAGCAGTCAAAACAAACGGCAAAACAAGGCTTACGACACACGTAGTCAAAACAAATGGTAAAACAATGTAAACACAGAGTCAAAACAAACATTAAAATAACAATACTTTCCTAGATATAAGAACTTCCCACCCGTAGGTACTATGCAGTACTTTCTTATGCATAAAAACTTCCCCAAATAGACGCAGGTGCTTCCCCAGACAAACAGAGGTACTTTCCCAGATACATAGGTACTTCCTCAGGTACAGATACTTCCCCAGACAGACAGACACACAGAAGTACTTTCCCAAACACATAGGTACTTCCTCAGATACAAATACTTCCCCAGACACGTACCGTAATTACTTCCTCAGTTACTATACAGGTACCGTACTTCTCCAAACATGTAGGTACTTTTCCGAACACATAGGAACTTCTCCAATGATAAAGGTAGTACATCATCTTCACATTACAACAACGATCAATATATAAACATAAATACAAGAATAAGACCGATTATAAAATGAAGAAAACAGAAAATAAATAAAATACAACCGTAAGAAAACCCCTCAGGCGAGATATAAACAACAACAGGTGTTTCAGTCCCACTAACACCTGTAATATACGATCTTAACACCTGTTGAGGCCGTGAGGATGAAGGTGGTGGTGAATGGTATAAAATTTCGTCAGGAGAAAGGAAGTTGTTCGTGGTTAATTTTGTACATAATGATACGATTCCCACGATAATAACGATAGTGTCTGTAGCTTATTGGTTTTTTTTATGTATTTCTTAAAGTATTTATTACGATTAAATTATCTATATTTCCCTTCAAGTTAATGTAAAAAAAATTATGTGTTCTAATTGTCAACAAAGACAGACAGACAGACACACACACACAAAAGCTCTCTGCCTTTTTCCCTTATCCTCTCCTTTTCTCTCCTCCCTCTCTCCCCTCTCTCCCCCCTCCCCTTCTCTCGCCCCCTTCCTCCCTCCCTCTACATTTTCTCCCCCCTCCCCTTCCCTCACGCCTTTAGCTCCTCCCACCCCATTCCACCCCCCCATCAACCTTTCCAGGCCAAAAGTTGTAAATAATAAACCCAAGTTGAGAAAAATCACTTTATTACTAACCCTTTAACACTTTCGCCCCTCAGGTGTGTCTCTGGGACCCCAACACACCAGATGGTACACCTAACACACCTGCCGGTACACTTAACACACACCTTCACTATTTCCCCCTCCCTCCTACACAACCTCACCTGTCCCCCCCTCCTTCCATAACACCTGACGCCCTGTTGTAATTAACTCTCATTATCCACCTTTTTGGGGGTTCTTCTTTCACGGTAATTATACACTTTTTTTTTTCATTTTCCTTTCATTTCCTGTCTAAGTTGAAGACAGTTTTTTGTCTGTACATTCGATATTCTTTTGTGTGTGTGCGACAACAGATGCGTGCAAGCTGCCACAGTGGTTGGAAATAATGACTAATAAGTGACTGAGTGAAGAGGAGTTAAGCATAATCTTCTCCACCTCAAAAGAGAATTTAATGGCTTATTAACCAAGTCCAAAGCAGACGTGAATTTTTGCGACGATGACTGGTAGAAAAAAAAAGAAAAGAACAAAAATGAGTTTGGTTATGGTAGGTTAGGGTAGGCGGGTATGGCTAGGGTAGGCGGGTATGGCTAGGGTAGGCGGGTATGGCTAAGGTAGGCGGGTATGGTTAGGTTAGGTTGGTTAGGTTAGTTTAAATTAGGTTAGGTTAAGGTTAGGTTTAGTTTAGGTTAGCTCAGTTTAAGTTAGATTAGGTTAGCGTTAGGTTGATTAAAGTTCAAGTGAAATTAGGCGGAGAGAATTTTTAGGTGATCCTTTAATATAACCTAACTCAACCACAGAGAACCACTTTCCATAACAGGTATAGAAGAAGAAACCCAAAGGTAACAAAATTGAGCTGTGTTTATAGAGTTCGACTAGGCTACATGACACAAAGAGTAAGTTGGCTTTAATAGAGGCTAAAACTTTGTGTATTAGTGTAGACAGTAACGAGTGGTGCTGCCCCAAACCACTCATGGCGTACTGCTCGCCTCCTCGGGTATGTGGTGGATTCGTTTAGTCCGAAGATCCGGATATAACTCATATCAGCGATTCGAATATTAAGAATATAAGGGATCCGTAATAAAAAGACTCTAATGTTGACCTAAAATAACTACCTACCGTAAGAACACAGATTTAGTTTTCACACTTTAGGTAACAATTCGGCGTTTTCATAGCACATTTATATTTTTATAGCTATTTTTAACTTTCGATTTCACGATTGAAAGTAAAATTTTGATCTCATTAAGTGAGCAGGTTTTGAAGTATAGGGAAATCGTGGGGTAAAAACACACAAAAATATCTAAGTTGACCTGTCAATTGCGGCGGCATTATTTACAATAACAAAATATATAACTAT
The DNA here is from genome assembly GCF_018991925.1 of Homarus americanus. Classification (NCBI taxonomy): domain Eukaryota; kingdom Metazoa; phylum Arthropoda; class Malacostraca; order Decapoda; family Nephropidae; genus Homarus; species Homarus americanus. The sequence goes on from NW_024729259.1 coordinate 3,393,984, forward strand.
GTACAGTACTTACAAGTGAGGGTAGTGGTGGAGGAGCCACGTTACGTTGTATGCTTGATGCTGGTGAACGAAAATAGGAAGAGGTGGACTACTGACAACACTTCACACAATACGTCATGGCAAACGTCCACCATTTTTGGCCTCCACAATTTTCGCTTATGGCAAACGTTTTATGCATTATCATATTAAATTTACCATAACAATATTGTTATATAAGTTTTATTTTCTGATTTATATTAATAAAGTCACTGACGAGCGCACTATAAAGCAAAATGACTAAATATATGCGTTCGCTGACTAGTCGTGCACAGCTCGAGAGAAACTTTTCCAAGTGTAAACAAAATAGCATTCGCACTACGACGCAGTCGGATTTAATTAGCATTCGCATCTGCGGTAATAAAATTTTACAACGTTAAATAGTCGCTGTTAATTTATATGAAAAAAGATACAAATTAGCGTTCAGAGTATGTCGAATTTCATAATTATTTATTGTCTTCCGTGAAGAAGTTGTATTCTATATCTAAACCTATAAAGTTCTGCTGATTTCTGTAATATAAAAATTATTACAGTAGACGTGATAATATTATTCATACTTATTTGTACAATGTATAATTTAATAGAATGAAAACGTATAATTCAATAATAGAGCTAGAATTAAAAATTTCTTTATACATATAACTACTTTGCTGTCACTTGGAATCGAGTATGATACAATGGTATGAGTTATTAGGGATGTCACCTATGTTGGTGAGTTCTGAGGTGACTAAAGAGGCCAATCCGGGACCGGCAGGATCGTTTACAGATGTTGCACATGTGGGGGGGTACATCTAGTGCAGCATCTTTCCGGCGCTTGCACTCGTCTGCCTCAGTATGCAATCGGGCTAACTCGAAAGTATTGACACCTTCTCGTGTGGTGCTCCTCCAAGCGTTACGGTGTGGAGTAATCGTCTCCCAGGTGAAGGGGTCGATTTGGCACTTTTTCAGATTTGTCTTAAGACTATCCTTATACCTTTCCAGTTGCCCACCAGCGTTATGTTTACTATTCGTTGGGTGACTGTAAAGTAGCTGTTTGGCAGTCTACTGTCGTCCACGCGGGTAACATGACCAGTCCAGCGTAGTTGTTCATGAATAATGGTAGCCTCGATGCTCCTACTCAATTGGGTATAGACGACACTTTGCTAGGGTTCACGTCTCTAACAATCAGATAGATAGATAGATAGATAGATATTAATAATGTTTCAATCAAGAGATTATTGGAACATAGAACGAACGTAGCAAAATAATTTGAAATCGGCAACAAGAAAAAATAACAAGAATAACAAAACAACAAGAACGAAAACAACAATAATAAGGATAACAAAAAACAAGAATAAAACGGTTATAAAACGACAACAAAAATAAAATAACTAACGACAAAAACACGAAAACAACAACAAAAACACAATAAAATACCGCAAAAAAACACAAAGACAAGCAAAAAAAATATTGGGAGTCAACGACAAGTAGGTGCCCCTCCGTGTGTGTGTGGCTTACGGGGTAACTCTTCTAAAAATACATCACCACAACTACCTGCCAAGGACATCCTCTCCCCCTCCCCTCCACGACCTGTACTTATCATATTTTAATGTTTTCTTAAGCAGGTAATTGATGTATACTGAAATACTATAATGTACACATACACACACACAAACATACACATACATAATTATACAAAATACATTTACAAACACACACACACATACGATTATAGAATGTCACCTCCAGATACACAGTCAGACAGTTTATCCTCCTTAACAACATTGATTACTGGCAATACACAGTCAAACACATACAATACATGAACGAGGGCAATAACTAACTCTCTCGTTGAAACTAATTAAACATAATTGACCCCGGAGTGACTCGAACACCCAGCCTTCTGATCTGGAGTCAGACGCGCTACCATTGCGCCACGAGGCCAGTGGTTGAGTGAAACCAGTATGAGAGTCTTAGGGGGTTGAGTGAAGCGGCAGGTGGGAGGGGAGTGTGAGAGAAGGACCGACCACGTCACCACAGTATTGATCGCCGCATGACTGGGAAGAGTTGTGGCTATCATGTGACCTTATACGGAAAAATTTTATCACTCGGCTTAACATCAAAGGAAACTCGTATACTATATTGTGAAGTTAAAAGTAAGAAATTATATTATGGAAGTAAAGAAGATTATTAGATTTGTTGTCAGTTTCGTTTTTCTAGTTGACAGACAAACAAGACTCATCAATGAAGATAAACATGCTGACCGCTATAGACCCCCACACGTTTAAGAGTAATTATATTTTACTGACAAGAAGAAATGTCCTTGATTTGAGCTTACACACACACACACACACACACACACACACACACTCTTTCACATGCACACAAACACACAGATACACACACCCACATAAACTCAAACACACACACACACACACACACACACACACACAATATATAATTTTCTTGCACGATGAGAGGAACTGTACCTCTACTATACGATAATACGTAAATAGGGCCGCTTTTATTACCCCATCTTGGTCAACAATGGCCTGGACGCAGGCCAACCTAACCCTTCCCAACCTAACCTAACCTAACTCAATCTAACCTAATCTAACTTAACCAAACTCATAAGAACATAAAAATGGTGGAAACTGCAGCGGGCCTATTGGCCCATACTGGGCAGTCCCGTTTACACCCATATAAGCATATAAGCATCCAACCTATGTTTGAAGCTATCTAGCGTATTCGAGTTAATGGTGATATTTGGTAACTTGTTCCATTCATCCACTACTCTGTTTCGAAACCAGTGTTTACCTCAGTGTTTACCACAGCTCTTCCTCAACTGTGTATGTGTGAGAGAGAGAGAGAGAGAGAGAGAGAGAGAGAGAGAGAGGTAGTATGCGGTATATTCATTTCCTCTACTACGGCGAGTATAAACGTCAACAGCAAATCATAAGCGTCTGCCGTAAACACAGGAATACTTTTTGTGTCTTGCGTTCTTAGGTTATTGCGTAACCAGAAAATGTGTTAATGTGTGTGTGTGTGTGTGTGTGTGTGTGTGTGTGTGTGTGTGTAACTAACCGACTCACATTATCAAAAAACACGTGTCCTTAATTCATTAAAGTTTACACCAAATTGAACTAAAAATTATTAAATGCGTCACGTAGCTCCTTATAGAACTCTCAAGTATAATAATAATAAGTCGTTTGTTGTTTACTTTTATATATATATCATCGTGAGATTTATAAAAGGTATAATAATTTTGTTAGTGTATTTTGTCAACTTTTCATCTTGCCCGCTGCCATTCTTGTCCCTGTACAGATCTCAAGAGAATCGTGAGAAATTCCACTGTTTGTTACGATGATAAACTATATCTTACAGTAGTCGTCTGTCAACAATAACACCTGACTAAAATAACAGATTAAAGTGAATTTTTTTGTGTGTTTTATGTTTAGAAATTTTACCACATTAGTTTACAACCTCCTATTTTAGACCTTCCTTGATTATACGACAGAAAAATACAGTATGATAGATCCAAATTCTCCATTCCAGCGGACACCTACAGCCAGCCACCCCTATAGACTGGTGTATTGGCATAACTCATTTAATCAGACAGGATGTGTTGGTTATCGAACTCATCAGAGATATTGTTGGTTTAAATTCACTCTCCAATTTATCGTTTTACACAACCGGAACGCGGCGGACATGCAGGAAATGCCACCAATATTTCCGGATCTCCTCCAGCTTGGCGACGGGGAAGGCGAGGAACGGAATTTCAAGGCAAATTTTACCATCCATTGACTAGCGACTCTCAAGAACTGACTCGGTATGATGATTTAACTCTCCTCGCACGCTGACTTAATTCTTAAAACTCTTCACGGAAAGTTTGGTGAGTATCCAGTGGTATTTTTGGCGCGGTGTAGTGTTGACGTCTCCCAAGTACTAAACAGAGAGAGGAAGGTAAACACTGGCAGGTCCTCCACCCGGGAAGATGGTCGACAAAAACCAAATATAATAAAACAACCGAGTGGTATTTGTCCTGGTAGTTTGGGTTTAGACTTTACTTAAAATGTCGTTTGGAATTCTTACTGAGCAGACAAAGATGCTGTCGACTTAAGTTATTCTGTATATATATATATCCCGCTGAGATATCTAAATATATTCGACCCAAGGAGCTAGGACTCAGCAGATAATCTTGCTATAAGTCGAGAGTTCTTCTGAGGTCTGTACTTCCATTGTAATATTCTCAATCAGCAGACACCGGGGGTTGTGGCATACGCTAAACTAAACAGTCACTCGTTCGCATTCTGTTCAATTATTTCTAACCGTGTCAGTGCCAATATCCCCCCTGTCAGTGCCAACACCACCCTCTCAGTGCCAACACCCCCCTGTCAGTGCCAACACCTCCCTGTCTGTGCCAACACCTCCCTCTCAGTGCCAACACCTCCCTCTCAGTGCCAACACCTCCATGTCAGTGCCAACACCACCCTCTCAGTGCCAACACCTCCCTGTCAGTGCCAACACCTCCCTGTCAGTGCCAACACCACCCTTTCAGTGCCAACACCTCCCTGTCTGTGCCAACACCTCCCTGTCTGTGCCAACACCACCCTGTCAGTGCCAACATCCCCAAGTCCTGTACATACACGTCTAAACAATGCGCTTCGCCGACAAAATCATCCACACGCGACAATTAACAAAGATAAGAGGTTCTGAGTGTATTGGTGTAAAGAGTTATGACCCCGGAGTGACTCGAACACCCAGCCTTCTGATCTGGAGTCAGACGCGCTACCATTGCGCCACGAGGCCATAAGCTTATTAACAGTGTGGTCAGATATATTTTGAGAGCAGCAGCAGGTGTCGTGTCGCCTGGGAACTGTCAGGTGCGGCCACCCCCCCCCTCAACACATACACAACTACGTAAAATAACTAACTACGCCACACAGGGGCCTTCGTAAACTGTATCAGGGACTAGGGGTCAAAGGTCACAGTTAGGCCTGATGATTGGTTGGCGGGAGGCGAAGGTCAACATTATATACTGCAGATTATATATTTGTTAACCCCGCCCCTAGAGTGGTGGTGGTAATCAATTTGCTCCTCTGTGTTTATTTTTGTCTGTACGTGTCTGTGCAATATGACGAATAACATTAGAAAATAATTTGATTTTGAAGACATAGGTCACAGGTCATGGTGGAGAGTCATTGACCGTATTCACCTGTGTGTGTGTGTGTGTGTTAAAACTCATCAATGAACAACTTACCCCCACCCATCCGAGCAAAGACTACGCTCCCTTCCTTTAAATCATTTCTTAAAAGATATCTATTGTCTAAGTATTAATATTTTTTTTATAATACCTACTTTACATACCCGCTTTATCAGAAATTGTCATGGAAATAGACAGAAACTACCATTGCAATAAATATATTTGCCAACTAGACATAATCCTGACAGCTTTGTCCTCTTGTTCCACTCATGTTGTACTGCTTCCCTCATCATATTTATGTTTTTCAATTCTACTGTAAATTATGTATATACCTGTACTTTTAATATAAATGTAAAAAATAAATAAATAAATAAATAAATCTCGAAGTGATAACCGTGGTAACATTCTGATATGTTCTCACTACCATCATGTTACGTGTACTCTTCCAGATGATACTACACAGAATTTCCTTGAGATAAATGTACAGTATATATCAGGTGCCTTCAAGACAGCTCAGGCTCTCAACTGGCCATGTTAATATTGTTGTTTTAATCGACTCTGTATCTGTGTTCTTTTGGCTAAATAAAATGTTTCAATATCAATAATGAAGGTGACATCCTTAATAATTCATATCATTGTCTCATAGCTGGATGATCGTCATACTCGATTCTGAGTGACAGCAAATTAGTAGTAGTTGTGTGTGTGTGTGTGTGTGTGTGAAGCATAGAAAGTAAAAAAGGTGACTTGACCTATAAAAAAAATTCTAACAGGTGTGTTGAGTAAGTTGACACCGTTGGAGGCCAACGTTCGAGGTCAAATAGAGTATCCAGGACTAATGGCACTTAAAAGTGATTTGACTGACTTGGATGACACTCAACAGGGATGGGACAGGAGGTATGGAGGAGTAAGGCAGTGTAAGGAGCAGAGGGATGCCCTGGGAAGTGGTCAATAGTTAGGTCATGGACGCGGGTCAACACTGGAGGTCAAGGAAAACTGATACTTGACCCCGGAGTGACTCGAACACCCAGCCTTCTGATCTGGAGTCAGACGCGATACCATTGTGCCACAGGGCCCATGAACAGGTCATGTGGTGCAGTATTGATGGGTGTGTGTGTGTGTGTGTGTGTGTGTGCACCCACAAGGTATAGGGTGACAGCTGTCAGGTAAGGGATAGAGATACAGTCATACAATACCCCTGCCCCACCCGCCACACACACACGAAGCACCACCACCATACACACACGCACGACCTGCTCCTCCTCCCATTTCTTCAACAGGCTCTCACCTATACAGGTTCTTGTTCAATTGTTACCGAAATTGTCCTGTAACTTCAGTACTTCCTGTCTATTTTTAGAGAGAGAGAGAGAGAGAGAGTGCGTGTGTAAATGTGGGTCACTAAAGAAGACGCCTCCTTATTGCTCTAAAAAAAGCAATTTGGATATTAATAAAAAATAATAGTAATATCAATAACAGTACTACTACTACTAATAATAATAATAATAATAAGAGCACCTTAGCCAATATGACCATGATGGGTGTTGTTGACAAAAAACATATAATTAAAAATCATCTCTGGCTTGCTGAGTGACTCCGCGAGAGCGTCACTGAGGCTGTGTCAGACCACCTGGCGGGGTAGTGATAATAAGGGTGCTTAGGAAACATTTATTCACTCACATATACAACAAGAAACATTTAGTCACTCATATATAACCTCAAATATATACTATGAGCCGTAGACACCAGCGCCATGTACAAAAAGAACAAGTTACGTAGTTTACATCTTTACAGCAACGTACACTGTGGGGAATGTGTGGCAGATGTACTGTACAGTCGTGAAGGATCCTGCCTCACCAAGTTCTGTGTGAGAGGTCATGTGTGTGTGTGTGTTTCTCTCTGTACACCCTTATAAAGGATGAGTCTTACTGTATGTGTCACATTAAAGTGTATGACTAACACACACACACACACACAATGGTCGGGTTGAGCCGCTGGGCATATGGTGTCAGTCACCTCGACTTAATGACCAGTGCGGGAGTATGGGAGGGGTGGGGCCACGGGCAGGACGGCTCCCTGGGGCTGGTAGCCGCCATGGTCGGCCACGAAGGTGATCTCCACGGGGTCACCGTAGGGGGACGAGTACCTGGAGGGGGGAAGACCATCATGTTGGTCAGGGGAATAATTCTTAATCAAATGTTACTAAGTTGCGTAACATTTTCACGATTATTTTTGTCAACTATGTCACCAAACACTGATACCATCAGGGACAACCAAGCCTGAGGCAAAGGTACTATTCTATAATACTGTACATTGTACTGTACTATAATGTACTGGACTATAGTGTACTGTACTCACCTCCAGCCGCCCTGAGACACCTGGCCGTCGTTCTGGCTGCCAGACTCCTCCCTGGTGGTACCGTCGCCGGACTCGTACTGGAAGGAGTACTCGCCGTAGGCGTTCTGATTCCTGTTGTCCTTCACGATGGGGATGACAGGCCTGGGGCCGTAGACAGAACTGGCCGCCGCCCCGGCCACCATAACGGCCAGGACCACCACCACCTGCCGGGGGACATGACACAGGATGACACTTGTGTTGACAAATTATCTAAAGGTGGATCCACAACAACGCATCCTTGTCGGTAACACGTGTTGGCAACTGTGTTATCAATACTTGTGAAAATTACATAAAAAAGTTTGCAACATTATGTTGGGAACATTGTCGCCAACAGAAATACGTCAAGTAAACTGACTGGTGTGGATTATGTGATAATTTCACCGTTCTTTCCATCAATGTTGCCATCTTTTATCCGACATACTGACGACAATATTACCAACATTGTTGTGTTTCTGTGGATCCACCTTAGCGTGTTAAAATGTTCTACCGACTGCTACCTTGTACACTCCTAGTCTGTCTTCTACCACCCGAGGCTTCAACTTTGGTGGCAGGACTCTTAAGTTAGGCCTGACGCCACGGGGAAGCATCGTGTGTTAAAACAAAACTGACATCCACCTCACCTTCACCTGACTCAGCCTTCAGACCGTCAAGTAAACAGCAGAGAACTGTCCAAGAGAAAGTGAAAACTGACTGATAACTGGCCAGCTTAAGGTCTGTTAACTGCAGGTGTTCCAGTCTCTACCAAACCACTAAAGAGCCGCTCAAGAGTGTGTGGGTTTCGGAGTGTGTGGGGGGGATAAAGGGGAGACCAAAATAGTGTTACTTTTGTGTTAATATGAGAGTTAAAGAAAGGGGGATTCTGTTAGTTATCTGGTGCCTGAGGACTGGTAGTATCGAGTGATGTTTATATTCTAATGTAACACAACGCCCCAACAACTAAAAATACAAGAAATATTCCACTGGTCTGAAAATTAACAGTATTATCAACTTAATGTAACTTTAAGCAAGAAATTGTTCATAGGCATCAGAGGCAGGACGCGGGGCCACTCACGGTGTAGCAGGTAAGGCTGGACATGGTTGCAGTGTGTGCTTAAGGAGGGGCTGCCGTGAGCTACTGACCGTGGAGGCGGGAGATGGCTCTTATATACCTACGACACAGAGGGAGGCCGGCCAGAGATTGCACTTTGTTTATTTTTAGGAACTGAGGTCGATGGATAGGAGGGGAATGAGGAGGAAGAAGAGAAGGAGAAAAAGGAAGAGGAGGAGAAGGAGGAAGGGGAGGAAGAAAAGAAGGGGAAAGAGGAGAGTAAACGAAGGATAAACAGTCACTTAAGTTAGAAGAAAAATTGAAAAGAAGAATGAAATTAAGGCCCTTTGGTACGAGAGAGAGAGAGAGAGAGAGAGAGAGAGAGAGAGAGAGAGAGAGAGGATTAACCTATTCCAAAAAACTTCACTTCGGCTTCTCGGTCACACACACACACACCACACACACACACACACACCCACAAACGATGACAAAAATAGCGTTCAGGCCCACATAATCACTTTGACCTATTGTAATTACCAGACCCCAAACTAGACCGCTAGACCTTCCACCTCACCACCAAAACCAAACACCCTAACTCAACCCAACCCAACCTAACCTAACCTAACCTAACCTAACACAGTGCAGGTATACAAACAATGGTAAACAGTATAAATTAATTTTGACAAATCAAAATCTCATAAAGCCATAACAGTCAATCTTGTCTCCAGGTTATGCACTTACACTTAGCACCGACGCACTTACACTTAGCACCAACGCACTTACACTTAGCACCAACAAATACCCCTCTGCCCTATGACTAAGAATGTTCATTTTTAATAATAACAATGATCTCGGCAGCTGATAATTATCGTAGCGCCGGTGACATTCCAGATATCTAGAAGTGTAAGTAATAAGAGTGCAGAGGTCTTATTGCAACTATATCTTGCACTAGTCAGGCCGCACCTCGATTATGCGGTTCAGTTCTGGTGCCCCTATTATAGAATGGATATAAATTCACTAGAGTCGGTGCAGCGAAGAATGACGAAAATGATTCCGGGACTTAGAAACCTTCCATGTCAGGATAGGTTAAAGAAACTAAACTTGCATTCTAGAAAGACGAAGAGTGCGGGGAGATATGATAGAAGTATTTAAGCGGGTGAAAGGAATCAATAAAGGGGATATAGATAAAGTTCATATAATATCCGAGCAGGATAGGACTCGGAGCAATGGATTTAAGTTGGATAAGTTTAGGTTTAGGAGGGAGATAGGAAGGAACTGGTTCACAAATAGGGTGGTGGACGAGTGGAACAAGCTTAGCAACTTTGTAGTAAGTGCTGGAACGCTGAAAAGTTTCAAAAGGAGGCTAGATAGATTCATGGATAATAGAGAGTGGTAGTAACTCTCGACAGGAGCTGCCATGCACAGGCCAACCGGCCTATTGCAGACTCCTTATTTTCTTATGTTCTTATATGACCAAAATACTGTAGAGTTATCAGTAGGGGTAGATTTTTGCTTCTTGCCCTGTGAACAACCTTGGAACCCATGTGTGTGTGTGTGTGTGTTTGGGGCGTCACACCAATCATTTTCTCACGTCACACCTACCAGTTCCACGCGTCACACCTACCAATTCCCACTCGTCACACCTGCCAGTTCCCACACGTCACCTACCAGTTCCCACTCGTCACACCTGCCAGTTCCCACACGTCACACCTACCAGTTCCCACACCTCACACACTGGAAAGGTCATATTTGGTATCAATAACGCATAACCTTATCGGCCCCGTGGCGCAATGGTAGCGCGTCTGACTCCAGATCAGAAGGCTGGGTGTTCGAGTCACTCCGGGGTCAAGTATATAAACTATAGGCAATAAGATTTTGTTTCCTACTCGACCATCACGAATCATCCTGTTGATCCAGTCGAAAATAAATCCCATTTTATGTGTTGTAGAAGGAAATGGAGTAAATTTCTAGCTTTAAAGAAGAGTTATTTTTTTTATATGCAGATTTTTTCTCATGATGTAATAGCGAGTAAATTTTAGGCGCATCCTGTCTCTCGTAATAGCAACAAGGAGGTGTTGTTTCGAGAAGTACTAAAGTCAGGTTACGTTTCGTCTCAGCTTGACAAGTGACATCTATAATAATAAAAATAATAATAATAATAATAAAAGGATGTGTCTGTATGTCTGTTTGTCTGTCTGTTCCAGCCATAGCTCTAAAACAGAAGCAATTACATTCGAGACGTGAATCATTACACACACACACACACACACACACACAAGGACTCGTTACCTGTCCTTCCTACCAAGGTGATACCAGAACCATGTTAGTCGTGAAATACATATCCTACTAACCTATGTATGTATGTATGGTTCAAATCATACGAGTATACATAACAAAAAAATCATAAAACACAGGTAAGCAAAACAATAAAAAAGAAAAAGAAAATAAGTTTGAAGAAAAGGATTGATGTGTGTGTGTGTGTGTGTGTGTGTGTGTGTGCGTGTGTGTGTGGAATGTAGTTATTGTCAGCGATTATTGATATATATATATCTCTCTCTCCTCTCTTTGATTCTCTCTCTTTCTCTTTCTGTATTTTCCTGTATTATTTTCTAGTATTCTTCTGGTTCTCTTCTTCTACTGCCTTTCTTTAGTCTCCTTATTATTCTGTCTCTCCCTCTGTGTCTTTCTCTCGTGTTCCTCCCCTGTCTTCTCTCCCTCTCTCTCCTTGTATCTTTCTCTTGTGTTCTTGTAGTACTCTTCCTCCTCTTTCTCTCTTGTTACTCCCCTCTCTCTCTCTTATCGTCTTCTTTCTTCTACTCTTTAGAAATAGCAGATAAGATATTTGTCTTACCAACATATCAAGTCACTCAAGTATCTATTGGTCTATTAAGGAGTCATCACTCTTACTCGAAGCACCTGAAGATTAACCACCCTAACACTACCTGGGGGAATTAGGTTAGATTAGGTTAGGTTAGGTTAGAATTAGGGTGTTTTAACAAAAGCGAAATAAGTTGTGGGGTATCCGGGTGATCCCTCTCACTTAGCAGCGTGTATAGGATGGCTAGACAGTATAAGAGAGAGAGAGAGAGAGAGAGAGAGAGAGAGAGAGAGATGTACCACACGTCGTCGACTTAATAATACAAAGGTGGAGGAGAGTAACTGAACGTCATTATAATTCTGTTGTTTTATTCCACAAGTCAAAGCACAATATTTGCGACCAGCACAAGGAAAGACTAAATCAGAATACAGCTGTTTTACATAGTTACCTATAACAAGAGCCTGGTGTTTACAAAGAGTGTCAATAAAACAATACCAATTGTAAGCACGTACACACACAGACACACACATGCAACATTTACATTGGCGCGGCGCACACACACACACACATTGCACAAAGGTAAACATACACACAAAAAACAACAAAGGCATCTACATAAAACTGGCCTCTTACAGTACTTGCTTAATGGGTGTTGTGAGGTGAGTGTAGTGTAGTGTAGTGGTGAGGGTGTGAGGTGTAGCTGGGATGTGTTGTGAGGTGAGTGTAGTGTAGTGTAGTGGTGAGGGTGTGAGGTGTAGCTGGGATGTGGATCATGAGAGCAAACAATGCAATGTATACTGAGGTGTTTTTTTTCCCTGTGTGCGAGGTACTGTGTTAAGAAGAGACGGAAGCTGCCAGTATGAGGGTGAGGAGGGCGCGGGCGGTGGGCGGGTGTTGTCCAAACGAGAGTTAGGGGCGTCAGCTAGAGGTTGTGGGGCGATCAATCTCAGTCACCTCGACTTAATGACCAGTGCGGGAGTATGGGAGGGGCGGGGCCACGGGCAGGACGGCTCCCTGGGGCTGGTAGCCGCCATGGTCGGCCACGAAGGTGATCTCCACGGGGTCACCGTAGGGGGACGAGTACCTGAGGTGGGGAGGGGGGTTGGGTAAGAGCGTCACGGTGATCAAGAACAACCTGCAGGTGTGGGTAGTGTCTCAGGACCTGGTGATCACTCTTGGTACATTTTTATGAAATATCGGGATTCAAACTTGATGAAATAAATCATGAAATTTTCAGATTTAGTGAACACCAGGTACTATTATATACTTTAAAATAATGTTATGTACTGCACTGTACTGTATTGTTGTGTAATGTTCTGCACTATAATGCACTGAAATATAATGTACTGTACTATCAAGTATTGCACTATAATGTACTGCACTATAATGTACTGCACTATAATGTACTGGACTATAGTGTACTGTACTCACCTCCAGCCGCCCTGAGACACCTGGCCGTCGTTCTGTCTACCAGACTCCTCCCTGGTGGTACCGTCGCCGGACTCGTACTGGAAGGAGTACTCGCCGTAGGCGTTCTGATTCCTGTTGTCCTTCACGATGGGGATGACAGGCCTGGGGCCGTAGACAGAACTGGCCGCCGCCCCGGCCACCATAACGGCCAGGACCACCACCACCTGTTATAAGCCAAGGTCATTATTACTGATGGTGTGTCGACAACATGAGACTGTTGTTGTTGTTGTGGTCATTTGGTATAAAGTTAACCTGGTCGTCACCACCTGGCAGTAGGCTGACCCACCACCTACATGATCGTGTGGCTTAATCACGTCTACTGACCTACTTAATGCTCGCACAAGACTACCTACCCTACTATACATATAAGCTAATAACTACTACATAATATCATATCAAATAATATTTCAGCCTTAAAACACAAGAATTGCTCAATAATTTCTAGTTTAATTACAGTCCAAATGTTTGTACTTCAATATTTAAACAAAACAAAGAAAGATGAGTAGGTAATGAATTTGAACATAAGAACATAAGAAAGTGGGATACTGCAGGAGGCCGACTGGCCCAAACTAGTGAATTCAGGTCTATGGTGATAATAAAGCAGGCACTAGAGGTACGACCCAGAGCCACTCACGGTGCAGGAGGTAAAGCTAGTCATTATGGAGATGTGTGCTGGTGGAGACGCAGCTGAGTTGTGATGATGGAGGCGGGAGGTCCTCTCTTATATAGCCAGCCGACTCCCACAACACCCAGGTGGTGCATCACTTAGATAAACACAAAGAGTTTCCCTAATTTCCCTGGGTTGTCCACGGCTAATGACTAATTCAGTGACGACCGCAAGTTAAGAAGGTGCGCTGACGTGGCTGCGACTGACGGTGCTGATGGCGTTCTGTTTAATAACACCTAGAGTTAAATCATCGTCTTCCAAGGGTTAGGTTATTATCCTCAAAGGGTTAAGACGATAGAAATACACAGGGAAGGCAATTAATATATCCCCTTCTCTCTCTCTCTCTCTCTCTCTCTCTCTCTCTCTCTCTCTCTCTCTCTCTCTTTACAGGTGTTGAACGAAGACCTGACTTATGGGCATGTATGCAAAATCTCTCTCTCTCTCTCTCTCTCTCTCTCTCTCTCTCTCTCTCTCTCTCTCTCTCTCTCTTTCACCATATAAATGCACGATGCCATCTGTCATTCAGTTCGTCAGGCTCTCACTTTCTCTCTTCTATCACAATAACAACAACAATGTATCTTTCAACTTGTTTCCCTTCACTTTATGATGTGTGTTTACAGTAGGTGTCCCCAAGTCATGTTTTGTCCTCTCTGTTATTATCTCCTTGGGTATATTCTCCTGCCCTCTAGTACACGGTGTCGTAAAACTTTTTTCGACATCGGGTCAATCGGGCGGGTTCGAGAGCGCCAAGTGCCATTGAAGCCTCAAGAGCGATAGGTGACATTGAAGCCTCGAGAGCGCCAAGTGCCAATGAAACCTCGAGAGCGCCAGGTGTCCATTGAAGCCTTGAGAGCGCCAAGTGCCACTAAAACCTCGAGAGAGCCAGGTGCCATTGAAGCCTCGAGAGCGCCAGGTGCCATTGAAGCCTCGAGAGCGCCAGGTGCCTCTGAAGCTTCGAGAGCGCCAGATACCACTGAAGCCTCGAGAGCGCCAGGTACTACGGAAGCCTCGAGAGAACCAAGTGCCACTGAAGCCCCAACACTCACCCAAAGGTGATGATGGTCCCACGCTAGTGATCAACCCTGTCTACCAACTTCGCCTTGGAGAATATACGCTCGCTTAGGTTAGGTTATGTTATGTTATATGTTATGTTATGTTATGAGATAAATGACTTTCAGATCTTTCCCCAAATTACTATCTCTTGTCTTCAAGGATCTCCAAATCATTGTCTTGTTGCTTCAGTCTTTTCTATACCAATCATTATCATATTTTCCCCATCCAAAATCTCTCTCTTTTTTCCCCATCCAAAATCTTTCTCTTTTTTCCCCATCCAAAATCTCTCTCTCTCTCTCTCTCTCTCTCTCTCTCTCTCTCTCTCTCTCTCTTTTTACCCAACCTACCCAGAATTTAACTAAGGTATACTGTATGTATAATGTAACGTTTTTGCTTGTATTTTGCACGGTATTATCATTATTATTAAGTCGTAAAATTCATGTAAGAGAACAGTTGTTGTGACAGTGTGTTCAACCGCTCCCCACAACCCATGCAGCAGAAAGGTCCCTCGGCTTCACCATCATTCATATCATCTGGTGTGTTGTTGCGACAGGGAGTGAATTCGTCAAACCGCTTCCGCCTCTTCCTCAACTACAATATCCCACTGACAGTCATCTGAGCACCGAGGAGAAGGCGACGTTAGTTTGCTAAATTACGGTTCATTTTCGTTATTATTGGTAAGACTTTCTCGGAGTATATCTATCTCTGTGCTCTGAGGTAATTTTTATATTGCTAGTAGTTACTCGAAGTAGGATTGTAAAGATCTACTAGAAATATATTAGTGGCTATTGATACTTTTACAATCAAAACAGTATCAAAGGAGATTAAAAGACCATTAACTGTAACAATATAACCCCATGCACAAACACGCAAACTAGCCTACACATGCACAAATAGACATAGATATAAACATACACACATCTCCAGCCTTTTGCAATATTAGAAGACGTGCGCCACCACAAGAAGTTAAAAGAGTAAACAATGTGACCGTGTTGACTGCAGGGATAAACTTACTGGTGATATTAAAAACTGGCATGAAAAAAAAAATACTGGAGGCTGTTACTGTATTATGTTGCCTAAATTAAAGTTGGAAGAATACTACTACAGATTAACCCGAGGCAGTCAACAGTTTCCACAGCCTTCGCCCTCAGAACTCGTCACCCAACATAGTGAAACAATAATAACAATTATTATCTGGGAAGACTGTATTAAACTTTTGACATAATAATAATAATAATAATAATAATAATAATAATAATAATAATAATAATAATAATAATAATAATAATAATAATAATAATAATAATAAAGTAAAATACGAGGCAAATATTTAGAAGTTGCCATCACCTACTTATATATTGAGACATATCGATTTTTTTCGGCTATTTTAACCAATAAAACTACCAACAATATTACTAGTTCAAAGTGGGCAGGGGTTTGAAGTAGAGGGAAAATGTGGGATAAAATACTATACAAAAATCACTAAACAAACTTCTGAAAACCTGACCTAACTTTTCCTAAACTTTAAAAATCCTAAAAAGTATAACAAGTTTACTTTATTCATGTTTTCGGTGTTTAGTATGTGATGGTGTTTTAGGGTTTCAGTGTGTGATATTTTCGGTGCTCAGGGTAGTCAGGGAAGGTTATCAAAGGTTTGTTTGGTGTTCTTTTTAAGTGTTTTACCCCACATTTTCCCTCTACTTCAAAGCCCTGCCCACTTTGAACTAGTAATATTGTTGGTAGTTTTATCGGTTAAAATAGTCGAATACCAGTAATATAAATTTCTGACGGAAACGTTATTTAATAATTTACTCACCATAGAAAATTGTCATGGGCGTCCTTGGTAGTATAGTACTTGACTTCTCAAAACAGGTAATTTGATTTTTTTCCGTATTATGAAAACTAAAAAGATTCCACTTGGTAACTATGCTTTACTGTAACCTCAAACAACACAAGGTATCAGCATGCTAACTTGAAAACCACTGCCCTCATACAACACAATCCTTGAGACGCGTCAAGTTCCCGGATGTAATAATTTTATATAAAATATATTTTGGACTAGATATAAACTATTATATCAACTTTGGAATTTTTACTCTCCATTATAGTGTCTTTATACTATTTCTTATCGGTATAGTAATTTTAAAAGATAAAATAACAAATGAAATGACCAACCTGATGAAATTCCATGTAAAGCAATTTTTTGTAACTGATCTATGCATGAATGTTGTATTATGAGGAAGAATCTGCACGTTTCAAATTCTTTATAGTACTGATAATATTTTTAGCCGCCAGACAAATTTTTATATCTGTTTTGGAGTCTTATTGTAATTTGATTAGTTACTTCCAACCTCACGTAAAACCCAAATAGAAATTACCCGGTAGTAATTTTTTATATCGATATCTATCTATGACTGTTTGTTTGTATCTATCTTTGTCTATCTATCTATCCAAGTTAGATTAATAGAATCGACTTTCTTACCTATAGATATAAAATTCCAAAGACAAGTAAAGTGATCTAACTTTGACTTAGTATGTCACCCATCAAAGAAAACGATGAGATAGAGAAAACGCCAAAGAAGACAATGGCATCTGAGGCACACACTTTGATATAATTAAAGTCGGTAACTCCTCCTCCTCCTCCTCCTCCTCCTCCTCTCCTCCTCCTCCTCCTCCTCCTCCTCCTCCTCCTCCTCCTCCTCCTCCTCCAGGAGTCAGGGTACATGTCCGTTGGAAAAAAATATATGTATAAAAGTGAGGCGGAATTTAGATATTCTCAAAGGCTATTAGAGGTATATTTATTATATTACTCGACAGTTAATTTAGCTACAATGCTTACGGTCTCCTTAGGGATGAAATGCTTGTTTGTGGTACTGCCTGCGCACTTGTGGTCACTTTTTCTCCACAAGCCTTCACCAACGAGTTTCATTTACAGCTATTCCGCTGATTCCTCAACCATTCCAAATGTCAGATGGCTAAATAGTAAAAACTGTTTTCGCATTCTAGTGTTCCAAGTATCAATATCATTAATCTTAAGAGTACACTGTAGAATATTTATATATTTTTTAAAGATTTTTATAAGTCGTGTTTCTTAGAAATTATTTTATGTTCTGTGTTTTTATGTTTAATTTTGATCCTGAATACCATGCAACACCTTAACGTCACATATGGTAGGTTGTGATTGGTCGATTCTGTAGCTTTCTGACGAATAGCTGGGAAAATCAATTCAACCAGAACCACCATTACTACTACCACCACCACGCCCACCACCACCACCACCACCACTACTACGAACACCACGCCTAGTGGTCATGGCGCACTGCAACATTGCTTAAGTGACAGTCATCTGGAACGTACAAGATGACAATTACTGAACATCTGATTGCTATCCATTTTCTTGCGCCACATTGTCAAGTTAGACAAATTCCTCTTTCATGTATTTAAAGAACTAGATGCGGTGAGAGGTAGTTTAACTGATTAAGCAGGCCAGTCAGTCAGTCTACTGTTAGCTATGACTGAATTGTGTGGTTCAGGAGTTAATTCTGACAGTTAATGAAGGTTATATTACACACACACACACACACACATTGAGCTATATGTTATCACAAAGCCTTCCTCACAACATCCCACAGTTTCCTCTATTCCATGCCATAATGACATCACACTTCACCACTACACACCCGCACCATTAAACCACCGTTGCTACATAACCACACCGCCACCATCACACATCCACACCACCACTACACTACACAACCACTTCACAACCACACCACTGCTGCACAGCCACACCACCACTACACAACCACACCATTCAGCACCACCGCTACACAACCAAACCACCACCACCACCACAACCACACCACCACCACACAATCACACCACTACACTACACAACCACTTCACAACCACACCACTGCTGCACAGCCACACCACCACTACACAACCACACCATTCAGCACCACCGCTACACAACCAAACCACCACCACCACCACAACCACACCACCACCACACAATCACACCACCACTACACAACCACACCACCACCACACCCACCACAACTATCCATGAGAGCACACCAATCATAATGCACTGTACTACATATCTCAACATAAGCAAAAATCCGGGTCTAACAAGCAGCAAATTATCATGGACAAGTGGTGGGTGGCGGGCGGGGCTCCACTTACTCACACGCGCTCCTACTTACTGGCTGCGGGAGACACAACCATACTTCAATGATGGTGGTGTTCTGGTAATGGCGCCCTCATGGTATTGGTATAGTTATGGTACCATGTTTAGTTGTTGTTTAGTTTATGTAGTTGGGAATTTATAAAGATCAATATAGTTGTTCTGTATATGCCGATTTTACCGAATATCTGTCTGTCTGTCTGTCTATCTATCTGACTGACAGAGAGAAGAGCAAAATCATGACGGAATGACAAATAAACAGAGACAGACAGACAAAGGAGACGCACTGATAGGTAAAAGACTTTCAATGGCCAAATGTCATCCTCCTCCACCTCCACCATCAACTCAACACCTGTCAGCGGGTCATTATGGCGACGCTTCAGGTAAGTGTGTTGCGTTGGTCCACCGACGTGTTCAGGTGAGTCGTATACCTGGACACCACTAACAATCCCTTCCCTGATACGTTATATTTTTTTCTTGTTTAAAATTACATTCCAAATATATTACTTTTTTATTATTTTTCCACACAAATTACTTTTCCTTGTTTTGTCTCATCGTCTAAAATTACTTTCCTCTTACGCCTGTATTTACTTCCCGTCTAACTTGTCTTAGTTTGTTTTTCTTCCGTCGTCCAGAATTACTTTCCACGTAATCCCTCCAAGATTTACTTTCCGCCCAAATTACTCTTTAAAATGACTTTCCACGCATATGTTGATACAGTGTTGGCAGATGTTTGTATATTAAGAAATTTCAGTTAATAATATACATAATTCATTCCCCAGGTGAGATTCTACAGGTAAGAACCAATTAATGAAGGTGTTACGCCACGTCTACAAAAAAATAAAAAAATACATCTTTACATATTTCACGTAGGACAAAAAAAACCAGGATATTAATTTGAGAAAAACACAAAAGTTTCCCTCCAAAAAAGAAAATGAAAGTTTGTGAATAAAAAATAAATAAAAAAATACAAGTACAACCATATTGCTTTCTCGTCGAACTTGAGGGAGTTTCTCTAAACGAGCCAACTGGTGTTGCTTGAGACGACGGCTGCTGCTGACCACAACTTGGCCTGGAGGGAGAGATACCTATCCACCTGCCTGCAGTCACGGTCATACCTCACTCCCTGCCTCCGTCTATCCAACTGATGTCCCCCATCTCCCTCCACCCGCTGCCCTCTACCTGCTTCCATCCCTCCCTCCCTCTACCTGCTTCCCTCCACCTCCCTCCCTCTACCTGCCGCCTGCTACACCTCAATTCATTAACATCTATTTTTACACACAAGAACAATACGTATTCTGTCATTTATAAAAGAAAGAGGAGGAGCATTGTTCGTCGGAGCTGTGTTAAACTTCCAACATCTGCTACACACACACACACACACACACACACACACACACACACAACAAATTTACTACGATCCAATTAATACGAGTTTGTTGATGAAGCACAAAAAAAACCTTGACAAAAAACATGCTGGTGCTTCTTCAGGTACCTGACGCAGAGATTAAGTCACACATACCTGTTCTCCTGCAGACTCTCTAATCTCTCAAGATAATCTCCAGTCTTAATCAATCCCAACTTAAACCATTATAACTGGAGCCAGAATGCCTAATTTAATCCCAATTTAACCCATTTATAACTAGAGCTAGAACGCCCAATTTATGGTACTGTACCTGTGTGTAATTGGAACCCATTTGTCTAGTCTTCATGTGAAATAAGTTAGGGTGTTTAATCTTCAAGTGAACGTCGATATCTCAGATGACAACATAACTAGCAGGTATAGAGGAGGTGTACAAGCATGAGGTAGTGTAGTAACGCTCTCACGGGAGCTCCACACGTTTCTACACTCAACACGGAAGTTGGGAAAATAGTCACGGGGAAAAAATCACAGGAAAGAAGTCCCGGAAAAAGTAGCAAGAAAAAAGTCACGAGGAATAATGTCACACGAAAAGGTTATGGGAAAAAGTTACGGGAAGTAAAGTGACAGGAATAAAGTCAGGAAAACGTCACAAGAATCAAGTTACGGGAAAAAAATATACGAGAAAGAAGGCACAGGAGTAAAGTCACTAGGAAAAATCACGGGAAAAAAGTCACAGGAAAAAGTTATGGGAGTAAAGTCATAGGAATAAATTTATGGGGAAAAAGTCACTAGAAAAAGACACGAAAAAAAAAATCACGAGAAATTAACTGAAATTAATCATAGTAAAAGACACAGGGACCAAAAAATTATAAATATCACGTATAAAAATAATATAACTACGTGAAATGTGAAGTTATGAGCAAAAAATATTCATACAGTAAGTTGCCTGAGACACTGAAGGTAAGATTAGAATCACTCCACGAGATACTGTAGGGGGTGAGAGAGGTGCAGATGACACACGTGGAGAACACATTAGCGGTTAATATATAAACCATCAGATAAATATGAACTGTTTTCTGCTTATGTGTTGAATTTTGATTTGAATTTTGCCGGGAACAGCAGCTAGTTTATTGTACACCCCATATTTATTTTATGTGCCGTAGCGCCCACCAAAAATGATTACAGAGCAGAGGTTACAAAGGGTGTTTATCAGACTCCAATGGTCAGGAGTCAGTGTTACAGAGAATTTACAGTACATTGATTGTTTAGTTCTATACATAGAAGTTTGCTTAACTACTAGATGTAAAATGTGGATACAACTTTAGCATATCAGCTATTTTGCAACCAGAGATTAAGTGCTATGCCAGTACATACACAGTATGCTTGGATCTCTCCGTAAAAGTTTATATTTTGTCAAAGTCTAAGATGTAGTGTTGGAGTGTGTGACCATATGTCTGGCCACATACTTTACATTTAGTTTTGTTCACATCTGCCTGAGAGGCATACTGCCAGAGGTACTTATATCCTAATCTAGTTATCGTGTTACTTGCTCCATATACATGTTTTACTTGATATATGTCATCCTGGTAAACAATGATTTGACTAGTACCTATTTGCACTTATCTACTGGCTTCATATTCATCAACAAGTTCTTTCCCGATTACAGTTTTTAAGGTTCTATCTGACAGTCCTAGATTGCATTCAATAGTGTCTTTGTTGGACGAAAATTTAGCTAAGGCATCAACTCAATAAAGTTCACTAATGCCTATGTGTGAGGGGATCCACAGCAGCTTAATCCTGGCACCCCGGCCAACAAGGGACGGACAAAGAGTCGGTGATCATGATACTGTCAGTGGCAGAGTCTTCAACAAGTTTTAGGGCTGTGAGTATGGCAAATAGTTCAGTTTGTAGAGTGGATGCCCAGTTATTAATTAGCTGTGTGTGTGTGTGTGTGTGTGTGTGTGTGCGTGTGTGTGTGAGGTAAATTGGGCAAGGAATGCGGAGGAGGATGTGGGTGATGCGCAGGGGAGGGTGTGGGTGAGGTGCGGGGGAGGATGTGGGTGACGAAGCAGCATCAAGAAGGACGCTCTGGGTGTCTTCACTACCACGTGCATCTCTCGTCTCATGTCACCCTGGTGAGTTTTCACGCACACACTCACGAATTCCTTCATCGTCATCACGAACTTCCCTGTTATCATCACGCTTTTCGTAATGTGGGTGTGGTAAGTGCGTCATCGAGGGCGTGGCGAGTGAGTCGTGGATGTGGCAGAGGAGGAATATATAGTGTGTGGGGGACCTGTGACCAGCACCACTCACGCCCTCACACCCACTCAATAAGCATCATCATGGTCGCCCGTCTCTGCTTTTTCGTGAGTGTCTGAGAGGTTCTGTTCACCTCACCTACAGTACAGCTGCTTCTCACCCTCTACACTTTGCTGAGTGTGTCTAGTAATCAACCAATCATCACTCTCCTGACAGACTCCTCACACACCTCCATCACCACATATAACACAAACATTTCTACTGAAGGCCTTCTGGTCCACATAGCGCCTTGCTCTGTAACGGGTGTATATTGTAGCGTAAGTCTAACATTTCCATTTCGTATCGACACACACACACAATCCCTCCAAATTAGCAGTGAACTCACTTTGTAACAACCACTTTATCATCAAGATCCCTTCAAAGCTAAAACAAAACAACTTCATTATTAATAGTGAGTTACGTAACGTTTTTTTTTTCAACAAAACCCAGGGAGTCTGTTTACCTCAAATATATAGATATATATCTCTCCAGGTATTGGTGGTCGTGGTTGCCAAGACTACCGCCGAGCAGCGCGCCTCTTACGGTAACTCAGGAGGCAACAACGCCGAGATACTGAAGGACGAGAGGACGCAGGACGGCTACGGCACGTACTCCTTCCAGTACGAGACCAGCGACGGCGTCACCCGGCACGAGTACGGCAGCCAGGATGATGGTCAGGTGACCAACGGCGGCTGGAGGTGAGTACATTAGGTGTAGGCTGGAGGTGAAATACATTAAGTGTACAGTGTAGTCTGTAGGTGGAGTACATTATGTGTACACTGTAGGCTGGAGATGAGTACATTATGTGCACACTATAGACAGGGAGTACATTGTTACCCTCACTATCTCTTACCTAAATGTCTGTTGATGGTCGTCCACAGATACACGTCCCCTGAGGGTCAGGTTGTGGACATCACCTTCGTGGCCGACCACGGGGGCTACCAGCCCACGGGGGACGTCCTCCCCGTAGCCCCGGCCCTTCCCTACCAGCGGTCACAGCCGTACCACTGAGGCAGCTGTCCCTCCCGGGTTAAGGTGGCCCACCAGCTGCACCTTGTTGTTCCTTCTGCTTGTCTGTCAGGCGGCCGTCCTCAGGAACACCTGGCAGAAGATGCAGAAGACCTCGTCATTACCAGCGACCATTCCTCTCCTTATATTTGTCTACTGATGTTATCACTGTGATGCTTCTCGTCTGCAGGTGTCTATCGCAAACAAATTATCTCTTAGAAACGATCTCCACTGTAGTGAACAATAGCAGTGAAGAACAGACACACCCATGACGCCACAGTCACCTTAATAACCCCTATAATTGGTAATGTTAACTGTGTATTGTTACTCACTCTGTTATGTTATTTGTGTTCTGTTACTCGTTGTTTGGTTATAAATTTTTTGTTTTTTCGTGTTTGCTGTGGTGGATTGTGGTGACATTTATATATTTCTGTTTTTGTTCACACGTCATCGTTCTTGTCAGTGTTTCTTCAGTCATTCAAATGTATTAACACCTTTCTTAATTTCTTGTAGCTGGAGTGTTGAGTGAAAATATAATAAAGAAAAATATAACGATACATAATGGTTATTTTATTGTTTACATTTACGTCAGTCCCAGGAACAACCTGCCACCCTCAATTATTGCTACACTGCCATCGTCTCCTCCCCTTCCACGCCACAGTACATTACGATCACTCCAGTTCCCCTACACAGCAAGATATTGTAGACCCAACGTAATTTTTCTTAACAAAATCAAAACACACACGGGATAAATTCTAATGTAATAATATCAAACGTAAAAGTTAATTTTTCCAAGGAACGAACTTTCAAACACGGAAGTGGCCTCTTTCTGATCAGTTACCCTCTAATTTTATACTAAGCCAGACTAAAAAACAATAAATCACTGGTCCTATCGTTTAATTTACAGTAATATCAATAGGCCTAATATAGCCGTCATCTTGCCTAACTGTATTAGACCTTTAGCCTATAGACTAGACATATTATCATTTTCATAAACAAAGGCTATCCCATGACAAACATTATTAGGCGTACCTGTCTTTGTCTTATGGTAAAAAAAATCGCACTCCCTCCGCATCTGGAGTCATGTGGCTGTCTACATACACGACCACAGTGATGACATCCCAAGCTGCTTTCTTCATCAGTTTCGTGAGAGTTGATATAGGGTTTTCCAAAGATCACACCTAAGATCAGTTACTACCACGAAAATCTCATCACTGGAGAAATTCAGCAGCCTTTTCTTCACACCTTCACCCTCCACATCTTCTCACGTGTGACTGTTTAGATCTCATCAGCTGGGCAACGTGATTGCTTAATATTTCTTCAGAGTGTTTTGTTCCAGGAACGGTGATTGGTCTACTGAAAAATCAAAACAAATACACCAAAACCCTCTCTGGTGTCAGCTTACCGAACTAAACATAACTTGTAGTCGCAGCACAAACTGTTATTAATTGTGAATCATCCATTACCTATAGTTTGTACGGAATCCATATCTTCTGGAGATATGGACAAATTTACAGGTTCACATTCTGAGTCCATCTCTTTTCGAGTCTTCTTACCGATACTACCACTACTGCTACTACTGTTTTTGTTTATAATTTTATTAAAACGTGGCCTCTAGGCTCCCCTAATAGCCACACCTCCATCACCATTTTATTACCTTATTATTAAATATCCCAATACAAAAGTAGCTACCCTAGCTGAGTTGGTTAAGCCGCAGATCTATGCACCCTTCAGTGACTGTTGCCTCATAGTCATTATCTGCGACTGTTGTTGGCTTTGGGGCCGAAGATCTCGTTCCCTTGAGGCAAAACAATGCAGACCTTAGCAGAGAGGACAGTCGACATCTCAACCTGGCTACAACGTAACTTCTGGGCTGCTGCTTCTGTTCAGATAACAACCTCAGTCAGTCTTGCATAGAGGCATTTTGGACTTGGTCCCATCCTGCTAGAGGGTGTGAACACCAGAGGAGTGAAGCTGCCTTGATCCACATTTTGCATTCTCTTCGGTTACGTCCTGTTCCTGCAGTTCTCGTTCCTCTTGTGTGCAACCTCGAGAGATAGGTTGTGGTGACTTGCGGCTCACTGTCCCCGAGTCCTACTACTACTACTACTATTGCTAACACTACTGGGACCACTACTTTTACTACTTAAAGTTATTGTGCTTAAAGGGTTAAATCATCGTCCTCAATGGTTAAAACATCGTCATCATACAGTTAAACCATCATCATCAAAGGGTTAAACCATCGTCAACAAAGGGTTCAACCATCATCATCAAAAGGTTAAACCATCATCCTCAATGGTTAAAACATCGGCATCACACTGTTAAGCCATCGTCATCGAAGGGTTAAACCATCGTCATCAAAGGGTTAAACCATCGTCATCAAAGGGTTAAACCATTGTCATCAAAGGGTTAAACCATCGTTATCAAAGGGTTAAACCATTGTCATCAAAGGGTTAAACCATTTTAATATTAAGTAGAGCCTCATATCGACTCAAAATAAAGTAAGATAAGGATAAAGATAACGTCTTATGTTTTTCCTACACGTAAATTAGTCTACAAACAACCAGGTACGTAAACACAAACAAGGTGAATATTGTTTTTTATAATTTCTTTATTTTTTACCTGTTATCAGACTATTACACTCAAGAGACCATACATATAGTCTTTTACAAGCTAAGACCTCAACAACGACGGGTAAAGCACAGTAAAGAAAAATATCAAGAGAAATATATAGTCACTAAATACACGGAAACGTACGTAAAGGATAAAAGTGAACGAAAAGTAATGATATACGAAACGGGTGGATGTATAAAGCCGATAATCTTATTTAATGTTTACATCCAAAAGTCGCGCCTGACAAATCCAGAATCCGACTTTATGAATTTCGTTCTTTATTATAATCCGTATATATACTGTGATTCATATCGAGCAGGGAATGATGATGTGAAGTTCAGTCAGGCTCTGAGGTCTAATGGTTCCTCAACATGACAGTGTGTAAGTATGACAGTGACTGATGCTAGACTTACACGAAATTTACATGACAGAAAAAATAATCTACCATAAAGACTTAGCATAAGGAAAAACAGGAAAAAGTTTAACACGAAACATAAGGTGAAGTGCTATATTACTTAGCTACATGTTTAGGAACAATTTCTAAACAAAGAATATGGAAGACGCAGCTCAAGAAAAATAGAAATAAACCCACACGCCACCAACTTCCTGCACAGTGTTTCAGATATAAGATATGTGACGTCTTCTGCATCTTCAGCCAGGTGTTCCTGAGGACGGCCGCCTGGCAGACAAGCAGAAGGAACAAGGTGCAGCTGGTGGGCCACCTCAACCCGGGAGGGACAGCTGCCTCAGTGGTACGGCTGTGACCGCTGGTAGGGAAGGGCCGGGGCTACGGGGAGGACGTCCCCCGTGGGCTGGTAGCCCCCGTGGTCGGCCACGAAGGTGATGTCCACAACCTGACCCTCAGGGGACGTGTATCTGTGGACGACCATCAACAGACATTTAGGTAAGAGATAGTGAGGGTAACAATGTACTCCCTGTCTATAGTGTACACATAATGTACTCATCTCCAGCCTACAGTGTACACATAATGTACTTCACCTACAGACTACACTGTACACTTAATGTATTTCACCTCCAGCCTACACCTAATGTACTCACCTCCAGCCGCCGTTGGTCACCTGACCATCATCCTGGCTGCCGTACTCGTGCCGGGTGACGCCGTCGCTGGTCTCGTACTGGAAGGAGTACGTGCCGTAGCCGTCCTGCGTCCTCTCGTCCTTCAGTATCTCGGCGTTGTTGCCTCCTGAGTTACCGTAAGAGGCGCGCTGCTCGGCGGTAGTCATGGCAACCACGACCACCAATACCTGGAGAGATAGAGAGACGGAGGAGTAGTAGACGTCACTGTCGAAGCAGTTGTACTTAATATTTGTCAGTTAAGGTTCAGTATAGTACTAAATCAATACTCACGACGAGACAGCTTAGAGGGGACATGTTGGCTGTGGTGTGGGTGAGGGCGGGAGTGATGCTGACCACTGTCGCCCCACACACTATATACTGTACCTCCCTCACACACACACCCGCCAGTCACACCCAGTCCTCGCGTGCAGTGGTGATGATGACTGTGTTTTGCGTGTGTCAAAGCTGAGTAGCGTGTTAGTCACTTTCTCAGGGTTGGTGCAATGGTGGAGGGCGTGTCTCCTGTGACACTCTTCCGGGCGGTCTACTCTCACCTGTCTGCCCCTAAACTTTTGGAGAAGACGATGGTTTAACTCTCCGAGGATGATGTTTTATATCTTTGAAGACGATGGTTTAACTCTCCGAGGATGATGTTTTAACTCTTTGAAGACGATGATTTAACTCTCCGAAGATGATGTTTTAACTCTTTGAAGACGATGGTTTAACCCTTTCAGAACAATAAACCAAGAGTTAACCCATCGTCTACAAAGAGTTAACACAAGGTAGACATGAAGGCAAAAGACTGTGTGTAAACTATAAGGTACATTTCTCATTGATGAAGCCGTGACGAGAGCATCATTACTGTTTATTCTCAATTATTTATTTACATTAGTCTTACAGTTTTCTATCCATCTATCACCAACTGTCTTGGGAATAATAGACACATCTACCAGTGAACTACAATCTATCACCAGCCGACAACACAATGCAACACACCGCAACATAAGACAACACAAAACAACGCAACACAACACAATGCAACACAACATAATGCAACACAACCCAACACAACGCAACACAACATCAAATAAAACGTACTTAATACTGTAGAGTGAAAAATAACACGAAAAAAAATACACAACTTCGCGCCATCATTTCATTCTCAATTAAACCTGGAGTGAATCATACCACCTCAGGCGTCATCTTCTCTATTCACTGCTTCGTTAGTGAGACGTCAGAGATATAGTGAAACCTCTATTTAGCGGATTATATGGAGAGAAAGTCCGCTATATCGAAGGTTTGTTAGATGTGAGAAAACTCCATCTAACAAACTATATAGAGAAGAAAGTCCGTTACATCAAGAGTCCGTTAGATGTGAAACCCTCCATCTAACTAACCATATCGACATAAAAGTCCGTTGTATCGAGAAGTCCGTTATATATATAGACTTAACTGTACATTTCCCCAGTTACTTATCCTGTTATTAATGTATCTCTAATGTTTACGGTGGGGGGGGGGCAATTAGGGGACGGAAGGAGGGGGTGGTTGAGGTGAGGTGAAGGAGGAGGAGAAAAAGGGAGGTGAGGAGGAGGAGAAAAAGGGAGGTGAGGAGGAAGGGGAAAGAGGAGGTGAGGAGGAGGAGTAAATGGGAGGTGAGTAGGAGAAGGTGCAAGCAAGGAGGAAGAAGAGAAGGAGATGGAAGAAGAGTGAGAAGGGCAAGAAGGAGTTGATGAGGAGGAAAGGAGAAGAATGTGGCAAGGTAGAGGACGGGTGTAAGTCTCTTAGAGTCTTGAAACGTATACAGGTAAGGCGAGGTAGAATGGAGAGACAGTAAACAACACAGACAATAATTAGTTTGCATTGATCTATTTGTCCAGTGAGAATTTGTCCAGCAGGTATTTGTCCAGTGAGAATTTGTCCAGTGAGAATTTGTCCAGCAGGTCTTTGTCCAGTTAGAATTTGTCTAGTGTCTGATGGAGCGTGTACAGTAGACTATCCAAACACACACACACACACACACATCCTTGACCACCGAAGGGTCAAGACGTACCTGGCGCTCCTCTCAGAGCAGCCAGGTCAACTGTTATGTTGGCCCATACCAACTCCCTCCCCTGAACCCTCCTCCCCACCGGAATATCAACATGTTCTCGCCAGAAGTTACTATTTCATTTAGGAAAGGAATGGAACCAGTGTTAAACAGAGGTGAACAGTGGTGAACAGTGCTTAAGTCAGTGAGAACAACTCAACAGTAACAGTGGTACCCAAGTTGACCTTCACACAGTGAGGTCCCAGGTACCCAGTGATAACGGCCCGTGAGACCCAACAACCAGCGATGTGTTAATCCGTCTACGATAGGAAGGCCTGGAACCACACCTCACTCATATAACACCATCTGTGAGGGAATTACTACACCACGTGAGGCCCCTCATAACACCATATGTGAAGGAGTTACTACACCACGTGAGGCCCCTCATAACACCATCTGTGAGGGAATTACTACACCACGTGAGGCCCCTCATAACACCATCTGTGAGGGAATTACTACACCACGTGAGGCCCCTCATAACACCATCTGTGGGAATTACTACACCACGTGAGGCCCCTCATAACACCATCTGTGAGGGAATTACTACACCACGTGAGACCCTCATAACACCATCTGTGAGGGAATTACTACACCACGTGGGGCCACCATCTGTGAGGGTACTACACGTGAGGCCCTCATAACACCATCTGTGAGGGAATTACTATACCACGTGAGGCCCCTCATAACACCATCTGTGAGGGAATTACTACACCACGTGAGGCCCCTCATAACACCATCTGTGAGGGAACTACTACACCACGTGAGGTCCCTCCTAACACCATCTGGGAGGGAGTTACTACACTACGTTTTTGCTGTTCAACACCTACATTAATCTGTATGTTCACTTTACCTTTCTCTAACGAAGGCTTTTGTTAAACCACCAATGTATGTAATAAGTCATTTATGTCCAATGTATATTTTCAGCCTTCGGGCTGCAGAACTTTTTCAATAAACCGTCAATTATTATTATTATTATTATTATTACACACAGACGATAGGGAAAACCTCACCATTTTTCGCCAACAGGGAAACACAAACACAACAGATTGATAAATATTTAGTGTACATATTACAAAGTGTGATTACAGCAATACAAATTCTACCATACAATACAAAGTGTGGTTACAGCATTGAGACAAATATATAATACAGTCAAAAGTGTGGTTACAGCAATAGAAAATATATTGTTTTTTTCCTATGTTATGCCACCTCCATCAGTTCAGATCATCCTGTTTCATACATCTTCAGGGTTTTTGGTCAGGGGACGAGGATTCTGTGTTGAAGATCAGGGGGAAGACGCTTGTGTGACCTACGGGTAAACTAAAGCCGTGTAGTGTAGTGTACGGTAAAGTTAAAGTCAACCTAACCTAACTAATTTTAAATCTAACCAAACCTAATCTAATCTAACCCAAGTTATTCTCTCCTAAATAAACCTAATCTAACAAATTTTAAGCCTAACTTATCCTAATCTGACCAAACCCCATTTAACTTTATCAAATCCTAGTAAGAAGAACCAATCAGAGACCATCCTGCCCGCATCTGAGTGGATTTCGCTTTCCTGGGAACAAATTAACTAAGAGACACTGAGAGAACCGAGAGATAACCCCAGGAAGGTGAGAGAGTGACCTGAGGAAGTATCTCTCACACCTACCTGCGTTAGCTAGCTCTATGAAGACCAATACTGACTGAATGGCTGGCTGACTGACTGACTAACTGATTCACTGATGAGTCAACAAGAGTGTGGGTCAACAAAAGCGTGGGTGAACAGGATTGTGAATCAACAGAAGTATGGGTGAACAGGGGTGTGGGTTAACAGAAGTGTGGATGAACATAAGTATAGGTCAACAGAAGTGTGGGTTAACAGAAGTATGTGGGTTAATTAACAAGAAGATGGGTTCCTCCTGGCCTTAGTTGCCTGACCGTTGGTAAGGGAGGGCCGGGGCTATGGGCAGGACGTCCCCACGAGGCTGGTAGCCACCGTGGTCAGCCAGGAAGGTGATGTCCACGTGCTGACCCTCAGGGGACGTGTACCTGAGGGTCACAATTTCGTCAGCAAACATATAACTCAGATGTGATACAGAGGGTAATAATATACTCAACTATGCACATATTATGTACTTATTTAGTCTGAAGTGTATGCATCATGTACTCACCTCCAGCCTCCCTGAGACACTTGGCCGTCGTTCTGACTTCCAGACTCCTGCCGGGCGGTGCCGTCGCTGGTCTCGTACTGGAAGGAGTACTCCCCGTAGCCGTTGCGCGTCCTCTTGTCCTGGAGGATGGTGGCTGTGTTGGGAGGCGGGCCGTAGGAGGCGCGCTGGTCGGCGGTGATCATGATGACTACAAAAGCCAACACCTGAGATAGCCATGAGGACGACTATCAGTATTTGGCTTCTATGTCACATTTACTGACCAGCGGCCTCAGTATTTATTTATACAAGAAAAATTATCTTTGAATTATATACAAAACTATCTTCAGAATCAACACACACACACACACACACACACACACACACACACACACACACACACACACACACACAGGAGCTCTGCCCAACACACTCACGGCCACAGTGAGTCCGGTGTTCATGATGTTGGTCGGGTAGTAGGTGTGTGTATGGGCGTGAGGGAGACTACTAACAGGTATGGCCAATCACCCACTATATACCTGGCCCAGGACTCCCCCCTCGTCACACCCATCACACACCCGTCACGCCCACCACACGCTCTGGCACTCCGTTTTTACCCTGTTTGTTGACAAAAGCGCCCAGCGTGGTGTAACCCTCGCGAAGGAAGCGCCGACGCACCTGCTTTTTGTTGAGGACTTTCACTTGGAAACACTCGAGGGTGATCACGTAGTGTACACGCCTCCGATACACCTACCAGGTACAGGTGATGTAAGGTGTAGGTAGCTGCTCTGTGTCTAACGGGAGAGAGGCTTGTAATGTCTGACGAATATCCCCACACACACACACACCTCAGAGGGACACTGTTCACGATGGTTAAGACTCACAGTAAGAGGTGGCTGACCTACACGTCTTGAGAGAGGGAATGCATCTCTATAAGCTGATGTGGAGGACTCTCTTACCCATATCCAATCAGACGCTCGTGTCATATAGTGTCAAAGCTTGCTCGAGCATTTTCAAGACCCTGTTCATGACACGTTTAAGAGAGTTATTCCAAATGAACCCTAAACTTATCTTTCTCCTACAGCGGCCCTGTCTTATGGAACGACTGTCATGGTAGATATAAGATTAACATCATTAGTGTGGAATGAATGAGTGACCTCCCAACCTATCGTCTTTCAAGGTCGTCCCTCCAGTTTGAGTGACGGTGAGTGGCAAAGGACAACCCTGACGAGACAAAACATGAAGGAAAGAACAAGGTCCTATATTACAGTAGGACACAAAATCTTCTCTTACTAGGTGACGAAGACGCAAAACTTACCCCCTGCAAAAAAAAACCAAAAAAAAAAAACCACTCGTATATACTCCAGCCAAGTATAAGCATTTCAGACGGTCCAGGAGGGCAGATCTTCACTACTCTAGCTATTGTATTATTACACCAGGTGACATTAATTACAACCATTTACTTGGATTTTATAATTTTTGACCTCATATCTTTAATCACCATGACCGAAAGTAAGGTACAGGAATATAAAGGCTTGAGTCATATACGTAGATATACATGAATGGTCGTGTGATCAGAGTCTACGCCAGAAAGGAGTTACTTAAGACAGGAATAGGATTGGGTGGTTATCTGTAGTCGATGGCCAGGTGAGGTATCCGACTACCTACCTGTAATTACAACCCCTCTCTCTCTCTCTCTCTCTCTCTCTCTCATCTTTGCGCCAGGGATAACAAAGTTCCCATACGTCATAATATGTAGATCCTGCCACACAACACACTGAGAGACACACTAACACCATACAGTATAACTTTAGAACACCAATAAACATGATTCGCCGTCGCTTATTTACAAACGGGTCATAAACACCAAGCCGAGGTGTTCTCTGATGTGGCTACCTGTGTGGAAAGGGAGGGAGAGGGATGGACGGAGGGAGGGAGAAGGGAGGGAGGGAAGGGAGTAGCACCACACCTAGCTAGCCGTGCCGCGTGACAGAGTGACAGACACGGAGCATCAGCCCTTGACGGAGGAGCGACCACAACCCCACCCTGAGGAACTTGCTATGGCTGGCACCCTATATACCCTTCCTTGCTGCCACCATCACAAAACTCCACTCCTACACCTCTACAACACCATGTACACCTCAACAACACGACCCACACCACCCACACCATCACAACACCTCTACAACACCACCCACACCATCACAACACCTCTACAACACCACCCACACCATCACAACACCTCTACAACACCACCCACACCATCACAACACCTCTACAACACCACCCACACCATCACAACACCTCTACAACACCACCCACACCATCACAACACCTCTACAACACCACCCACACCATCACAACACCTCTACAACACCACCCACACCATCACACCACCACCCACCCTCCTCCTACACCTAATAACGCTCTCTCCACATACTCTCCTCCTCACTCAGACAAGCAGACAAACCTCACGTACGTAATTCAGGAACGATAAGAGGCCGACAGAGATAAACACAAGACCATAATAACAAAAGCTTTCTCTCGGTAATAATACCTGGTCGTCGTTTCTCGTATAATTAAGAGTATAATAATTATCTGTGGCGTATTATCCCTTATTCTTTTTTCCCTTTTACTGGATATATTATACTCGTTTCTATAAGAGGTGTGGAATTATGGTAGAGTCTTAGTGGAATTTCGACGCCATTCAGGTCATCGTATTTATCTTGTAGGTTAAGTAGCTCTCTCTCTCTCTCTCTCTCTCTCACAATCACACACGCGGCGACACTATACCTCTCCTGCACCTCACCGCCACTTTCCTGATGATGAGGGGAAAGTGGCAAACCATACAACCTCACCTGGCCACACATCTTGCTACTGTCACACACACACCATCAGATGGACACACCTTGTTACTGCCACACCTTGCAAATTGAAGCCCCACCCTCAAACATTACACACCCATACCTGATGTCGACACACACACACACACCTCCACGCCATGTCTCCCGAACTCCGTGAAAGTATAAACACAGGTATGTAGTTTCTAGAAACTCAATGAATAGATAAATATAAGGTACTGTAGGTGTTGTAACTGGAGAGAGAGAGAGAGAGAGAGAGAGAGAGAGAGAGAGAGAGAGAGAGAGAGAGAGAGAGAGAGAGAGAGAGAGAGAGAGAGAGATTAATAAATACTCGTTTGCTATGTTATAAGTAGTCATTCCTCCTCTTTCTTCTCTTCCTATTCCTTCTCCCTTTTCTCCTCCCCTTTCTCTTCTTTCTCCCTCACACTCTGTTACGCTCGTGTTGTTTGCATTACTCTACAAATTAAGTTTATTTTATGCGAGCGTCTTGTTACAGTAGATTCGTTAACCTGGGGTTGTGTAGATGCGTTATTTTCAGGGTCAGATTAGCTCTCTCTCTCTCTCTCTCTCTCTCTCTCTCTCTCTCTCTCTCTCTCTCTCTCATACATCTATCTATATATCTATCCCTAAACATACACACATACAGAAAAAACACAGTATTCTCTCTTCTATTCTAGTCTGTCATCCCCACACGGTGACGAAGGCTGGGCAGAGTTCTCACGCTTCCCCAAATTTTCCCACGCTTGGAGACGTTTTCTCATCATTGCCTCTTGCTTGCATCGCGTTTTCCACCGGGGGTATTTGCATCAGACCCCAGAAATTGTGATGTCTAGCTTACATATTCTACAAGGCAAGGTTTTAAATGGGAGGTGATCAGAATATTTATGGGTAGACAGTAGTGTAAGTGTGGTAGACAGTAGTGTAAGTGTGGTAGACAGTAGTGTAAGTGTGGTAGACAGTAGTGTAAGTGTGGTAGACAGTAATGTGAATGTATTAGACAGTAGTGTGACTGTACTGGAATGCAATCTGAATGTAGTAGTAAGTTAAGTGTTATTGACGGCCTCGTGGCGCAATGGTAGCGCGTCTGACTCCAGATCAGAAGGCTGGGTGTTCGAGTCACTCCGGGGTCAAGTAACACTTTTCCTTGACCTCTAATATTGACCCGCGGCCATGACCTGAAACTCCATTCAAATAAAAAAATAAATCTCACGCCTACCCTCTCTCTTCTGAATCCGTCTTACCCCCCTTCCTTTCTCTCCTATAGGTCAAATGTAAGTTTTATTATTAATTATAGTAAATGGATGGTTTCAACGAATTTAAGACATCATTTATATAAACTATGATGATGATGATGATATATACGATTATATTATAGCCTACCTGAGAGAGCGATAAACTAACGATGCCAATTCTATTATATAGTCAATAGTCCTTAAATATGCCTATGTCAATACTTATTGTCTGGGGGTATGTAGAGTACCTCAGTAGTGGCCTAATGTGTGTACCATCACCACTACCGTAACTAGCATCAGTACTACTACCATCACCATTACCATAACTAGCATCATTACTACTACCATCACCACTACCATTCAACATCACTATTGCCATCACCACCATTAACACCACCACCACCCCCTCCACAACTTTGGTCGCAATTTGTACAAACACATGCTACTCTTAGATGGTCATTATGTAAAGCACCAACGATTACCATCTTAGACTTCCGTGCGTGATTCAGTAGTAAGAGCTGTTGCCAGTGTTACGTAAGACGCTTCCAGCTGGTGTGGTGAGAGGATTTTCCAGGAAGCTGTCGAATTACGTGCCCTTACCCTGTCATATGGCCTAGAGACAATGACTTAGAGATATATGATAATGCAAATTAAAATTGGTATCAGATTCGTTCTATATGTCAAGATTAAGGCTGTAGTAACGATTGGATGAGGAAAATTTGTCCTGCCCGGCTGAGAACGTGTGTTGTAATACCCGCCTGGGGGAAGAAGGGAGATGCTACACACCATATGTGAGACAGTATGACACAAGGCCGCCCCCAGCGCTCACGACTTTCACTTTTAACGTCCCATGATAGTGGGCGGGTGACACTGTACATACCAATATTATATATATATATATATATATATATATATTTACATCATGTAGATCCACAATGGAAACGTGTACAAGATTAATCTTGATAAAACCCCACAGGAAAAGGGAAACACTGGAGCACCTTAGCTTTCGTCAGATCAGGTAAAAATCATGGGATCCACTAATCCACACACCACCTCCGCCGCAAACGAATGAAGAGCTTATAAAAAATGGGTGACATACCAACAGGTCAGGTAAAAAACATGAGACCCACTAATCATCTACCCTACATCCACCTGAAATGCTTTTAAAGCATTTTTAACCTTAGGCCACTCACAAATAAATAAATAAAACATATCAGTTTTGTACTGACCATCACTAAAGTTATAGCAATTCGGGCGGTTGGTCTACTGTATACAGTGTTAGTACAGGAGGAAACCGGAATCCGGGAAGCCAGTGATGTTTTCAGAGATGTTTTGGGTGCTCTTTTTCGTAAATTACCACAAATTTTCCCTCTTCTTCAAAGCTCCGCCCAATTTGAATAACCAATATTATTGGTACTATCAGTTAAAATACTCAAATAATATAAATTTACGACGGAAACGTAATATTTTTTCTCTCTTTCTATATAAATAGAAAATTAAAGTTCCGTGGTGTACCTAAAACGAATCTTCTTTTTTAGTATTTTACTCCACATTTTCTCTATTTCAAAGCCCTGCCCACTCTGAACAACCATGGTTGTTGGTAATTGGAGGGGGGGGGTCATATCTTCATAACGGCATACAGTACTTACAACGGATATGGAGGTCAGATTCGTTTGAAACAACACAAAATACACTAGGAAAACCTCTTTTTGTTATGAGTTTCCGTGGTGTACCTAAAACGAACACTTTTATTTATATATCCACATGCTAACGTCGGTTAATAGCCATCCTAATAGCAATATACGTAGTATTATCTGTCAGAGCCGTGGGCATTCACAATTCCTGGACACACGAATGAGCGTACACTACCGTCTCCGTCTCCCTAGATTCCACAGTACAACAAAACGTTTTTTATCAACATACCTGTACTCAATTGCTTTTAATCATGATGTAGAGTCCTGGAGACCTTAACGGCGCCAC
This sequence comes from Homarus americanus, assembly GCF_018991925.1. Lineage (NCBI taxonomy): Eukaryota > Metazoa > Arthropoda > Malacostraca > Decapoda > Nephropidae > Homarus > Homarus americanus. The sequence goes on from NW_024729259.1 coordinate 3,431,467, forward strand.
AAACACGAGGTAACCCACAAACAGCGAACGTAAAACCTGGAAATAGCCATCAAATACTGTATCACCACACACACAATGTTGCCGTCACCATCACTGTATCTTACTGATTACTGGCGAGTGCCGAACTCTTGAAGTGCTTCGATTCCTTAATTTTTTGGTTCAATTTACTGATTCACTTGAAATCTCTTCCATATCTATTTACCGACTGGATGGCAGAAAGAACTTCAAACACGATTAGCCGTCATCTATCGTCTCGTTCATTTTCTCAAATTTCTTCTAACCATCATTATGTAAAATAAAATGTAAATTATTAGCGAAAATTCATCATGAGATTCGAAGGTTCATCAACGACCCTGCCTTTACGACACTAAACTAGTCCACAACCAAACAAGCAGTTAGTTTTAACATCTTCAAAGTCCATACGTGAAATATAGTTAAATACGACTTCTGTCTTAAAATGGTGCTATTATAGGGTGCCGTCTACAAGATATTTAGGTTAAGTTAGTTTGGGGTAGGTTAGGACATTGTAGTGAACATTGCCAAAACTATGCAAGTTGACTGCAAAATTTTAAGTACCGTATCCACAATATATTTGGTAAAATAAAATAACTCTTACCTGTTTTATTCATCTTGTTCCTCAGTGCATTTTCTTCTTGGCAGAGAATCGTAAGAATATAAATTTCGCCTGACTTCAGCTACATCACGGTATTTTTTTTTTTTTAAGGGGCGGCACTACAGGCATTCAAATTAGTAGAGTAAATGCTTCTGAAGGGGTCTATATAATTATTGCTAGAAGAAATGATACTGTAATAATAATAATAATGATAATACTGTAATAATAATAATAATAATAGTTTTGCCATGAAGATACCTCGGTTTATAAATCAATATTTCCTCTCTGTCTTGTCTGGTTTATTTAAAGGCAGTATTGGTCTTGACCGTGTTGGTATTGTAGGGGTATCGATATATTAATGTAGTCTAGCACTCAGGATGGAAGGAAACTCTAATGTGGTTTTCTTGTATAATATAAGATATATGATAGACAGTCTGGTGCTGGAGGTGCCGTGTGGTGAGGGGCTGCTTGGTAGAGACGTGCGGTGAGTAGCTTGTTGAAGGAGGTAGATGTGCAGGAGCTTCGTTAGAGAAGATGTTGCCTGTTGCTGGCCTCCTGATTGAATGAATGCTGGACAGCTAGGAGCTTGCTGGAGGAGATGTTGCTTGTTCAGGAAAATGGGCAGAATGAGAGTTGGTTGGTGAGGAAGCTCAGAGAAGGACATGCTCGCTGGCGGGAGCGAGGACCGCCAGGCAGGCGGAGGAGAGGCGAGGGTCGCCAGGCAGCGGCAGAGGAGGAGGTGTTGCTTGTTCAGGAAGATTGGTCAGACTGAATCTCAAGGGAGAGACAGAGCTTATATACCCCGCAGCAGCCGCTATGAGTCATGGTGGGAAAACCCGAGAAGTAGCCGGTGAATAGTTTCGTTGCTAAGATACGGTAACATCTGGTTGGTTGCTAGGGAAGGCGGCACATTGGAATGTGATAGCAGGTGGTGGGCTGCTACGCAGTTAGTTTGTAGGGGAGTCGTCCACTACAGTATTATCCAGCTTCCCAGGGATAAGTTGCTTCCTGTTCCTCAATTCGTCACCAGAGAAATTAGGTCTTCTTCTCTTTGATTTTGACACGGAGACAACGTCAGCAGTGTCTTCCATCTTCGTGTTTATATCTTAATATCAGCTGATGTAGGGGCGGTTGTTTTTTTGTAATATCCAACCGTCAATGGAACTAATTGTTTTCAAAGATTATTTCTTTTCTAAGGCTCTTTATATTCTGATCTGTTGGCTTACCTGTAGATTAGGAAACCCCTTTTACGGTAGACTCCAATATTTTTTTTTTCATATACAGTATTACCCGGCCTAACGCGGTTTCACTTAGCGCGTTTTATCATATACGCGGTGCCTCGCCAGAGCTGAACTTTCACTTAACACGGATTTGTTCATCATATACGCGGTGAGTGTCCGGCTCGAGACGCTATTTTTAGATTTGCCCCACCCGCCACCCTGCCTGACTGCCTGTTTTAGCTCAGAAAATTCATACAAATTACCCGGCCAGAATATAATTTACATTGCTGGAATTCTTATAATTTGGTGATCATTTTGAATATAAACATCATATATTTTGCATTCGACATACAAATTTTAGATAAAATGTTTACTCTTGAGTAAATATGTTATCTTTTGTGCAAAATATATGACATTTATATTCAAAATATTCCTGGTCTTACAAGGAATCCAGCAATGTCAATTATATTATCCTAACTTTAGTTTGAGGTATTATTTATTACAAAAAAGTTAAGTATTCTGGTTTTCCCACACATCTCCTTGGGACGGTTGGTGGGGGGTGGGGGGGAGGGAGGGACCGACCGACCATCTGTTACCCTGTGAAGAATATTTTTTTTTTTTATTAACTGAAGATATTTTTTTTAGCTCATAAAATTCATACAAATTACCCGGTCAGAATATAATTTACATTGCTGGAATTCTTATAATTTGATGATCATTTTGAATATAAACATCATATATTTTGCATTAGACATACAAATTTTAGATACAATTTTTAATCTAAGTAAGTATGTTATCTTTTGTGCAAAATATATGACATTTATATTCAAAATATTCCTGGTCTTACAAGGAATCCAGCAATGTCAATTATATTATCCTAACTTTAATCTGAGGTATTATTTAATACAAAATGTTAAAATTTATTTTTTTCACCCACTCTTTCTCTTGGTGGGGGGTGGGGGGGGAGGGTTGGGACTGACCGCGCGGTTGGAAGAGGGGGCAGGGAAGGTGGGGTACTTTGATTGACAGATAGTGTCGTGAAGATTATTTTTTTTTATTAACTGAAGATATTTGTTTAGCTCATAAAATTCATACAAATTACCCGGCCAGAATATAATTTACATTGCTGGAATTCTTATAATTTGGTGATCATTTTGAATATAAACATCATATATTTTGCATTAGACATACAAATTTTAGATAAAAAAAATTTCTGAGTAACTATGTTATCTTTTGTGCAAAATATATGACATTTATATTCAAAATATTCCTGGTCTTACAAGGAATCCAGCAATGTCAATTGTATTATCCTAACTTTAGTTTGAGGTATTATTTATTAAAATTTAGTGGTTTTCCCCAAAAATTTCTCAGAGAGGGAAGAGCCGGCAGTGTAGTGTGAGAGGGGGAGGGAGTTGAGTCCATTATTTGAATGGACATTAACTTGGCGACTGTATTTCTCTATTTCTCTTAAGTATTAATTGTGTGCATGTACCATCATAAAATTAAGATGTTATTTTTACTACAACATAGTTATGTGTCTTCAAAAAGTGGAGTTTGGGGGTCGGGCCGGTTTCTATTGGAATTAATCCCATATGTTCTGTTGTTCACTTAACGCGGATTTCACTTAACACGGGACCCTCTGGGTTCTATTGACCGCGTTAAGTGGGGTACAACTGTACTAAGTTCAGGATACGCTGTCACCACCCAGATTTGTAACCACATTATACTGTACTATCGTATCAATCTTCTAAACACTCTGGCGCTCATTTGTTTGTGAGATATAAAATTTGGGCAAAAAAAATCATTGTCCAGTACATCTCAGAAAATGGCATTTTAAGAGATGTAAATATTTTAGCCAAACAACTTTTTTGGGGGCGCACTTCCCATTACAGTGGCAGTTTGAGGGATGACTTTTTTATTTGTAAAGTACCTTTTTCTATTTTTGTTTTTTAAATTTAGAACCCAAATAAATTTTGTTTAGTTACATACACACGGAATCTTACATGCATAAAGTGCAAAAAAATAATAAAATAAAAATGCTGGTAATTATCATAAGGTATAAGTATTTTTAACTCATAATTTCGGGTAGAGATATGTTATTTTCTTCATTTTTTTTACTCGGTTACATACACACAAAATCCTACAAACAAAATTTGCAAAAATAAATAAAATAAATAATTATTACAATGCATAAAATTTTGTGTCTATGGGCTTCCATCGTCAAAGTGGAAGTTAGGGTCCATCCTTTTAATATGGTATCAATGGGATACAGATATGTCTAAAAAAACTATCCTACACTAATTAAATATATACAAAATTAATAACACTTACCACATTAATAACAAGCTTGCCGCTTAACAATGTGTAACTTTGTCTCCAGGAAGAGTATTTTTCAAAGCCTCGGCTTTCCCAGAGGCAGGATAATCAGCAGGATGCGTGCTAGCTATTTTCAAACTTATTACATTATTCACTTCACAATCAACAAAACAGCAAAATCTGAATAACATTTTCCCTCTTACCAATAACGGCAAATATCACAGTGATCTCAAGGTTAAGCAACAATAAATAACAATAACCTTGGTTACACTAGCAAGGGCAGGTGCAATCACGGAACAAAGTGTGGAACTGTGGTCAGTGTGGTATGTGGGGTGGCTGTGAGGCAGCATGAAGGTAGGTAATGCTGCACAGAGGATGGAAAAGCAGTTTCTGAGCATAGCGGCCATCTTGGGTTTGATAAGTGAAGGGAGTGATACACTTCCTCATTTTTTACATTCTGTATCAGCGAGTTTAGTCTCCCGACAGCTACCCTTAACATGGAATTTGCCTAATGTAAACCGTTAAGAGGATGTTAAACCTAACTAATGTTAAAACAAATTATCATAAATAGAGGGACACTTGAAGAGGTATCCTCCTATTTACGATGGGGGTTAGGTTCCTGAAATATCGTAAATTGGGATCATTATAACATGGGATACATTCTCAGCCAGTTGGACACCCATGGGTATCACCGAAAAAGAAAATCCTAAATTAATAATATACTACCTACAACACAATTAAACAACACACATCTTCCAGGCTAAGGAGACTCTTAAAGGTGGGGTGGAGATGTCACTAACTCCCACACAACCTCTGGGGAGTCTCATGCTGCTTCACAATGTCAAGTTTCACCTCCAGAGACATTTTCAAAGTTACACTGCTCATTTCACACTCACAAAACAGAGTCATAAAAACAAAGCTGACGATGATAATGTTATTATGTTTTACACTGCTCACATCATGTTCACAACAACAGAGGCAAAGAACTTTACAATCGCAAAAACATAGCAAAAATCACTTCAGTCAACATAACAGAATGCAATGTGAATGTTAGTGATATCCTTTCACTGTAAGGTAGAAAAAAAAACATCTATGATAAGTAACAACACAGATAATCATTAACTTACATGACCACGGCTATGTGCGATCATCATGGTACAATGCTTGGTACTGTAGTGCAGTGGGTGGCCATGTAGCAGCACTCAAGTAGACCGCAGCTGACAAGTGAACCGAGAGATGTGTCCACGTTGGCCAGACAATGACCATTGTTCATGTGGATTGTCTACATCGTAAATAGGTGGGTGGTCTTAATACATCACCATGTACCTCATTTCTATGCTTCCACAGCTTTAGTGGAAGTGGAGTCGTTATTGCGTATCCCATGGTTCACTAAATTATTATTGTTCTTTTCCTAGTCTCAGACTGATTAATAGATTTTCTGCTTCTACTGTTTAGTTACAGAATACAGGTATGCCATTACTAGTAACCATAAAATAATTCTGCAATTCCAAGCTAGGAATTTTAATTAGCAGAGGCATTATCTGACTGGCTACTATTAATGGCTGCCTCATTTAGTAGATCTTAAAAGAATTAAATGACAAGGTTAAATTACTTTTCTACTTAAAATTAGTATATGATGGGGAAGGGAGCATATTGCCTGTTGGGGGCTTTATGTATGGTACACTTATTCTCAGTCTGGAAATACTGTATAGTACTGGTAATACAACCTTGCATTCACTTACCAAGAGAGAGAGAAAATAAAAGAGCACAAGACTCAAGCATTAGAACTTGTGTGGCTATTACAGAGACGATAAAAAAATCGCAATCTCGAATATTTATAATGAACCTGGACATCTTGGTTATGTGTGAAATAAAATTGATGTAAAAGAGATCTTAGATGTGGGGGGATGGACACAAGGATGCATCATTGTGTGTGTGTGTGTGTGTGATCAGCGAGCTTGGCATTTTTTTGGGGGGGAGGGGGGGGGGTTGGAATGAATGTGGTGCTGACAGGTGGGAGAAGAAGTACATCAGTAGCACAAGTTTGTTACAATAGTTACTGTGACTAAATGCTTGAATATAGGGTGAACCATTTTGTGAGCATTTACTCCGACTCTAGCCACCTACATCATGGCGAAGAAAGGCTTGCCAGGGTGACAAAAACTATACAGGTATCTGTCTAAATAGTTTAGGAATTTCAGTAAACACTATTACAAAAAATGCATGATTTATTACTTATTGCTGATGATATTACAAAGAAGCACAAATTTGTGACTAGAAGTACAGAGTAGTAGAGCTGAATTACATTAAACCAGTAAATGTTTTCCAACTTAAAAACAAAAAAGTAGGTCCTTTTGTACCATGCTCACTTCAATGTTAATGAATCTCAAGTGACATTCTCTGACCTAATACTCCATCAGCTTCATAATCTTTTTAAATAACAAAAAGATTTTGTTATGTTTTAATTTAATAAATGGGTACATACCAAGAGGAACTTGCTTCAGCACTAGCATGTTCAATAATAAGCGTATAAAATTACCTGTGTAACCAAATTATATTCAGGATTATCACCAGCTGCAAGCAAATACTCTGCTTTCACTGAATATGCCAAGAAAAAACCTTGACTGCCTGATTACACAATACTGTACTGAGTTAGATGGTAGACATTTTTTCACTCTCACAATCCTGTTCCCATACTATGCTGGGTGGCCAGAATCAAACAGTAGTGTAATGTATATTAACCATATAGAATCAACGAGTGTATATTAAGCATATATAAATCATTACTGAGCTAACTTTAAAATCAAACAAACACATTTTTGGTAATACCTGAAAAAATTTATAAATTCCTGACATCTACAGAAAGAAGTGCGAGGAGATCAGACTCCTCACACAATATTGAGTAACCTGGAATAAATTTGATCTACTTTACTGTATATGTAACAAATGGGTTAAATCATTCATAAGTCACCGAGAGATAGTAATGTGTATACAGTGCATTACCCTTCATAATACATGTACTGTACACATAACGAATAACAGATATAAAACATATACAGGTACTCCTCGACTTATGACCTACTCGACTTACGACCACCCGGACATATGACCGCCAGTCGTATAAAATATTTTTAAAATTACGTATTTTCAAGTCCCGACGTTAGTGATCGCGCTGTGTACTGACAAAATTTTCATTTGTAATTCCCTTTTAAACGGCTGGCAAGCGTAAAAGTGAGAGTTCTCGTGGTGCTGAGAAGAAAAAGAGACACCCATTTTATATTTTATATGTATTATTTTTGCATTTTCGACTTACGACTAATTCGAATTACGACCTACAATTAATGTTCAAATAAGGAAATATTGTATGTTTGTAGAAAAAAGAAAAAAAATACATATTTGTTACAGAAACACACATCATTGATTGTTAAAAGCATAATTTAAATATTAATTGTGTCCAGATTAGAAAAGTGCCTTTATTCCTAGTTGGTCAGTTCATTCATCAGATTCGTGGGTAAATTCACTAGGATGGACTCATATTGGTAGAACCTGATGATTCAACTTGGAATGCACAGTAAAATAATGGTAATATGAAGTTTAGTGAGTCAGTTTGGAAGTTAACAGGTCACTTTGTATACTGTATGTACAAATTGAGGATATGACCTAGTATGTATGGGTATTTCTATTTCTTGTCTTAGCCCTTCTTTATCATTTTCTGTAAGTGCCTTAAACTGCTATCCCTTGTTATTCCACACCATCTTTGAAGTTCCTGTATCCCTTGACCCATCCCACAAAAAAGAGAGAGAGAGAAAGAGAGAGATATCAAGTTAACTGATAAATAGGTTTTGGGTTTAGTGAAGCTGATCTCAAAATAACTTTGTTTTAAATATTTTCCATAAATTTTCGAAAGATAATGCAGCTTCAAAAGTAACTTATGAAGCCAAAGTACAAGATACATAGTATTACTGAGCTGTTATGGAGCCCATCATCTGTGGGGAGCGATCAAACCATGCTATTCTGCCGTCAGTTTTTTCTGTTAAGCTTAAAACTCAACAGTATAAATATTCAACATGTGAGTAAATCAAGTGTAACCATTATGAGAGGTTTCATTTTTAGAAATCTGGGGTCTGTATTTTTAAAGTGTACTGTAATACATAACACAATTAACATTAATTTTACTATTTTCTGTCAACACTGCTGCATTATGTGCACAATACAAGTTTGAGTTATTTAATTTCTAGAATTCTTGTTTACCTTATTTATGTAAACATTACATATGCCAATGGCAAGCTATCAGCAAACTACAAACCCTAAAAGTTAAAGAACTGTATTGACAAGTTTTTGATGAGAAGACTAACCAGTTTATAGAGTATAAAAATATATATTTTTGATATTGAAATCACAAACATGCCATAATCTCTATATAATCACATTCAATATCCATTTGAAATTAAATGTGGACTACATAATTAAAATGAAACAAGCAATAAGACTATTCAAACTGCAACCTTCATAATGTATAATTACAACACATTAATTATAGTCCAGCATCTTAAAGATATATACATTTTAACTTAAGTCTTTTAAAAATGTATTGTTCATATTCAAAATCTTTTGAAAACTAATGAGTTAGTTAACATGCAAAGACTGGGGAAACTGGGTGTGTGGGTGCACAACACAAAAGTGTCAGGTACAAAACTCTATCTCTCTCCTTGAATTTCTTTTTGTGCACTTGCCAAAATGAATGCTGCTTTAACATGGGTAAAGCAAGACTATACAAAGCATCTCTATTTACATTTATCAACAGAATAAATAATTTTTAGAAAAGCGAGTACTGTACATTAGTAATAACAGAAAATATAATTAAATGATCAAAGAATGTTTAAGTATTTCTGTGAAAGACATTACACCCTGTCCATTCACTTTACTTGGGTATACATTAAAGTACAATACAAACATATGCTAGTGTAGGAGTTGCCAATATCAAAACTAGTATGACTGTAGGGATACAGTATGCCTCGTTATCTGAATGTTCGGCATTCAAAAATTTGCTTATCCAAAATTTATATTCTTACACCTCTTTTTCAATATACAAAAGTGATCCTCACTTATCCGAAAGGTGGCCCTGTGGTGAGCCTTGATTGCCCTCCGATAAGGTAATGTACCAACTGCACAGTAATTTTATTTAGTTTAGCAATTACCATACAATAGTTAGGAGCTAAATTACAGCAATTAGGCACAATCCTAGAGTAGTTAAGTAGGTTTTTTGTTGTTCATGAACCAATTAAATTTTTTTAGGTAATAGAACATCGGGGTTTCTGAATAGTTTTCATGGTATCTAACTGATTTGGATAACGAGTAATACCTGTATATGAACACCGCTGTCAACATTCCTATTTTCAAACATTTAGAGAAAACTTATAGAATCAATTTTATGTGAAAAAAATTTATTGCACAAGTAATGTTTAAAACAATGAATTTTAGAGCAAAAACTAACAAACTAGAAATGTGCATTATAACTAATTACTGATGCACTTAATTACATAACCAAATAATTATATAAAATACGCAAGTCAACTTCTGGTAAACCTCAACAGCAGGGAACAGTTTCATCATTTTCAAGAACTATAATATTACCTCAATTACCTAAAGACAGACTAATCTTGATGTTAAAAGCCTCCATTAGCAATGGATGCAATTTTTTTCTTTACATGAAATTACCTAAGACATTGTATCCTCATTCACATAACAAATTGTGTGAAAAGGTAATTAGATGGATATGACTGTTAGGAACATATCTGCTTGTCCATATTTCCAATATTCTTGATTGTATAAAATAAAGCCAAATGTTCAGTGTAAATTAATGGTTTTATTTCTTTCTTTTGAGCAATAAAGACAAGTGATTTATAAATATGAATTTTCATAGCAGTTATTATAAAGTTTAACACGTTCAACAAATCTTGCTGACAAATGTCTCGGTACAATTTTGTAATACCCACAATCTCTAGCTACTTTATCCCTTTCAAATCTTCTTTCACTCTCCACTTCATAAGACGCATACAAGTAAGAGCATCCTCAGCACTGTCATGACCTGAAACTGTACAAAAAATAATTAAATGTGACCACATTGCATGAGGAGAAGGTACATGTACTACTAAAATTGCAAATACCGTACTGTACATATGCATGCCATAAATCATACCTGTACACACACACGCAGACACACTTTGTGTGTGTGTGTGTATATATATATATATATATATATATATATATATATATATATATATATATATATATATATATATATATATATATATATATATATATATATATATATATATATATATATATATATATATATAATATATATATATATATATATATATATATATATATCAAATCACTGTAGGTGCGGATCTAGGTATATGTTGATAATCATGGAAAAGAAGAAAGTCTGTTGTAATTCACATTTAGTGAGTACAGACTAGCTAGTCTGTACTCACCCCTGAAGATGTGAATTACACGAAAGCGCTTGGGAACTTCGTGTTTTCTTCTTTCCTTGTGGTTATCAGCATATATATATATATATATGCTGATAGTCACATAGGAAAATAGAAAAAATGAAATTCCCCAAGAACTTAAGTATGTGTAATTCACATCTTCAGGGATGAATCACACAAAAGTGCTTGGGAACTTCATGCTTTCTTTTTTACTATGTGGTGTGTATGTGTGAGAAGTGATTGTGTGGAGGCAGTTATAACAAAGTCCTTGGCTAATAACTACATGGCTGACTCGCCAGCCTAGTATATTGTTACTTGTAATGAAACTTTAAAAGCTGTGGAAAACTCATTACAATATTCTAATGTGGCTTAAAATTAAGAAAATATAATATACAGTCTCTCCTCGACTTACAACGGGGTTCCGTCCTGACGATCAGGTCGTAAGTCAAATTTTGTCAGTACACAGCGTGATCACGAACAACGACGGCCAAACACCAACTGAGCGGGCTACGACGTGGATGATGTACACCATGAGGCGGCCCAGCCCAAGCTATAATACGGCGTCACATTACGACCAAACGTTGGGACTCGAAAATACGTAATGTGAAAAATATTTTATACGACCATGGCCGTCGTGTGTCCGGGTTGTCGTAAGTCAAATATGTCTTAAGTCGAGGATAGACTGTACAACTATAAAATAAAAAAAATGAAAAGCATCGGTGTGTATATGTGGGAAATGAATGTGTTGAGGCAGTGAGTTAGGGCTACATGTAACAGGGTGTGGCTGCATTCCCTCTTGAGGTGATGTTGTGGCATACACACAGCCGGCGCAGTGGCAGCCACACGTCTGTGAGTCAGCTGATGAGAATTTATGTAGTGGGATTCCTCAATTCTTATTAATCTCATTAAATATTAAGTTCCTCGATTACGGATTCCCCTAACATAGCGTTTTCGAGGAACCTAGACCCACATCCACGGGAGATACCCCACGATCATGGGAGGGGGTGGAGGGGGTTGCTCCTGTTTCCCGTGTCCTTAGTGGAACGATTGTCAAATGGCAATGTAGTATTATTTCTTTTCTTTTATTTATTAGTATTAATAGTTTTATTTTTTAGTCATTCTTCACATTTACAGAGGAATATATTAGATCATGGAGGGATAAAGACGCCTCACTAATCTGAGGATATTTGAAATTCAATGACATGATTGATGATATGGTATAGAGTAAAACCCATGGATACCCGGAATCCACAGATGGGAAATCCGCGGTTGGTAGGGTCGACTGTACTTTGTTCATATTAATGGGAAGACTTAACTGGGTTTTATAGAAGTGGAATTGCCCCAGGATTTTTTATAAATGGCCAGTTATTTTAACAACAGATTATTCTATCGTTTACTTATTTACTTCCTTCTACAAATTAAGTTATGACACCATCAGCCCGGGGATTTCAAACAGTAACTTTGGTGACTGCAGTGCCAGCAGGTCAAAATGTTTTTTTTTTTTTTTTACAAAATTTGGGGTTGCTTTGAGATGCCACTGTGTGTTCAATGATTATAATAATTATCTATGGAAGGGTCACTTCCGGCTTATGGACTGCCTCTAGGAATGGAACCCATCCGTAACTCGGGAGTGCCGGTATGTCAAGACAACTGAATCAGTAAACAAATAAATAATCCTTGTTTCCTACTAAAATTAATTTGTAAATTTAAAAACTGCAAATGATATACTGTAGATGCCTTTGACTTCCTGAAACAATTATATCCTGGCAAAGAGCTTTCAGCCACCCTCAGCTAAGTACCATCCAATGTTCTTAAGCTTCAAGGTCACGAAGTCCCTCACTCACAATGGAGGTTGAACACATAATAGCGAAGAGTGAAACAGAAGATATTTACAGTGATGTAAGTTATGAACTGTAGTCAGGAATTCTGCTCACTGTGTACTGCACTGAAATGAAAGTGATTACAACAGAGGAACTGGTGTGGTACTAAAAAACAAAAGATCACAGAAGTACAATGCACTATATGAGAAGGCTTTCACTCAGCTGATGATGAAGATTATGATATACTGAGTCAAGGTTGAGTAAGAATAAAGATGTTCAACTCCTCTAGAAATAAGTAAACCGCCATAAGAATGAATGCTTCTATCATAGTCATTTCAATACATGTAAAAAATTAAAACTCGGATAAAACCTCGATAATTCCACCATCAGGAGAGGTACTGAAACATGCCTTTACTGTGACACAAAAATAAGATAAATGATACTAAACATAATTCTACTTGTCGTTTCCTCAGTAAATGTTATTTTAGTAAGATAAGAAGTGATGCGATATAGATATAACTGAGAAATAACAAGATGATTTACAAAATGCACACAAAATCCTTACCATCATTTTGGATAATTGTTTTCAGATATTCTGAAGCTAAGTTGCGAAGAGCACGCTTAAAGGGGGGACCCATCTTGTGGGGAAATACTGTACTGGTGTCTACAACAGTGTCATGAATCAACTGAAATATACAAATCATTAGGTCAAAATACTAATTCATTCTAAATATATGTTAAATGATAAAAAATAAAAAAATCTCTTTAATCCCACCAGCTCCTTTCTCTTTCCTCTGATACTTCTCCCTCACTCACTCACATACAATCACAAAAAATAAACAAACACATAAACAGTAGCTACATATGTTTTCACTGGTATCAACTTCAATTCAGTGATGCAAGTGAAAAATCTTCTCTATGCAGTACAATTGCTGAACTGCTTACCCTGCAAAAAAATCTTATTTGAAAAGTCAAAACAAATCCTAAATGATTCTGCATATTGGTTTGGATATCATACAAAAATCACCCATTGTGGACATTGGAAGATATACTCATAATCATCATACAGCTTGTAAAACACATCACCACACACACACACACTGTTGATGATGCTGAAGATTCTTGAAACTTTACATTTAATTTTCACTGAATCTTGCTACCAAAGTGACATCAAATTGTCAAAACCTTAAAGACGAAGAAAACTTAAAATACACAAGAAAACATTTCCCACCATTACTTCCTATCTTTAAATAATGGTATTATTTACTTCATTAAACTAAAAATGAATTTCTTTTGGCAACCAAAGGATATTCATCTTACAAAGATCATATATTTCTGCCTATTCAATTAATTTCAAGACTCCCCTAACTTCCAATATCATATTATCAACACTGATAGTCTTACCCTTTGGAAAATCTTCATAACTCAACAAAAGTTCAAGATTTCCAGACACAGAGCAATTCTGCAATAACATAATACTTGGTCAAAAGTCAGTACAAAAGCAATAGAAAACTGCATCAGTACTGTACTTAACAAACACCTTTAAGTTATTAACTGACATCTAATTGTGTACATTGAACCAGACTGCCTTAAAGCCCACCATCTCCCTATTAAATTCAATCACTTCTTAATGTCTCCTTACCTTAAGTGCATGAAAATCAGACTCAAGACTGTGTCCAATGAGGATAGATTTATCAGAGAACCGTGTTAGTATGGCAGCTTGAACATCTCGTATTGTTGTCTTCACATCCTCCATGTCACTCTCAGTTATTCCTGAAAACCTGTGCAAAGGATAAATGTTTCAGGTTTTAAAAAAAATAATATTATGATTTTTAGCAATTTATGTGACTAAAATATATCTTTGTGATAAAAAAACAAAACAAGCCTTGACACAACAGAGGTGTTAGACAAAACGTTTAAAAAGATGAGCAGGAAAAAAAAAATCAAGCATGCTGTGATATCTTCTTCCTTTCACTCCAATATAATTCGACAATAGTATGACAGCCAAGACAATAATACACCTTTCAAAATTTAGAACAATTTAAAGTCTCTCAAATATACATTATAAAGTCTTTCCTCTTCCTTAACTGTTTATTCTATCTCCCCATCTATTCAAAACATTAGTCTTACCTTGTATTGTAATCAATGATGGGGTTATCTGGTTTAACTAACTGCTCATAGATTGTGTTTCCCTCTGTGTTGATGATTGTTATTCGGGTGAGTTCGTTGCCAGCCGTGGTATAACACATCTCACAATCTACAAATGTAAAAAAAAATCATAACAAATGTACTAAGAATCTACATAAAGTACATCCTTCCTATTTTAAGCAACATATTTGGGGGAGGTCGGTTAAATTTGATGGAAATTGAAAACAAAGAAGTAATAGTTATATGTGGCTTTCAGTCCAGTATCTATATCATCATTATCATCACCATCATGAAATATCAAAATCATAGACATGAAGGCTACATAAATCAAGGGCTTAGTGTATAGTAATCAAATTTTAAACTGATTACAGTATGCAAAAGTACTAGCACCAAAAAGAATAACTGTCTAATAGCTACCTAATGCATAAACTCCTGGATCACCTCCCGTAGTGTCCTTGGGAAGAGTTCTGACAAAACCGCGTAGATTACATGGATCATAGTTCTGGGAAACATGGGTGGTAGCCTGACAGCAACCTTCTGACTCTTGATCTCCCCCACAACAGGTGTAACGGGCCTCAAAGCCGCTGTAAGTTCTGCGTTTATTGGCACGGCCCCAGTGATGAATACAAGGAGCAGTAGATGTAGGGAATCCCCACTTGTCGACCTTATATAGGATATTACACCGGTCACAGTATCTCTCAATGGAACTTGGGCTAATTTTCTTGCGAGTGTCCACCTGCACCGAGAAGACATCAACAGAGAACTGCTATAATACAGTTTTTAAGATGAAAGTAAATCAAAAGAGCAATTGACCATTATTGTACATAAATTATCAGTAACCTTTACCATATCAGTTTGGAGTTAAATACTAAATCACTGTAACATTAGAACATTCATAAATAGATTAAAAATTCTACTACTTTTTTTCTTTAATTACAAACCTTCAATTCTTCCTGAACAAAGTAAAAAGTAAAAAGGCTTGCTTTTTCTTTTAAAGCAAGCCTTTTCCCACAATACTGCAAAGTTGCCAGATACAAAAACAAACACACTCCTTCATTCACTTTCACTGCTGCAGAATAATATGCAATATTTCATGTATTACATATAAATAACTTCAGGCAGTAATTTCTGTAAGATTCTTACAAATGATTCTTTTTGTATTTAATATTTAAACCACTTCTTCCTACATGGCAAAATCAATAAATATGGGATCATGTTAAACTTGGCATTTGTATGTCTGGTAACAAAATTGCATACCGATTTTATTATAGCCTTGCCCTTCTCTTCAGGATCAGGTAATGGGAATCCATTTGCTGCAAGTTCTTCCTCAGTCAATATGTACTTTGCCAAAAGCTTGTAGAATGCTTCACCTGCAAAATATGTCAAAGATGACTCAAATGTAAACATATTTCAAGTGCTGAAAAAAGAGCAATTAAATATGTTCCATTTGGTTGCAAACATACTACAGTTACTAAGTGACGTACAGAATAAATTACTATAATGTCTGCAAGATTGTTTGAATTCACTGCATAAAAATTTTATTTGTAATGCCGACGATTTATAGCCATTAAAATTTTGTTAAT
This sequence comes from Homarus americanus, assembly GCF_018991925.1. Lineage (NCBI taxonomy): Eukaryota > Metazoa > Arthropoda > Malacostraca > Decapoda > Nephropidae > Homarus > Homarus americanus. Next base: position 3,447,664 of record NW_024729259.1, read on the forward strand.
ATAAGTAAGCCAAAGGTATTATTAACCATAAATCAGTAAGATATTCCATCTATGGAGATTTTAAACTTGCCTTTTAAGCTATCCTGGATATCACTTGTATTCTTTTTGGGTTTTTCAATACTCCAGGAACCCCTTTGTCCACCTCCTGATAAGACTGTGAAGTGGGACAACCTCACATGGTTGGGATTGACAGGGTGTGGTTTTATGGCCTTTGATTGTGAAGACGACGCACCTGATGTGGAGGGTTTAACACCAGGCGATACTTCTTCTAAATGCAAACTGTCAACAACTGCAAGATGGTATGAAGGCATAAATTATCATTAAGAATACAATATAATGAAAAAAATTGAAATTAGGGCAAACAACTGAAAATTTCCCACTAGCATATATTTTGTGCATCTACTACCCTCAAGAACATTGGTAAGTTACAAAAACTGAAGCATTCATTGAGGGATTCTTTACATTGACTTTAAGTATCACATAAATAAAGAGGCAGGGTAACTAGATGGATCTGTTGGGCCTTGTTGTGGAAGGTGACCATCATAGAATACATTTGGTAAGGCAGTAAGAAAATATAAATGACAGCAAACAAGGGAGACCTTTGGTTAATCTTGACTTGAGTCACCACATGCACCCAGGCAGGAAAAGACTTACAATGTAGGTCACATGCTATGATATATTAGACAGAATCTGAAGACAGGATTAAAAATTGAGGGGAGAAAACTAATGTGGACGGAGCAAGAAAAACTTGATAAAGATACATGGTAATAGTTAACAAAAGACTGCCTGAGTGAGAGTACAGTAAACCCTTGTTATTCGCAGGGGTTAGGTTCCAAGGGATGCTGCAAATAGGCAAAACTGCGAGTAGCAACTTATACTACCACAGTGCACTATTGTATGAGAAACTTAAGTCACCCATACTACTTACATTCATATGTGGTTAGCTGATGCAGCCTTCCTGGTTATTGTGGAGCAAGAATCTTTTCTTAAAATCCTTAAACCAACCTTTATTGGCACAAAAGTTTGTTTAGTAGCCACACTAGCCCCTTCACCACTGGTTGATTCATGAAAATAGGCATGGAAACTCTTAGCCCTCTCATGAAACACATTGTTGTCAATGGGAACATTTTTGTAGTGCTGGTCCTCAATCAAAATGTTCAATGTATTTTCTGTTTTCACTATGTTTTTTCATGAACAGTCTGCACCACTTTAGCACTTGTAGGAGCACTCACTGCAACAGTCACGAATCACTTGTTCTTTCTTCTTAATGTACGGTACCATGGACTCATTCACACAAAACAACCAGTCAACCACAGTGGTGGTCATTCCTTCCTTTGACTTATCTAATAATTGAAATTTCTTGGTAAGGGTCATCACTTACCTCTGCCTTTTATGTTTCACTGCACTAGCATCACTAGCACTAGGCAATCTTTTAGGGGACATTTTGCACAAAAAATGCTATCGTTTTGAGCACAATTCGAGAGATGCTGCGGCGCAGACAATGGTTGAACACAAGCAAGAGAGAGGAGATGCATGGGGGTGACTCGTAGTGTTCCCACAGAGGTGCGTGAGTTAACCACCATCTGTTTACCATAAATAGTCGAAACCAAAAATGGTAAATTCGTGAATAACAAGGGTTTACTGTACAGTTCTGTACTGTACAGTATGTATAAGACTAATGAGCAGGAGCTATAAAAGATAAATATCATAATCATGAAATGTTCAGAGGAGGGCAAAATAATGGCACTGGCAAGATATCCTGCAACAGCTTCCAAGCTGCCTATTGAGAAAAATCTAACCACGCACAGAACAATTAACAGAAAGATATGCTACTAACAAAAGTGGTGAAGAGCATATATATATATATATATATAAATATATATATATATATATATATATATATATATATATATATATATATATATATATATATATATATATATATATATATATATATATATATATATATATATATATATATATATATATATATATATATATATATATATATATATATATATATATATATATATATATATATATATTTTTTTTTTTACAGTAAAAAATTAATGATCTTATTCCAAGACCTTAGGTCTTACATTGTGGATCATTATCGAGCAATTCTTGAGCTGCTTCTCCTACTTCCCGTTGAGTTCGCAATCTTTTCACAGCATTAACAGCAAGATTTAAGTACACCATCCGAGAAGACGCACGTTTAAAACACACACGTTCCTCAGCTGCACCCTTGAAACAAATGGAAGATTGAAGTGTAAAATCACACTTTATAACTGAGAAGGAGACAAGTGACTTACAATACCACCACTAGAGTACCTCCTGATGAGCCAGGTAGCTCCACAAGCTCTATCATCAAGTTATACTTTCCAATGGATCAGCACAGCATTAACAGCTTTTATCACTATGAGTCATGTCAAAACAAAGCCTTGTATCCCAAGTACAGTTGCTGCTTTGAGAGTCAGCAAGGTTTCTTTATCAAACAGCCTAAAACTCTGGCAAAAGCTTCTTCTAATCATCTCCTACGTTGGAAATAAATTTAATTTTCCTTCTTATTTCAGTCTCTCATCTATAGATTATAAAATCAATTACCCTGTACATACATAACACAGTCAAGATTTTTTTTTTTTGCATCAGAAGTGAAAACATCAACATCCACAACTGTAAGGATAAATCTATTACATATGATATTTTTCAACTTGAAATACTTATCAGTATCTCTTAGCCTCTTCTATCACTCAGCTGTGTATCTAATCCACCCATTAAAACAATATTTAACTTTGTATCCAATGTTTTAATTAGAGTATGTCTCAAATAGTGACAGTAGCTCTTGCTGTACAGTATTTAATGACAGTAATTATTTAGAACAAAATTAATGCCTGATTACAGTATATTTTTCACTCCAGACACCAATAACACCAAGAGTGAACCTTCACTTGCACTACAAAGCTTTGAGAACTTACTATTTTGAAGGCTTCCCTCTCTCCACAGAATTTTAAGCACTCATCAATTATAGAGTTGAGGTAGCGTTGCCTTATGTTATGAGGAACTTTGCTACCAAATTCAGCAGGGATAACAGGTCGCTTCAACGTTTCCTAGAAAAGAAACATGCAAAAAATAGCTATATTTGATGATAGTTATGTACTGTAATCACTTAAACAATTTACCCTCAGCCATGAAGTGGTGAAGCCAAAAATGAGGGATAATAATATGGTATGGCAGCAAAGTGGCAGCATGAACTATACAGCAGAGCAAAATTGTTAATGGCTTGATGGCTGATAGAAGTCTGAGGATTAAAGCTTGTAAGCTAGGTATTTGGTTCAGATGATTTAAGAATAAAGGAGAGTTGGAAGAGTCCATCAATTAATTGGCAATTCTTTCTGGGCTACACTCTGAACTACCAAAAAAAAAAAGTAATTCAGTAATTAAGGCAGTATGTATTACTATATCCAACAAAAACATTACAGAAGACTATCAGCATGAAAGCATTAACAATAAGTTTATTTTTCTTGACACATATTGACGTGCAAACTTACAGCCTTTGGTGTATGAGCTATTCTCTTAGAACCTTTGGTAGTAGTTTGAGCAGTAGTTTGTGGGATAACACCTGAGGCTTTAGCTACACTTGGAGACAGTAGTGACCTCGAATTGGTAGGAGGTAAATTCTTGATCCTCTCCCGGGCATGGAGAAGTGATGAGACATTTGGTACATGAGAGATCCGGCGCTTTAATCCACCTACAAAGAAATGACATAATGAAACTTTCCAATATGAATAGTAGAATTTTCTTTCTTTACATCTAAAGCAAATGGCACAGTGAGTGAACAACCATTTGTCAAAGTTATTTACAATGGTGTCCTACTGTCAAAGACTGAAGATATTTGATATTGAATACATGTATTCTGAACTGTTAGAAGATATAAGACACTGTTTAAAAACTTTGGCAGGAAATTCCACGATTTGGTCTGAGGTGTAAATGAGTATTGGTAGGCAGAAGTTTTGAAGCATGGAATACTAACAGCAAAGACAAGTACCTTTCCTGATGCCTCGCTGGTTAATGGTGGGCATGCATTGATAACACTAGTGAATGTAGTTCATTGAAACGGTGACTGTGGAAGTATTTAAAGAACAGGGAAAGTAATGTGTTATCCCTATGAATATGTAGTGTTAGAGGCATTCTGGTAAGGTCATTATTGATAATTTTTTCTATATTAAATCAAGAAAGTTAAATACTACACCACCACAACCAACCCACAGGTGCCACCTAGGAGCACACATGACTTAAACAAATTGTTACAAACTGTTCAACCATAAAACAGGACCTATTAGCTTTGAAAAAGACTCCATCCTACCTCGAAAATGATTTTGGCAAAGGACCTAACAAAACCTATCACAGTAACTCCTTAGGTAAGAGTGATGCTTAAAATTTTATTGCTATGAGAAGTTTCAATGATGATTTTGTCAAAAATCTACATTAAACTATGCACTGTCATGCCTGTTACTCATTACTGTATTAGGCATTATGTTTTAGAGGTGCTGAACTCAATCAATCTGGATACACCACATCCGTGGTTGGTGAGGTCTACTGTATACTGTTGTATTTCCAACACCATATTCCTCTCCAAGGAAGCAAACAGACACCCTTATCAATATTTACACTTTCTACAATACTGTAAGCGTAACATGTTTCATTTTTGCAGCACTACAGTCAGCACTATCACTTGGTTGCTTAAAATATGCCATTAAAACAATGAAATTTCTTATACAGTACAACCTCGGACATCTGGCATCCAAACAACTTCAGAATGAATATATATGGTATTTTACAAGAATAATTCCATTTAACAAAGAGAACAATTAAAACAATAATAAAAACAAGGAATATTCAGTAAATGACTGCGATAATTCTAGAAACTACCGACAGTGGTCAGGCAAACCACTCGTTGTCGTAGATGACTTGATGATTACAGATTTCCCACCAATAACCAGTGTTATATTTCCTGTATAAATGTGTAACTGCCTTATAAAATAAATCAAACCTTCACTGAGGAACAAAATGCTTCAATTACCGGCTAATGCTCAACAAACAACGGTCTACCCACCTGGCAGCCATTTTTTTTTTTTTTTTTTTTTGGTAGTACCGACCAAGCACTGACAAACCATATGCGCAACTGCTCGGAGATGATAGCCAGGAACAGAATGACAGCAATCATTAATTTTTAAGATTTGAAAGTGAATAAATTTTTTTTTACGGTTAATGGGGTTAAAAGTTAATGACATTATGGTATCTTGATATTTTGGTAAAGTTACGATACTACATACAGGCATGTTTGGTATGAATGTTTTCTTTTTACAAATAAAGTGGCAATAAAAAAAATTTTAACACATTAAAATTCCCCATGTTTGGTATGAATGTTTTCTTTTTACAAATAAAGTGGCAATAAAATTTTTTTTAACAACATTAAAATTCCCCTCACTTTTATTTTTCCAACATATTTCATGCTAAATTTAGGGTGTGTCCTATATGCCGCAAAATACGGTAATCATCCAGAACCTTCAAGCATCCAGCATTTTTTTGGTGGGGTCACTTTTCAGTAAGTAAAGTACTGTGTAATCACATTTAAGAAATCAAGAAAATCCGTTTGAATTTGGTGCCGCTTTACCTGTGGTTCCATAACGAGGAGTACAGCCCTTTTAGTCCTATATCTGAGGTCTTACTGTAATATCAAAATGAATATGACTTTGAATACAAACACATGTGTTTTGGGCAACAGCGTCTGTTTGAATACGCGTGTGACAGCAGCATTTTAACAAGAGCGTAACACATTGTGGAATTTACCCATTCTAAGTTTAGAAACAAAAAAATTTTAGAAGATCGGATTTTAAAAATTTGACTAACAATTTAATAAAAATGTGAAGGTGACCCATATAGCTAATTATTATGCATAACTTAAATAAATAAAATAAAAAGCCAAACCTTTAAGCTAATAACTGTTTCCAAAATATATATATATATATACTGTACAGTATATAATTTATACATCAAAAAGTAATTTTCTGATAAAAATGTGGAAAATGGTCTAACTACAGGTTGAGACATCTTAAATCTTGGGACTTCTGGAAATTATGACCCTGACACTCCCACATTGCCTTAGAGGACCTGCTTTTATTTGTCTTTACTAGGATGACTGTAAATGTGGCCACTGTAGTTGTGAGTTCAGCAATCATTACCGTGATCCCGAGCAGGCCACAACAGCTGTCTTTACATGCTCAAGCCCTTCTTTTCTGGCAAGTGATCAGGAATGGTAAACAGAGTGAATTAATCATTACAAAAAGTTAATACTGTACCACATTAAGTAACTCACCAGATGAGGAATGAGGAGGTGACATAAGGGAGGAAGATGGAGAAGCTTGTGAGACTGTGGCTTTAGCTTGTGAAGTGGATACACTCCGATTTTGTTCTTCTAATTGCTTCTTCTGCTTCTTTACTTGTTCCATAAGTTTGGCTTTCTGTTCCTTGAGCTTCTGGTACCTCTCCATCATGATCTGAAACATGATGGTCAAATTAAATGATACTGTCCGTCAAGTTGTGCCAAAATGTTTCTCAGTGATGGTTTTGAAAAAGCCTTCTTTCCCCATAATTTGGCCAGGTTGGTAGAGGTAACTGGTTTACTCTAGTCTAAGCTAACATGTCACCTTGAGATGTTCCATCTTTAGTTAATTTTCAGGTGACTTTGCTTAACTACTTGTTATAAAGGAAAGCACTGAATCACAGCTGACTTGTGTTTGTATCTAAGACAGCATTGATGGCATCTTAGTAACTCTCATGTTAAGTACTCAGCGGACTTACTGGAGGTGACATGAGTGACACAATAACTTCGTGGTGGGAGGTTGTAACTCAAAGAAGTGGTTGAGTGCATCTAAGAGAGCAACAACATCTTACCTGTGCCGGAGTTTTCTTACGCTGTTGGCCAAAACTAGTTTTCTTTGGTATAAGGTTCCCTGACGAGCTTGATCGTGCAACACGTGACTTTCCAGGAAGGGCGTCTGGCTCTTCATCTACAGATTGTGTCCTTGCCTGTAATAAATACACTGTAATAGATCATTCAAAAGTGAAAAACCTAAGGATACAAAAGCAAGGATTAGTCATACATCAGTTAATAATCAGTGATTTGCTGCCTAATCAAAGCCAAGTATACTGTAGCAACAGGTAAAAACTTGTTAAAAAGGAAATAAAGGAACCTTTAACAGTGAAAATTACACAGTATATACGATATGAAATGCCACATAATTAGTGTTATCGCCGCCCTCGTACGCCGCGACCTCTGACTCCCATGTTGCCGCGCGACCTGTGACCTCGCCAGATGTTTGTAAACGGCACATCCATAGCACAAGCGTTTCGTTGTTATGACCATAGATAGGGGCTCGGGACACCACTGGTACACAGTATCGCCCAACCCCCATTGAGTGTACACACACTAGCTATAACTAGGAGTTACTTGGAGTGATACTAAGAGTTAAGTGGAGCTATAAACCCACACACGTGAGTGAAAGAACACAGTAATTGTTTGTATTATGGTGAAATGTTATGAACTACATACGTGCATAGTGTAAGGCAATTTGGATAATAACCATACAGAATAGTGTATTTACTAAATGACGTATAATGTATACATGTAATGGAACGTAATGAGTAGTTAATGAGTGTCTTACTTTTCCAGGTTTTGCCCATATCAATCAATAAAAAGTTGACCGAGTCCACGTTGCGGGTTTCTCTCACCCTTAAGACGTGACGTCATCTAACTGGGCAGTTAAAATTAGAAAAATATCAAAATAAATTTCTTGCCTTAAAATTTTCATTCAATATATTCTCGTACTACTGCTGACAAATGGAGTAACACGTGGTCAACACTAAGCAACGGTAAGGAATCTATTCTAACATTGTCTGGGCATCTCTCACAAAAATATCCTTCTATGTACCTTTATTGGTTGTGCAAAATAAGAAATCAGAGAATAAAAACATATAAATAAAAGCTCACCGACTAAATCTCTGTGGAAACATTAAACCTCAATTATGAGGTACTGTATAGTATTACTAAAATATTGTAAATCCTTGACAAAGAAAGAAATCTCTCATTCTCAATACAGTACAGGCACCTCTGATGTTCACAGCCCAGATACCAACAGATATACAGTACAATATACAGGTATACTGTATATGGTTGGCTCAAGGTGATGACTTAATAAATGCACAGTGCAGTTAGTGAGGATAACCACCTCTTAAACATGAGCACATAATTAAGATCCCACAGGCCTTCCCCATCAGCACACTGCATAAAATTCACAAATTATTCAATACTTGAAAAAGCTTTAGGTGATTAAAGACAATTTTATGATAAAATAATAATGATACATATAACTTAAACTAGTTGTACAGTATTATGCGGTATTAAGACACAATCATACTGTAGTGGTATACTACAAACATTTCAATGGTAATCAGAAAATCAGGAATGTAAACTAAAAGGCTTTCAGCTAGTTTACAATGAAAATATATTGTACTGCACAGTTCTTGATTGAAATATGAAGGATAATACAACTGATTGCGTTAAACCTGAAGAAAATAATTAAATAGCCCTTGACAAAATTATGAAGAACAATGGAGGGATCCTACACAGGTCACTGGTCTCCTTCCCTTGGCATGGCCACCTCTAGTGAATGACCATTTGGCAAATAGGTAACATCACGTTATCCATGCAGTAACTCATTTGACTGTATATGTGATTATTTAAGAAACTTACTTTCTACAAATGGTACGAAGGATCTATTATATGAAGAAGGTTGTTAAGTTACAGGGTGTTGCAGTGAAGATCATAATGAATCACAAAGATGGGAGCTCAATCAATATACTGTACTGTAAATCTGTCAACTCTGAAAAACAAATTTAACAAGAAACTACGGAGTGCCTCATAAAAATCAGAAAAAAAATATGCACACTGCCTTACAGATTTTTGTGGTATTGTACTGTAATCATATGAATGCTTTTATTGTAACAGCAACATCGTCCTCACTTGTTAATGTGTGAGGTCTCCTATAAGTTTGAATAATATTGCTGTAAGGCATTGTGTATGCATATTTTGAGACACCCTGTATTTATCACATGCACAATCACTTTTCTCTACTCTGCTATAAATATAGTTAAAATTCTCACCTTCTTACAAACTGGTTGAACATCTGGTTCTTCAGGTGCCTCATATTCATTGAACATCTTCAAGCATTGTTCCATAACTTCTGGATCATCTCTGTCAAACTCATCTTGGTCGGAATCCTCAAAAGTTCTCAAGTTCTGATGAGAATATGAAGTTTACAAGAATAGGTACACTTCAGTTATATTTGTACTATAAAATACATAAGCTGATTGTGAAAACCTGACAAGTTATCTATGGAAGCACAGAGGGTTATCACTAACAGAGAACATACTGTACATTTTTTCCCATTTAATATCTCAAGTCATATGAAAAACATTAACTAGGTAGCCTCTAATGACTACATAAAACTTAACTCACTCTCTTGCCAGTGCTTATGTGTCTCTTAAGCTATACCAAGGCTCTTGCTAATTCCATTCATTTTTCCATGATTCCCTTCCCTGAAAAATTTCATTATTATGCACAGTAGAGTACTTACTGTATTTGATGCACCTGTTATATACACCACATAGGATAAGAGTATTTTTATATGATGAAGAAAAATGTAGTGGGTGTGACAGCTTTTGAGGACTACATACATGAAAAGGTTAATACAATACTTCACTATTATTTCTAACTTACCTCCATTTGTTATAGACACAAGTTGTCTTTTTCACTCACTCTTTCCTTTCTTGGGATCCATTTTAAATATTTTATTGAGGTTAACAGTTAGAAAAAAGGAAATGGTTTGTGAATGTGTGCTCAGAGCTCCTTGACACTTGCTCAAAGCTCCTCGATACTTGCTCAGAGCTCCTCATCATAAGTTAACGCAATACAGTATAACTGCTAAACATATGAAGACCATAATGAGTACAGTACCTCCAAATGCTTTAAATCCACTTTGTCAGAACTGTTTATCATCTGTTCCCAATCATCTTGAGGTATTTCTTCCAGCATTGATAAGTCTGGCAAAGGCGACTCATTACCAGTATTATCTGAAACAGAAGCTATACTAAGATATGCATATATGGATAACTTCCAGGACTTACGCACTATGTTCAGTAACTATGTTCCAAATTAATCATATAAGTACTGTCAGTCACCACTAGAAGCACTGTAAACATTCTGGAAAGGGACAGTCATTACCAGATGTTGGATAATCTGAAAAGAAAATTGTACACAAATATAAAAAAAAAAAAATTATACAGTAGTACATGTATACTGTACTGTATGTGGTGTCACCCAAGTACCGTATAATCAGAATCAATGCCATGAGCAAGTAAAGTATGTCACATCACCCATAAAAGAATCATCACTAACCTACCATATAGATCCACTACTACTGTACTTACCATTACAAGCATACAAGTCCCTATCCGAGATTCCATCTGAAGATGATTCTGGAACTGATGTCTGAGGAGAAATAGTAATCACTTCAATCGGTTTACTTTCCTCCTTATTTTTGGGATATTCAGCCCTGGAATGGCCTTTATCTTTATGACGACTTCCACTACTATGTTTGCTGCTACTGATGCTGCTGCTCTTCTTACTGCTGGGGTAGTGTTTAATGCTGCTACTACTAGAGTGACTGCTGGTATTGTCTGATTTGCTTTCCTTCCTCTTGCTCGTACTAGGAAGATTGTTTTTCACACTCATATACTTGTTGCCAACGCTATTACTACTAATAATACTACTGTGCTGCTGTTTGCTGGAAATGCTGCCACTGTCACTAATCTTTTGATGGCTAGAACTGCCACTATGATTACTAGAACTGTGATGATCAGTGCTTTTCTGTTTGCTAGATGAGGAATGTGCATGCTTGGAGTCACGTTTAGCATCTTTAGAACTCGAACTGGAAAGGCGACGACTTAATTTAGACGAGAGATTGGACGTGGATCTATGTTGGTCGCTTAATTTCCCTGTCTTGGATCCTGACTCAGATTTAGACTTGGTACTAGACTGACTTAAAGTACGTTTTCTTTGACTGGAAATTTCGGTAGAATTATCTTGGGTATCACTATCATTAAAATTCCTGTGACTCACATCATCATCATCTGTATGTACTCCTGATGAATCTGTACTTACATCTTGAGTTTTCATATTACTCACGGCATCAAAAATAGAGATTTCAGTCAGGGATTTTGACTTTGCTGGTTGAGTACTTGCCAGCACCATATCAAACATGGACATACCTTTAGGTTGTAAATCAGCTGTAGGGCTTAAAATTTTGTCCTTCTTATTTTTATCAACACTAGTTCTCTCTAATACTTTCTTCTTTTCCAATATAATTTCTTTGTCACTTTTCTTAGAGTCAGTGCTGCATCGTCTACTGGATGCTGGCATTTTTTCTGTATTGCTTTCAGTACTGTTTTTCCTGTCACGACTGTCTCTTCTCTTACTCTCTCTATCATTGCTTAATCTGGCTTGTTCCTTTTCTTTCTTTTTGATATTTTCTGAATCTTTTGCTGCATCAACAGATGACTTTTGACAAATGGAATGCACATTCTTATAATTCCCATCATTTGACTTTTCACTTCCTTCACTGATATTCTTCTTTTCAACCTTCTTAGAATGTGCAGAGGAAGATTTTTCATCATCCATTTTCTCAATCTTTACAATTGATAGATTAGGTACTAAAATATCCTTTTCTACTTTAATCTTTGAGGGGTCAATAGGCATGGGAGTTGTTATTGTCTGAATGTTCTCGAAATTAACACTATCTTTGGGTGGTGCTTTGTTGTCAATGTGGGTCTTTGTAACACTGTCCCGTCTGTGTTGTGGCTTAGAGATAGAGCTGTTCTTACTTCTGCTACGACTCCGACTTCTTTTACGAGAACTTTCACCTTGGCCTTTATTGGGACTTTGGCTTCTGTTTTCACTTAAACTTCTACTTCTGTGTTTGCTAGAGCTTCTGATTTTGTCTTTGCTAGAAACTCTACTCCTATTCTTACTAGAACTCCTACTTCTCTGTTTGCTTGAGTTTCTGCTTCTGTCCTTGCTTGAGTTTCTGGTGCTGTCCTTGCTCGAGTTTCTGCTTCTGTCCTTGCTCGAGTTTCTGCTTCTAGCCTTGCTAGAACTTCTGCTCCTGCCCCTGCTCGAACTCCTGCTTCTATGTCTACTAGAACTTCTGCTTCGATCCTTGCTAGTACTTCTGCTTCTGTCCTTGCTAGAACTACTGCTTTTGTCCTTGCTCGAACTCCTGCTTCGATCTTTGCTAGAACTCCTACTTCTGTGTTTACTAGAACTCCTGCTTTTGTGTTTACTGGAACTACGGCTTCTATTTCTGCTTGAGCTACGACTTTTACTGCCCCTTTTCTTCGACTTGGAGGCTTTTCTTTTCTTTCGTTTGTGTTTGGATTTTTTACGGTGCTTATTTTTCTTTCTATGTTTTTTATGCTTTTTTGGCTTCTCAATTTCATCATCTTTGTGCGTTTCTCCATTTGTTTCACTCTTATCATCACCACCATCATCTTTATTGTCATCTTTCACCGAATCTTCATCGCTATCACTCGACTCAGACCTACTCTCCTTATGCTTCCTACGTTTTTTACTTCGACTGTGTTTACGTTTACGCTTGCGGCTTTTTTTACGTTTCTTTCTGTGAAGAGAACGGTCCGAATCAGAACTGTCGGAGTAACTCCTCTTTCTCTTCCTCTTGCGTCTTCCTCGTTCTGTTTGTGAATCATCAGTGCTGTCTTCAGTCGACTTGTCATCATCGACAGAATCATCGTCCTTGCTCTCCTCATCTACTTCAGTGCCCGATGCATCACTTGGAGTATTTTTACCTTCCTTCAAATCCGTCTTTTTATTTATGTCATTCTCTTTATTTTCCTTATTTGTTTTTTCTTTGGGTACTTGGTCAGTATCCCCTTCTTCTGCTACACCATCAGGGCTCGTCCAAACTTCTGTTGCTGCACCAGAGTTTTCAGTGGGCGACGCGACCGTATCAGATGTAGCAGGTTCACCTTTCTTTGCTGCTGATGAATTTGTCAGACTCTCTATCTCCTTATCTAAATCGACTTTATATTTTTCCTTTTTCTTGGCACTTGCAGCCTGATGACCAGTCCTGGATCCTGAATGTTTGGAGCTTTCCTTCTTGTCCGCCTTACCAATAGCATCCTTTCCATCCATTAACTGTAACATTTCCTCGAGTGCATCCCCTTCTTTCCTAGCACCAGGCATGTTACTTCGAACCTGAGGGGTCCATATACGAACATTTGGTCTCGATAATTTGGGAGCAACTAATGTATGTACTACTTGTGGGAGATGGGTATGACCTTGTGTCTTTTTCTTAGAATCTTCTCTATTGGTTGACCTTTTATCAGTTTTCACAGGCAAATCTGACTTTTTAACTGCAGGAGGACTACGTTCCTCTGCATCACTATTCTCATTGGAACTTTGTACTTTGGTTGTTTCTATCAACGTTCTATTGTCATTAGATTCACATTCATCAGGACTTCTACTTGCTTTTGTATATACTATGGAATCAAAAGTACCAAATGCATCACTGTATGTTGTAAACACTGGGGAAGGAGGTAAAAAGTATGACCCATCTGTTGGTAATTTGCTGTCAATACTGTTTGTCCTTGGTATTGGTACATCACATGTGTTACTGTCTTGATCAGAAAGATTTCTTGCATCTGAGATCATAGACGATTCATCAACCTTTTTCTCTGGCATACTTAAACTATACTGAAGTTTACCTAATGCCTTTACTCTCTTTTTCTTTACTTTAACTTTATTATTTTGCAAGTGTTCAGCAAGAACTTCTTCCAAGATATCAAAATCACATTTTCTTTTATCAGTGTCATCCTCACTTTCTACAGAGGAAAAATCTGTGACTTCACCTTCTAATGATTCTTTGGAATCTGGTTCAATTTCTGTGGCATCTACTATAGTGCTCCGTGATGTCACTGGTGTTGGGGTATATTTAACAACCTTTTTCTGTGAACCTAACATGTCTTCACTGTAATCTACTGACCGCTTACGCTTGTTGAGTTCTTCAATAGGGGTAGGATTGTAACTAGGTGTGTCGGGGGGACGGAAGTAATACTTTTTCTTTCCTCTGGCATTTGCCTGGGTAGTTTCAGCAGTAGCTTGAGCGACAAGCGCTGAAGTGTCAATATTCTTCACGATTGAAGAAGGATCCACACCTGAAGATGCTAGCACAGGATTTTCAGCCAATACTTTCTTTACAGCCTCACTTACAAGTTGCTGTATGAGTTCAGACTGATCCTCATTATTTGGTCCTGATGGTCCTTCTTGACCTTCATCATCTTCTGGCTGCTGCTTGGAGCTCCCACACTCAATCAGCATTGCAGTGGTGCTACATGTTGGCAGATCTGAAGAGAAATTTATTGGTTTGAGCAGTAATCACTCTACATTCTCAAAGATGATAGTTAAACATAAATACAGTATAATAACAGTATCATAAGTATTTCACTCTTATAGATTCATATTTATGATGTTATTGTTACAATGGTGGACTAATACAAAATCAACAATAAAATAATTTCATCATGATGATACACCTTGGGAAGCTTCCCGAGCATTGTCTGTTTGATCTACCGCAACTTCTGTTGTGGAAGTAGAACTCTGCGATGGAGCAGACTTTTTCAGCTCTGCAACATAAACCATATTATTATCTTCAACTAAAGAATCAAAATCTTGTACAGCAATAGGAAAATCATCATATACTGTACTATACATCAAGTGAAGCTTTATGCAAGTTGGCTAATTTTTCATCCTTCTAAATTTGAATTAAAGCAGAAGTGTCTATAATTAGACTCTTGTAAGGAGTTGCAAAATTACCTGGTCTCTCTAAGGTGGGTTAACTTTACTGTAGTATAACTATTTGGGCCATAAATGGACCTACAATTTTGGAGTCATTCATCCCAAGAATGAACAACCAGAAAGGATAATAAAACTTTCTTGTTCATGAATTTAACAGAATCATATCGAACTATCTAGTATAAAAATGGTCTAGTAGACAAAATGAGTTGCAGACAGGTCTTGTAAACTCTGATGTTTTATAAATACTATACTTGTTCTGTGGGATTCAGTTTCGAGTTGTAAAAAATTTCATCCAACATAACTTGACATCATTACAAAAAGAAGGCACAAGACGAGTGAGGTTTCAACATTTCACAACATTTACATACTGTAGTTTTTGTTCTTCATTTTCTTTATTATTACAGTACAATTTATCTCGGTTTCAATATCCTACCCACTTACAAAATTTAAACAGAAGGATTATTAGGACTCTTTTGCATCATGCTATACTGTATTAATATGCAACTAAACTGCAATATCATTAAAGCAAATTGTTGCAGTTATTTTGGTGACTGATAAGAAATGTTATTGCCTCCCTAGCAAAAGAAAACAAATCATCACTGTACTGTGTTTGATATTAGCAGAAATTAACTAGCTACTGCTTGTTGCCACAATTGGTAATATTCAAGTCTAGGCTCAAATGGCAAAGCTAAGTGGTTCATTCCTACTCAAATCTTGGACTATACTGGGCTGAATCAACCTATACATTATATACCTGCACTGTCTATATATATGCTGAACTAATAAGAACTTGTATGATCATTTTTCTTTGTACATATCAATCTATATAATTTTAACTGGTGGTTTTTCATCCACTGAAACTGTTCACAACTCCAGTGGATGAAAACAAATCAGCTGCTGCTCATTGCTCCTGTTTCTCATGGTCCTCAGCAACACTTTGTATGGAAACATAATAAAAAGTTCTAGGAACCTGATACAGTACAGTACTATACAGTAGTTAAATATTGTCTAAAGTTTAACACCCACAGTAATACTGTACAGTTCTGTAATGCAGTGCCTTCACTGTATTCTGTAATTGTTTAGTAATCATAAAAAATTAGCACTGCAATGCTTGTATTGTGTAGCTAATTGTACATATATAAATCTTTAATCAATTACCAAAAAATAAGTTTGAGGAAATTCACCACTTTTCTTCTATAAGGTACAGTACAGTGAGTTCTGCTATAACGCGTGTTTTGATAACGCGAATTTGCTCTAACGCGATTTATGAATTAGGAACGATATTTGTATAACGCGAACGCTTGTTTGCTATAACGCGATTTTTGCTTACTATTTCTCCAATTTTGTGGTATTAACTGTGAATATGGTAAAGAAGAATATCTCCAAGAAGCGTTCTGGTGATAGAATTCCCGGTGATGATCGTAATAGAAAGGATATAACACTTGAAGAGAAGCTCGATGTTATCAACCTCAAAATCACCCTTCTCCCCCATCAAGTTACATTCATATTTTGTCAAGGTAAAGTATTACATTTACTGTATGATTTCATTATTAGATATGAATGTAACATTTATTTAGACTGTGCCATCCTTTGTGTTAGGCTAACTACTAAATTTTTTCGATTTCGAGTAATCTGCACCTAACCCTATTTTCTCCATAAGCCCTGTCATTTCTATTACACGATTTTCTATAACACGATATTTTACAAGAACACAATTATCGTGTTATAGCAGAACTACCTGTATCCAAAAAATGGTAGTTATTCTACAAATATATACATACCATTACTGTTGATTTTTCTTTAAACCTACTTTTTCTTGAACAGTTTTTAATGCTAAACACAGTGGTGATATCAAAATTTTAATGGGAAATTGCATAATTACTGAGTTATGACCTTTCCTACCCTGTTCAAGTCTGGGTAGGATTTCTAAACAGAGGGAAAATGTGGAAATAAAAACAAAACTAACAGACGATAAAGGTGGAGGACGCAACACCAGAAGGACTTAATGGAAATACACCAAATTTTCAGATGTTGTTTGGATGATACTGAGTAATAAAATCGAAGCAACAACACTGTGCTGCAGCATTTCTTTTCTTTTAAGCCTATCCTTCAATCATAAATTACTTGTTAGCAGGCAGGGCATGAAAGTAGAGGGAAAAAACAAGGTAAAAACACTGTGAACACTGATCATATTGCAGTAATTCTATGTCTCTACGTCCTTTGTAGGCGGAGAAAAAATTTTTTACCTTCATTATGGCGCCGTCAGATCTCCCGTGGCAACCATGTTTTAGTTCACATCATCTGCTATATAGGTGCGTCTGCGGTAATTAGTTACATGTCAAGAAATGAACGACCATCTCATCGGGTGTATTTAATTACAATTTACAGTATATTGGATTGAATTTGTTTATTTTGGTAAATGTCTGAGAACAGCACTACCACCAGAAGAACTTGTTCAATTTTGTTCATTTTTCCACAGACGTCCTTATCAATATATTAAGTATTTTAAAAGCGTCGACATTTACTAGAACCTAATAGAACCTGACCTAAACAACCAAAGAAACCTACCCAACTTCCTAGCCTCTGCCATATTAAACAGAAAATATTCATTTTGATACGTATCTGGTACCAATGAAAGCAACATTTGTTGAAGTATCATGCTGTAATTTTATGTTTTTGCAGACGTTTCCTTTTCTTTTATCCTCTTTACCAAATGATCGGCTCATTAGCCGCTTGGGCGATCGGTCACGTCTCTGTTACTCACTGTTGGCAAGTACTGGGCATGCACCGGCTCCTGAATGTACTTGAACCTGCTCCAGTGTTGGTCAATTCTTGTCTTGAAAGCGCTCACACTCGGTGCCATCACAAAACCTTTCTGGTAGATTGTTCCAGGAGTTCGCAACTCTCACTCCGAAAAAGTTTCCCCGCACAGTTTTCTGGACTTGCGGCTTCTTCAATCTTGAGCCGTGACCCCTTGTGGGGCAAGCGTCCGCCAGCTCCAAGTAAGGGCACTCGTCTGAGTAGTGCCCCTTGAGATGCTTACACACCTCAATTAGGTCACCCCTTGCCCGTCTGTAGTATAAGCTAGGCAAGTTCAGGCGCTCCATTCTCTCAGGGTAGCTGAGGTGCTGAAGTGCAGGAACCAGTCTGGTGGCCCTCCTTTGAGTATTTTCAACCAACTGACAGCCCCAAGCATATCCCGGGGACCAGACGAGGTGACAGTACTCCAGATGGGGAAGCACTTCACTCTTGTAAGATAGTTACGAAGGACGGACCATCTAGATATAGTTAATATATAGGACTAACCCGCTGGCGTGCATAGCGCCGATGCGGCCATATCATCGCACGTCCAGAAAATGCCTCAAATTTCACCATGTCATAGTAAGTTCTTTCTATTTAATATTCCGGGAAAGTTAGGTAAGGTTAGGTAGATTTGTTTGGTTTGGTTGGTTAGGTCTGTTCTTCATAACCACAAATGTGAAGTAGCGTTTATTTAAAAAAATATCCGTTTTTTAACATACTTCCATAATCTACAACAGTGTCCACTATAATATAACAATGAAAATCCGGTATTTTTATAATTGTTTTCAATCAATCAATCAATCTAATATATATATATATATATATATATATATATATATATATATATATATATATATATATATATATATATATATAT
Source organism: Homarus americanus (assembly GCF_018991925.1). Classification (NCBI taxonomy): domain Eukaryota; kingdom Metazoa; phylum Arthropoda; class Malacostraca; order Decapoda; family Nephropidae; genus Homarus; species Homarus americanus. The sequence continues at coordinate 3,466,332 of NW_024729259.1, forward strand.
ATATATATATATATATATATATATATATATATATATATGTAAAAGAACAAACACATCAAAATTACATAATCTACAGTATATCAGACATCATAAAACCTTGTTTTCTATGACAATGGACATGGACAATCTTCTGAGAACTTCAGAACAACATTAGAACCCTCAAACCTACAGGAAATACTCTGGGCTAGCCAAGAACATTAGCAGAGCCAACTTTTAATAGCAAGTGTCAAGGGTCAAGTTCTAATCACCGTCATGAACAAAAACCAGTGATTCATTGCCTGGCTTTAGATACACGTACTAAATGTTTATGCCTTAACCTCACCTCCCAGTACACTTTATAATAATTCTTGTCTTAGGCACAAGTGCTTAAAAAAAAAGACTGGTATACGCCACCATAACAGGGACTGACCTTTCTTAGGGAAGTGACGGAAGTGGCAGTAGGGACGATGACAATAGTCCTTGTCGTGGTCGGGGCAAGATATTCCACGAAAATACCCTGACGTAGGCAACATGGTGATTTATAAACACTGCTAGCTATAATTTAATTAGAGACTTGTGTTAACTAATGTTGCACAATGAGGATACAAATCATCCCACACAACCTAGTGTTTTGGTGTTGTTCTGCAGCCGTTCGAAGTCACTGAAATATTATAATTATTTTATTACAAATCCATTTATGGTTAACAGTTTACAATGTTATGGATAGTAAATAAATTCAAATTAAAAAACTGTATCCTCATATGCCACCATGTTCATTTATTTGATTAAAACATTTTCGAGGACTCGTGAAATCGACAAATAAACACAAGACTGACGCTTTCCGCACTACAAAAAACATCAGGTGGCGTCATGGCAGTTTGCTGCTTGTTTCATGTACTACACCTGTGTATCGATATACTACACTCTCATGACCAGATACCTTGTATATATATATATATATATATATATATATATATATATATATATATATATATATATATATATATATATATATATATATCATGTAGATCCACAATGGAAACGTGAATAAGATAAATCATGATAAAATCACACAGGAAAAAGGGGAACAATGGAGCACCATAGCTTTTTTCTTTATTCAAGACATCTTCAGAGGCAACTGAATTACAAGGACTGAGAGAGGCTTATGTACACAGGGTGAACCTCACAAAACATGAGGTCAGGTCAGATATATGACATCCACTACTCCACACACCAACACTACCGCAAACATAAGAGGAGCTTAAAAGAAGGGGCTACGTAACTCGTCATGATAAGTCAGGTAAAAAATATGAGACCCACTAATCATCTATCCTACATCTACCTCGAATGCTTTCAAAACATTTTTAACTTTGGGCCACTGACAAATAAATTTGTGTAACATATCAATTTGGTTCTGAACATCAATAAGGTTTATAGAATTCAATTCTCTAATCAAACTTGCTTCAACCAGACGTCTTTCTGTGCCACATGATGATTTATACACTTCTAAACTGTTTTCCCAATCTATGGGATGACCTCATGTCTTGTAAGGTCACCCTGTGTACATAAGCCTCACTCAGTCCTTGTAATTCAGTTGCCTCTTATAGCGAATAAAAAGTTATAAATACTCGGAGGCATCTCAAATATTGAAAGGATGTAAAACGTAAACCCAGACCATTTTTTCATGCACCACCAACACTTCTGTTCACTTTACATTATCTTACTCGCCACTGATCAGCGTGCTAACCCAAGATGTCACGCAGGAAATACCTTTTCACACGGGGAGTAGTTGAGAAGACCCATGGACGAGTTTCAATAGTGTATCAAGTCAAGTTGTAGAAATTCTGAGAGACAGTTTTATATTCCAACCTGTTAAAGATGTTATGTGGCTCATGAAAAGAGTTGACCAAGGTTCAACTATTGTTTGTTGCACATCAAAAAGCAACATCAACCATTTAAGTATTTACCTCCAGATACTAGTTTTCTGGCCTGAGGCTGACCAACTACAGTATAGTAAACAGGATGAAAATGTAAAGGATACGCAAATATCTTAGTATTTGTATCGTAATGACGTTACATAATTTGTATGGCGGTAGCTTCTTTGTTAATAATAATAAAGAAGTCAGTATTTATTTTTTGGGGGGTGGGGGAGAGAGAAAAGAAATACCAAATTGGTGTTGAGTGTTGTACTTCTGTGGCGTGAAGCAGCAAACAGTAGTCACCACACGCCACCCCCACTCCTCGCTGGCTCCTCTACTGCCATTGTTCCGTTTATCTGGTAACACTAGTAGGTATTGTCAGCTTGTTAAGACCTCAGATGAACGACGAGATCACCCTGCATGACCCCATAACCGATCTTTATCAACACTGTCCATGTACATGTTGAATCAATGTGAACTTGTATTTCGATTTCAGTCTATATATCTACCTATCTCTATACATTATATATCCCAATATCTATCTACCTATGGTAAAATACGAAATACTGTAGAATATCTATTATAACAGTTCTGTTATACGTCCAAATATAAAATGTATATTAGCATAAACTGATGCATTTCATATGTATCTTGTTATTAACCTAATGGCCCTAATGGTCACCCACTAGACTCCGTAGCAATGCCAAGGGAAGTAGACCAGTGGCTGGTGTAGGAGCCCTCTATTGTTCCCAATAATTTTAGCAATGTCTATTTTGAAGCCTAGGACCGCTTTTGATTCCACAGCTTGAGTTGGTAGACCGTTCCATAGGTCTACCAGCCTCTGTGTGAATAAGTATTTCCTTATGTTCGTTCTGCATGATAACTTGGTGAGGTTGAAGTTATATACCCTCGCATTGGTGGTGCGTAGCATGGCCAGGGTTCAAATTTTCCACCCCCTTCGAGATTTTGAATGTCTCAATGAAATCTGTCACATTGTGTCTTGTCTGAAGGGTTATTTTACTTTTATCTTTTATTAATTTTACGTTTATCTTCCTCGCCACTGATCGGCTCATTATGCTCCAGTGCTGGTCAAGTCTAGTCCCAGGCACTCAAGATGACAGAGTTCCGGAATCACCTTATGATAATTAATGGCCACTACATCTGTTACAAGTCTAGCCATAAGGTCATGTGGTGAAACAGAAAAGAACTTGCCTAAATTTGCACCTTTCCCTGAAATCGAACCCACAACACATGAGCTTCTGTAATCTTCAGATTGATTATAATTATTCATTCACCAAAACGTCATAAAAGTTCACTCAGATACCAGTAGGTGTAAGTACGAGTAGACGTAGATATACAACTTGTGGTAAACGATGAGCCGATATAACCAAGATATGACAAAGAAGCTGTTATAAATTTATTTACAATGAGATCCTAAGAAGGGTATTCCCAGTGGAAAACACGTTATTCCATTAATTTGTACACCTACACCATTTCATCCCTTTAATGAGAACCGTTCAAACAACCCACTGGCTTCGACTTGTGGCTCCATACAGAACGCCAGCCGTGCATTGACTGTCATTGTATCTTTACCTCTAATTTCCTACTATATACTGATCTCGTTAGTACATGTTAGTTAGCACAAGTCTTATGATTCGTATTACGCTCCACAGTCACTAAAACATGTAGCTATGCCTTCATTATTGAGTTCCCCATCTGAGGCGCTCGCTTTCTCCCTGTTTCATTACGCCTGAGTAATCCGTTTTCTCTCGAGTAGTGCCCAGACTCTAGTATTCCTTAGTATCTTATGTCAAGTTGTAAGATTTGAAATTGAAAGAGAATACCGATGTTCTGGAGTGATGTTGAAAGCTTCAACTGTATTTACTGTAAGTGAAATTGTCAAATAAGTTAGAGTAGAGTCTGCCAGTAGAAGTGACGAAGCCCTAACATCGTCTGTAGGGACGCCCTGAGAGCCAAATTGATACTGAAGTTAGATCATTTTGATTCCCAATCGTCAGAGAAACTGATGTTTGTATTGAAATTATTGTCAGTTTTATATTTTACAAAGTAATTAATATCCTGAAAATAATATGTCAGTCTTTTTATCTCTAAGATCAAACGGCAAACTCTCAGTAGGCCCTTGTCTAAATTTTGATGAAGTCGTAAGAAAGATGTTGTCAGCTTGTGCATTTGACGTTCATTTCACTATTACCTGGCAAGCTCAAACTCTGATTTGATTGTAACAATAGATGTAAGAAATTAATCTGACCCATGACACTGGTTTTCATAGCCAAATGTACAGCAGCTGATTTAAACGAAATGTATGTCAATGTGTGAATTGCCAGTTTGGATTACCTGAGTTGCCAGTTATCCTCGTATATAAAAGCGTGCGCGAGAGAGATCGTCACTTTTTGACGCTCCTTTTCTTCTTTTATCCTCTTCACCACTGATCGGCTCGTTAGCCGCTTGGGCGATCGGTCTCGTCTCTGTTACTTTTCCGCCCCCATCGTATCTCAGACACCTCGCACACATATTTATTAATAAGTTAAAGAAATAGAGATAAATATTACACCTCCCCCCCCGACCCCCCGACACTGAATGCGTCTGACAGGGCGCGCTCAGAAAAAAATGCAATCTTTAGTAAACCGTTGCACGAAAATGACAGAAAAAGTGCGAGTGTGACACTGCATGTACACATCTAAACGAATTTGATATTATTGCTACACATATGGTCAATTATAAGCAGCTTAATTAAGAAAATTTACATGTGAAATCATTAACGAATACAGATAAATTTGCATTCTCAACCAATATGGTCAAACACATTGCACAACTCAAAAAACAACCAATCTATCCTAGAATGAATACCTTAATTAGCAGCAGAGGGTCCAGTAACTGGCTCAAGAGGCTCGTAAAGGGCTGGTGGAGGTCGCATTTTGGTTGAAAATGCAAGAATACCCAATTACATTATCGTGGGAAAGGCAGTTGTTGGAAATTTGTTTCTTATGAGTGAATAAGACATGGGGGGGGGGCGTTAGGATGAAGGATAGACATATGTTTACCTTACTGATGACACACATGCTGAGAGTTCCCGGGGCGTACACCACATGCATGAGGCAGGAACGTATCTGGTCACGTTCAACTGCTTACACTTGGAGTACATGTAAGCACGTCGGGAAGTAAACATCTCCTCCATCTTCATCTTCTCTGTTTCGTTGTCTTCTGTTATCTCTCTCTCTCTCTCTCTGCTGGTGTCTCTCTCTCGTGAGGGTGTGAGGGAGTACGGATGTGAGGGTGTAAGGGAGTACGGATGTGTAAGGAGTATGGTACGAGTATGGGTGTAAGGGAGGGATGTATGGATGTGTGTGTGATGTGAGGGTGTGTGGGTGTGGGGGTGTGAGGGAGTATGGATGTGGGAGGGGTGTGAGGGAGGGATGGGTGTGGGGGAGTATGGATGTGAGGGTGTGAGGAGTGAGGGAGTATGGATGTGAGGGTGTGAGGGAGTATGGATGTGAGGGTGTGAGGGAGTATGGATGTGAGGGTGTGAGGGAGTATGGATGTGAGGGTGTGAGGGAGTATGGATGTGAGGGTGTGAGGGAGTATGGATGTGAGGGTGTGAGGGAGTATGGATGTGAGGGTGTGAGGGAGTATGGATGTGAGGGTGTGAGGGAGTATGGATGTGAGGGTGTGAGGGAGTATGGATGTGAGGGTGTGAGGGAGTATGGATGTGAGGGTGTGAGGGAGTATGGATGTGAAGGTGTAAGGGAGTACGGATGTGAGGGTGTGAGGGAGTATATACACGGGGCACTATAGTGTAAACGAGGATCGGTTATGGGGTCATGCAGGGTGATCTCGTCGTTCATCTCAGGTCTTAACAAGCTGACAATACCTACTAGTGTTACCAGATAAACGGAACAATGGCAGTAGAGGAGCCAGCGAGGAGTGGGGGTGGCGTGTGGTGACTACTGTGTGCTGCTTCACGCCACATGAGTACAACACTCAACACCAATTTAATATTTATGTTCCGCCCCCCAAAAAGGAATTTTGTGACTCTCTTGTTAAATACTAAACACATATACATCCAGATAAAATTTGAAAATTCATTACATTACACACACATAAATATTTAGGTATCTCGTACTGTTTAATTAATTTTACTATAGTTGGTCAGCCTCATGACAGAAAACGGATATCTGGAGATGAACACAGAAAATGAGTTTATTGTTTCTGATGTGAGACAAACGAAAAATCGACCAGGTTAATTTTGATACAAATAACACTACTACTAATAATTTTAATAATAAAAAAGGCTTCTTCAATTAAGTTATTTATATATAATAAAGTGGGTCCCATAGAGACAGCGAGGATACTGCACAATGTATACTAAGCCCTCGGTATACAAGTAGGCAGCACTTCTAGTGAATTTGAGTACCCCATTTACAGCTGAGTAAACTGGGAGGGCACGAGAATCGAACCGCCAACCCCCGGAACAGGAGGCGAAATTTGAAGCCACTCGTCCGCTGCACTTCTCGTTTATATATATGTACATAAAAAAAATGGGCCCGCCGTGTATTAAGGTTTGAAAGATGACTCAACCATCCCCGCCTTCCACCAGCACACTCTTAAATTGCACTCAGGGACGGAGTTCATAACCCCCCTCTACTCAACAATGAACTGCTGTATTTGAAGTTTTTTTGTTGTTCCCCTGTCATCGCTACCATAGAATGAGGTACGTCTCGATAGCGTCATTACACTGAACTCTAAAACTGCTTTATGTTTATACACATACACACACACTCACATATTCTATATTCATATATTCCCATCACATACGACCTGAATATACTGCACGTACATGTTTAAATTGAAAGGTTTAAAGTTGGCGTAGCACTAACTTTAGACTCGTTGACACACTGTAAACATCATGACACGTCGGGACACACAGGTTCGAAAGAATTGCCAGGCGAATTTTCCAGACAACCTTCACCACCACCGTCTACCAGAACATGAGGGTAACCGTACTAGCTAATAAACCTCAAAAACGAATAAATTGGCTCGTGGTGGTGACTTCAGCAACTACATTTAATCGAGATGAAAATTATGGAGAGTCATGTTATAGTGACCCAGTTGTACTTAATCCCATGGGAATCTTAACTATCTCATCCTTCATTGAATGTATTTGAGTAAACCAATATAAGACCACATGTTAAGGGCAATATTATGGTTGGTAATATGAAGATGGTGACCGATGACAAAACTTAAGAATAAAATGACGTATATTCAGTTCAGTTCAGCTCAGTTTTTGTCATTAAAATCGTCATTCAAGTTTACAATGACTGAGCATGTGTAGAACTGTAGATAATGTGAGTATATAATTCAGCATGTATATAGATATTACAAATACACAACATATATATACAGTTTAAGGTGTACAAAAATACTCACACTTGGGAGAAACACATGACTGTACTGTATGTGTTCCACGCTGATGCCGAGCGAGGGATTGGGTCAGTCACCGTTACCCTGGAAAAGCATAAACTTTAAAAGAAAATGTAGCATTTTGGCAGGAATTAACAGATGTTCGTACGGAAGATAATCATCTTAACTAAGGCTATAACATTACAACTGATTCTTTGACTTTAAAGACAAAATAATGCCAGGAAATACCATCAAAATTACACTGAGGTTCTACCTGTACTAGACACGTTGATTTAACTACTGCCGGGAGATAAAATTACGGGTTCCATCTGTTAACACCATTATAATTACGATGGTATTAAAACAGGAGAATAATCACGGAGGATGTAGGTGGTGTGGGAGCCTGAGTGAGTAACAGGAACAAAGAGGAAAGAATGGTAACACATCAAGGTGAAGTCAAAGAATGCAGGCGAATACAGTTAAGGACTCATCTGACGGTGAGAGCGGGGACATGGGGCAGACTGCAGACTACCAAGTAGACCTAAGAAGTGTGTGTGTGTGTGTGTGTGTGTGTGTGAGACGGAGGAAGGTGGGGCAGGTGGTAATGATGAGCTCACACAGCCAGGGTTCTAAGTCAGTCGTGATTCAACAGCAAGCGCTTCAGTTACGTAAGGTGTTCCTCTTCCCTGATCAGTGGAGGGGTTAGGTTAGATTGCGTTATGTTAGATTTGGGTGGGTATAGGGTGTTTAATAATCAGGTTAATTAAGCTGGGGTATCTAATCCTCATGTGATCTATCTTTGATTTTTTTTTTGCAATAATCTTAAAAGAAAAAGTCTAACGAAAAGGTCACTAAGAAGATCCTAAGAGGGGGAGGAGGATCACAATTTCCTCAGAAGATTCCCCATAACATTAGACTATCTATCATTAGACGTCAGACCTTCCATTAACAGATGTGGCCGGAGACAGCAATCCAACTGATGTTACGATGACCAGAATTACTCTGCCTATTCTATACCATGCCTGATCTAACCCCTGTTTTAACATGAGCTTGACCTCTGACATTTGACCTTCACTGACAACTGTGGTAAGAATTATACATATAGTTTCACGAGATTTGTATCATCTAACGATTAGGCACCCTTGCTTATTTTAGCTGATGACTAAACTCCTCTAACAGATATGAGCCAGGATGTGTTTGGTAGTGATGAACTTATACTCCCCGCCGTAAACATCATTGGCATTAATATCACTACTTCCAATACTAAGCTAAATATACGAACACGATCACGTGATGAGTTAATGAGTTGGCGAGGTGAAGAACTAAGGAACTCTGAAAAAGAAAGACTATCCTATTACACAGTACTTCAAGGCCATAGAACCAATGGGTAAACACATCCGACTACTCGTCCAAAAATACATGTTATGTGATTAGTAAAGATGACGGGTACAGTACTTTGTAAGGTGTGCCCATGACAGTCAAGGTTTCAGCTGACGTAACTGAGTATCTGGGTCACGAGTACTCCACTTTCACACCATATAATTATATTTGGTTGACGTGACGTGATATTGGATCACAAGACTGAGCCGTGTTTTAAGCTACGTATTGACCCGCTGTGACACGAAGTAATAGGTATATATTTTTTTCTGATTACATCTTAAATAACGTGAAATATAAAGAGAGAAGATAAAATATTTAAAGGAAAAAATTCTTCTGGGTTTGGTGGAAGCAGAAGGGGAGTACACCCACGCACGCGTGCGTACAAGAGTGACACTCCCATTAACTAACTCATTACTCAGAACTCAATAGAGTCCCTCTTTTCTTTCTCTCTTTTTTTACGGGTATTAACCCACCCTGGCACAGGTCACTGACCCACATCGGGGCCTGGGGGCGAAAATGTAATAATAATAATAATAATAATAATAATAATAATAATAATAATAATAATAATAATAATAATAATAATAATAATAATAATAATAATAATAATAATAATAATAATTCATAGTAAATTAAATTTATAATAAAATAAAAACAAATTTGAAGCAAAAAAAAAATAATGATAAAGAAATACAAAAATTAAGAAAAAGATCAAAAGTGAGAAACAATATATGTATGTTGTGTTGTCAATAGTAAGAGAAACAAGTGAGACCCTGCAATTATGTCTAAATGAGGCAGAAAGTCAGATCAGCAACCTGGGACTTGGTCACAATTTCCGTGATGCCATATGGCAGCAGTCTACCATTAGACAACACATTATGCTTCCTTACTTATTCCCTTCAATCTGGTGACCTCATGTCTTAGTGACCTTCCTATTGACCTCATGTCTCAGTGATCTTCCTACTGACCTCATGTCTGTGACCTTCCTATTGACCTCATGTCTCAGTGATCTTCCTACTGACCTCATGTCTCAGTGACCTTCCTATTGACCTCATGTCTCAGTGACCTTCCTATTGACCTCATGTCTCAGTGACCTTCCTACTGACCTCATGTCTCTGTGACCTTCCTATTGACCTCCTGTCTCAGTGACCTTCCTATTGACCTCATGTCTCAGTGACCTTCCTATTGACCTCATGTCTGTGACCTTCCTACTGACCTCATGTCTCTGTGACCTTCCTATTGACCTCATGTCTCAGTGACCTTCCTATTGACCTCATGTCTCAGTGACCTTCCTACTGACCTCATGTCTCTGTGACCTTCCTATTGACCTCATGTCTCAATGACTTTCCTTTTGACCTCATGCCTCGGTGACCTAACATCAATTGAGTGACAAAACGAAGCCCAAGAAAACAACACACTAACTCCGTATTATCTTAATCATGATCTCAGGTCAACGTGAACCCCTCAAAAACCCGAGACTGCCTCCCCTTGAGGTCCTCCTGCATGTCTCCTGTTGATGTTTGAGGGGTGACTCTCTTAATGTCATTGTTTTCGGGACAAACGCATAAAAACTGTCGACTGTCTTCTCATAATCTCTAGAAATAATCCTTTATTTTTCTCAAATTTGCTTACTTTTCATAAATATTTTTTTTTCCGTCAACGCGTTTAACACTGTATTGAGGGTCCTGCTGATTGACGTGGGTGTGTATGCTCTACTTTTATCTCGTGTTGTTTCCTTATACGTTGCACGAACCCCTCAGAAATATTCAGTCCATCTCGGTGCTGATAAAACATTCCAACACACGTAAAAGACCTGGGCATTTAATACACAAAATTATCAACAGCGGAACACCACCCTTACATATTATGCCTCTAACTCCAATCCTTTAGTGTTTATTTACAGATAAGTCAATTTCCGGGGAACGAAAAGTACTTAAATTATTCAGGTTAATGTACAGGTTAGTTTTGTTTACCCAGAAGCCACAGCACCTATGATGAGAAGCAGAACATTATATGCCCATTAGCGAAAGATTCCTTGCCGCCAGTCGGGGGCAGGAGAGCAACATTACCTTTAGCGTGGAACACCAATTCCCAAAAACTTAACAAATCAATCTTTGGTGATGATACAATGACATAAACGTGATATGGCTGAAGGTTACGATGATTATGTGAGATGGAGATTAGCTGGATCTTCAAGTCTTTGTGTGCATGGATTAATCTTCTAATTAAAGATTGCATAGGATGACGACCAGAATTCACAACTCGCTAAAAAGGTGGTGAATGTTTAGTCTGGTCGACCGCACGGAGTCGACCTTGAAAACTATGCAAGGCGAGATACAAAGAAACTGGTTATGATTCTTCATACCAACATCTCCAGCGTCTTATTTCTTAACTCGATCGGTTCAGAAATATTGGAAAGACGTTCGGGTAAGTTCTTTTAAAACACAGAAAGATAACACACTGGATACGAACATTAATAGAATACAATCGTTTATAGGATACGAACATATATATATATATATATATATATATATATATATATATATATATATATATATATATATATATATATATATATATATATATATATATTTGTTTCACTGAGTCTCCGTGATGGTGAGAGGACGTGGGTCATGACTGCTGAGGGCTGAATGATGCAAGACGTAACCGGAGCAGCGTCACACACCACCAGCAACAGTTGAGGGTCATCACTACCTAATACCAACTCGGGGTGAATTCTTGTATGCGAATCCACTGCTTTGTGTGATCTACGTCCGACCCTTCTCATACATTTATCAATTTATTAAAGATCCAATTGTTTTTTTTTTTTTTCCGTTGTTTGTTTTTATTATTATTATTTGCCAACATAGAGAGTTTAGACTTTTGGTAAACAGTGTGGAAATGGTTTGGTTAGGGTTAAAGTGAAAATATATGGAAATGGTCCTTAGAGTGTATGGGATATGGGTGGGTAGGGGTAGGCAAGTGTTGAATGCGTTATGCAGGGACAGTACTGGACCTTGCAGTGTTCACCCTTCACGTGACATACTGAATAACATTGTATTATCTATGTATATTGTTTGTATACCCACACTGTCTAGGTGCACTATCCTGTATACCCGCATGGTCTGTCTATATATGTTGAATTAATGTAAATTTGTATGACGATTTTACTGAATGGTTATCTATCTATGAAAAGTAAAGCTAAACAATTTAAACCAAAAGACTGGAAACTTTGCTGGGAAACAATAATATAAATGAACCTCTTGTATGCAGTTTTGTAATATACGTAGTACAGTATACAGTCCAGTATATATACAGTATTTTATGAAAGTCAGGTCAAAGCTCACAAATTTTAATGTCAAAAGATATGGCATATGGCATAGAAGCAGACTAGTTAAGCCGTCGCTGTAAAAAAAAATCATTTAACACGTAGGCAGAGAATGAGTTCGTTATACCGACACCAGGGGGCTCCTTCACCCTTGTAAGTTGTAACCCTGACACTGTGCGGATTTGTCTAGTCTTTGCAGGACCTGAAGTGAATATGAGTGGTGAGGAAACAAAAATAATGAGGATTAAAAAGAAAAACTAAAGAGCGCAACATCACATACAAGTGACCTATTGTATTAGTAAATATAAAATTGTTGATAACCTGAAAATTAGCCCCAGTTTATTTCTCCTCAAGATTAACCACCCTAACCTAGCCTTACTTAACCTATCACTAACTAAATCCACAGGTAGCGTTCGGGTGTTTAATTATCACATTAAATAAGCTGGGTGCTAATCTTCAAGTGATGCGAATTCTTCAATACCCGATATCAATATTACCAATACGAAATGAAGTGGACAGACTGACAGTGGCAGCATTAACAGGTGGGTGTAATACCATATTGGCAACAGTTAAAAGAAAACGATCATTAGGGAGTACAACAATAACATCGTCTTCGTTCCAGTGTCACTTAACTGTTGATTGACTACGCTGGTAACTACGTCATGAATCATGCTCAGTCGTCACCAACCTGCATTTATGGCAACCCGTCCCACCATAAGATATACACAGGTCACGGTACATATTAATCAAGTGAAATTAAGATCGTTCCCTGACTGAGGAATGTGAAAAGCAGATCATATGTTGCAGTAGTGACACGTGGGAAGACCAGGAGGGAGAGGGTAGTAGGCCTACGCGTTACATACAGTAAGGTTTCCTAAGAACCTTAAATACGTACACATTTTTACCGGAACTGATCGTCTGCTGACATACAATACTGCTGCTAGTGTAAGGTGTCGGGTTCAGCAAGTGTGTGTGTGTGTAGAGGGGGGGGGTTACACACACACACACACACACACACACACACACACACACACACACACACACACACACACACACACACACACACACACACACACACACACACACACACAAACACACACATACACACACACACACATTCTCTCCAAACTAACATATGCGTCACCAGCCTGGTCGTCTTCTCCCAACTCCACCCAACAACGTCAGCTAGAGAAGGGTCTAGGACAACTGGCCGCCGCCATCTGGCCGCAGCCCAACTGGCCGCGGGAAACTCGCCGCGGCCGACTGGCCGCCATATGGAACCAAACCTAACCTAACCTAACCTAAATTAGGCGTTTGCAGTTTACCCCCAGTCCGCGGCGGCCAGTCGGCCGCGGCGAGTTTCCCGCGGCCAGTTAGGCTGCGGCCAGATGGCGGCGGCCAGTTGTCCCATTCCCGCTAGAGAAGGTACAGAAAAGGGCCTGCAGAATCATGCTCGGCGCAGAACACTCCGGCTACACCAACGCTCTCTCCACCCTGGAAATGCCATCCCTCAGTGACCTCCACCACCAAGCACTGGAAAGGTTTGGCAGTGGACTACTGCACCACCCTCGTCATCGCCACCTCCTGCCACCTGCAGCCCCCCCACCCAACTCGCGCAGTCCGCCACTACAACAAAATTCAGCCCATAAGACCCCGCACCGATAGATATAAGAACAGCACCATCCCATCTATTGTTAAAATAATAAACAACTCCTGATTTATGTACTGTACAGCCCTGTAAATGTATTCATTGCATATTGTATCATTATGTCTAAATCAAATATAAGTCTATATATTTTCAGCCACCAGCTGCAACTCTATTAATAAACCGTTTATTATTATTATTATTACACACACACACACACACACACACAACCACACACACACACACACATTTTCAGCCTTCTGGCTGCAATGCTCTTTTAATAAACCGTGAATTATTATACACACACTTCAGGAGCATCGTAAGCCCTGTATCTCTCGTCACCCTCAGCTATCACCACCCCGCTGTCTAATGTTGATCTGTAAGCCGTGTTCGACGGTCAATCAACATCCTCAACAACTTGCATTACGTATATACAGGGTGTCTCAGAAAAATATTTACACAACTGGTTTACACGTTTTCGTGGATATGGCGGAATACTTTTATTACAACAGCAAAAGTGTGAGGTCTTCCACAGGAGAGGACAATGTTGCTTTTGTTATACCAGCATTCACGTCACCTCTATGGAAATCTGCAAGGCAGTGTGTACTGTATACATTTTTCTAAGACATCCAAAATATTTTACAACAAATATATATATATATATATATATATATATATATATATATATATATATATATATATATATATATATATATATATATATATATATATATAATATATGCCGATAACCACAAGGAAAGAAGAAAACACGAAGCTCCCAAGCGCTTTCGTGTAATTCAACTTCAGGGGTGAGTACTGTACACACTGTACTCATGCTCTGAAGATGTGAATTACACAAAAGCGCTTGGGAGCTTCGTGTTTTCTTCTTTCCTTGTGGTTATCGGCACATATATATATATATATATATATATATATATATATATATATATATATATATATATATATATATATATTCTTTTTTTTCCCATCTGATAATTAGCTCCCATCATATTTCACTTGATTAAACACCCTGACTCTAACCTAACCTAATGCTAACCTAGTTAGCTAACCTAGGTTAGGTCCTAACCTAATCTAAACCTTAACTAACCTAACCTAATGCTAACCTAACTTGACCTAAACGAAACCGCAGTGTAAGCTTCCAGTTCCCTCAGTCAAGTCACTAACTTCATCTTACTTCCCAAAGACTTACATCACGATATATTGAGCCTGGTAACTGAGGTTGATGGAGTGCATTAGAGCTAAGTTGAGCCGAAGTTATTCCCTTCACCCACCCTCACCCTTCATACACACACACCTCTGCCCACCACACCCAATTAGTGACGGAAGATAATGTAAAAATAAATAAATAAATAAATGAATAAATACAAAATATATATATATAAATAAATAAAACGACAGAAGGTAACGAAGCGGTAATTAGATGATAACTGACCAACTAACTCGTATGATTTAAGTTTTTTGAAGCCTATTGACAAGTTTCTAGGCAAAACTGCATGAACTGGGACAAGGTCGGGCCACGGGTAACCATGAGAAGTGTCAGCCTCATTAATGCACACCTGTGAGTGGCCACGTACGAAAAAGCCAAGACTGGTCAGTGGAAGGTTTGTTAATACGTGTGTACAGATGTTTGTGCATGCGTGTGTGGGGGGGGGTGACTGAGTGGGTGGGAAGGATGGAGGGGGCGCAGGGAGATTGTAAAGCCGTACAGTTGCCGGGAAGAGTCTACCCCAGGGGAGGTGGGTAGCGGCGTGTCACTCTGGCTCCATCACCCGCATCACTGGGTCACAGGCCTCTCCTGGCTCCTCTCCACTCACCTCGCCCGCCGTCACTACCACCACTCGCGCGCCACAATCCTCCTTTCATTCTCGTTCTCCAGCACCTTTATGATTTACATACATTAATCGATTACATTTCATAAGAGAGGAACATGTTGGTCCGTGTTATGTGTAATGTTGTGGTGCCGGCAGTGTTGGTGGTGCTCACGTTGCTGACCCCGCCAGCCCGGGCTATGTTCGGCATCCCAGATTTTCTTGAATTTGGAGGCTGTGTTAATGCCACTCTCAAGCCTAACTTCGACCCCGTTAAGGTAATGTTTACTGTGAATATATTATTTATTTATTTATTTAATTATTTATTAATTTATTTATTTATGTATCTATTTATTTATTTATATCCGTTTAAATGCCATAAACAGTTAGATGAATTTATTGAAACTTTAAATCTTCACACTATATCTTATGCTAACAATCAGCAAAGACATCACTTCCTTACATTTGGTTTTGTAAACTCTATAGTTCTTCACAATTAGGGGTCACGCTTACTACCCCACGTTGTGTTATGAACTAAATACTCTTCTTCATCTATACGATATCTGTATGTGTGTTTGTGTATCAAATATAATTCTGGAAAGGGTTTGTTAAGTCTCTGATGCCACCAAAACATTGTTACCATATTCTTAGGTTGAGAGAGTGTTCCTAAGTTGCTGTCGCCTGAAAAATAAACGTTTTTTACGATCCTGTCCGTTGGTGTCAACAAAGGGGAATATGACAATTAAAGCCTAATATGGAGGGTTCGTTTTCTTTATGAAGGGGAAAGTTAAGCTATTGTTTAATAAAGTATTATTAGAGTCCAGCCAACGAAATTATTAACGAAAGTCATTAAATAAATATGTGGTGGCTAATGGTAGACCCTGCTACCATATGGCATCACAAAAATTGTGACCAAGTCCCAGGTTGCTGATCTGACGTTTAGCCTCATTTACACACAATTGCTGGCCTCAGTTGTATCTCCTTTGACAGCACAACATATATATTGTTTCTCACTCTTGATTTCCATCTTTTTTTTCCATTTCTGTATTTATTTTTCATTCCATTTTTTTCGCTCCCCAGGCTCCGATGTGGGTCGGTGACCTGTGCCTGGGTGGGCTAATCCCCGGAAAAAAGTGAAATGTTGTGGAATGCACACTTAAAATAATACAAAAAAAACACTACCTATTTTTGCATCATAAAGATATAATAATCTTCCCAGATTGTCATACACCTCACAAGGCCTACATCAGTGAGATCAGTTGTTAACGTAACACGCTCTGACATATTAAGTGATTATATCAAGTGCTGTAAATTAATATGATGCCGTATTTGAAGCCTGTGTGTGTGTGTGTGTGTGTGTGTGTGTGTGTGTGTGTGTGTGTGTGTGTGTGTGTGTGTGTGTGTGTGTGTGTGTGTGTGTGTGTGTGTGTGTGTGTGTGTGTGTGTGTGTGTGTGCGCGCCCTTGCAGCAGCTCCTGTGTAGGAGCCTCCCATTATTCTTGATTCCTCAGTTTTGGCTGGTACACCGTTCCATAGGTCTATTCACTCCCTGTGTGACGAAGTTATTCCTTATCTTCGTTCTACATAACTTGGCGAGCTTTTAGTTAAGCCCCCTCGTGTTAATGGTGCGTGACATCTCAAAGAAATGGCTCTGGTTCACATTTTCCACACCCTTTCAGAATTTTGAAAGTTTTAGTGAGATCCGCCCTATTGTGTCTTGCCTGAAGGGTTGTTAGTCTTAAGACCCTCAGCCTACTTGTAAATTCGAGATGGCATAGTTCCGGAATTATTTCCGTCGCTCTGTGTTAAACCTTCTCTTGGGATGTTCAGTCTTTTTGAAAGTAGGGTTTCCATGCCTGTATACAGTAATTCAGACTGGACATGCTCGTATGTACGTGAGATTGTGAAGTTGAAGAAACATTTTCTTAGTTCTCGACGGTAGATTTTATAATTCCAAATCTCGGTTTACTTTCCTCACTGCTGCCCCCACTTATTGCACCGCCTTCAGTGAATGATCTAGCACAACGGTTTTAGATCTTTCCCCTTTTCGACAGTATCCGGGAAAGTGTTATTAACAGAATAGTTGTGATTAGGGTTGTTGTATCCTATGTGTGAGGTCTTGCGTTTCGTAATGTTAAAGAGTATTTGACAGTCTCGAAAACATTTGAACAACTCGTGCAGGTCTCCCTGCATTGTTGCGACATCATCTGACTTGCTACCTTCCCAAATATGTTCGTGTCGTCCACAGACTTGGCAGTGTTTTTATCTATGTCGTTTATGTAGATCACAAGCAGGATGGGTCCAAGGATAGAGCCTTGTGGTACTCCACTAAGAACCTTTTTTTTTTCCATTCAGAGTGTTCTACATTTATTACCATTCTTCGTTGCCTGTCTTCGAGTCAGTTCAAAATCTTGCCTGAGATGTCTTGTACCTGGATCTTAGAGACTTGTAATGCATGTGGGACTTTGTCAAACGTCTTGGAGTAATCCATGTACAACACATCCACTGGGAAGCCTTTGTCTACGTAGTCTGTTACCATTTCAAGGAACGAGAAAGATTTTCAGGTAGGGTTTTCTTTCCTTGAAACCGTGTTGTGATGCGTCCAAGACACTGTTCTTGGTCAGGTGTTGGATGATGGCGTCCCTCAGAATTTTCTGAAAGAGTTCGCACATATGGGATGCTAAGCTGATCGGCCTTTAGTTTTCTGTTGCACTTTTCTTCTCCTCTTGCATACTGGAGTGACGTTAGCTGATTCCAGTCCCTAGGCGCTTTACCTTGATCCAAGGATTATTGAATAAGAGTCTTAGTGAAGTGCAGATCTTGTTTGTCACCGCCTGTACGACAGGCATCACCCAAAGCCGACCCATATTATCGTATCTAGCACGAGCCCAGAAAGTGACAAGGCGATCATCTAGAATCAGTTTTCCAAGTCCCAGCATGCTGAATGTTTGCCAGTGTCAACAACACCTGGCTACAACCCACCGTGTCCTTCATCTTTGTGTTCTGAGTTCTGACCTTTCAAGCAAAGGCATCACACGCAGCTAATTGACCCAATACTGTTTTACAGAGCTGCTTAATAATAATAATAATAATAATTAATAATAATAAATACGAGTAGACAATATATATCGAATAAATACACAAATATGTACTGTACAGTCAGGGTCAAAAGTTTGCTCCCGCCCAAAATGAAGCTGCATCGACCCCAAATGAGATGAAACAATCAGACTCATTCCCGTGACTCAATATCGCCACGGGGAGCAAACCTTTGTCACCCGACTGCGACTGTACATACATGTCCCTAGTTGGTAGTTGCCCATCAAGCCGGAAGCCGCTAATTGAATCCCACGAGCCCTGGATAAGTGGCCTTTACACCACAGTTATTTAATGTTAGTGCTGTATCTTGTGACCGCTTGTGAACCTTCTACTTGTATAATACCAGTTTCAAACACCAACAATTCATGGCGGTGAGAAAAATCATCGTGTTGATGTGATATACGTGGAAAAGATGGAATGAAAAAAATGGTCATAAAATTTCTTAAACACAAAAATTCTTAAATACCTGGACAAATATCCCAATGTTAAGGTTAGCCAATATCATGAATAAAAATGGTAAGGATTGTGTAAGATCTTTGTATTGTGGCGGTGGAGTGGTTATCGTACTGAGATGAGAGTCAATTGGTCCTGCGTTTGAAACCCTTGAGACGTAACGTGTGACAGGTACATGCCAGGAGCCATCAATCATGGGCACTTTACAGTATCTATCAACGCTCATGACACTATAACAGTCAATCAATGTATCGATTAACGCCCATCAGTGCTGACAAGTGACCCGAGTTCGATTCTCACTTGGATCGGATGTGAGAAAGGTGTTGGAGGAATGTACATGAAGAGAACTTGTTTATCGGTACCCCTTTGTTCTTCGGACTGGGCAGGAATCGGTTCCAGAACCGACGAGCTATTTCGGAACCGGTTCCTCTGGAGCGGTTCCACGAACAAGTAGATTCACCACAACGAGCGTTAGGTGTTGGTGCCGTGTTAGAGACGGTCCGACTCCTTTGTGTGTGTATGTATCTCCTGAAGCCATCACGTTGGTGCCTGGCTGGCTGGTGGGGTCAGCGTGTGGCGAGTGCAATTTGCCCCGAATCCCACATACCCACACTGACAGTCAGAGACTTGTGCTTGTGGCAACTTGTGGGTAGTGGTACTGGCACACTAGGTAGGCTTATGCTCTCGCTATAGATGTGGTCAATGTTCTACTGCTCAATGTCATTATTTATTATGGAAGTAACTTTCTTGTTTGTAGCTATAGACGAGAGTATTGCTGGAGGTTTTCTTAGTGATTCTTCTGATATTCTAATCTAAGAATCTCAGTTTACGAGTGGGCCTCATGTCCCCAATACTGTAACTGATAAGAATGAAACTATTAGTAGGTGTCTGGGTGAATTGAGTTGTTCCCTGTTTGTTTACTCTGAGGAGTGAGGAATCGGTTCCAGCGGTTCTGCCAGCACTGAGACTCGGAACCGCAAGTACCTCAAACAGTTCTTGCCCAGCACTAGTGTTCATCCATCATCCTCCGTGTAAAATATGTTCGTAAACACGAGTGACAGCAACACCTTCAACATATGTAACAGAGGAGTCACAACTGCCATAGCTCTGCAACATTTTATTTCAGGAAAATTAAAATATAAAAGTATCGTTGGAATACGCATCCACTGTCCAGATTTTATACAATATTCCAAGCCAGCTGGGACTGTTGTGTATAATGTTAGTTTTCCCAGTCTCAAGCTTAACAGAAAATAACTAAAATTTTGTCGTAAGACAGTCAAAATTTATAGATTAGATGCAAAGGTTGCAATATATATAATGACTTTACAATATTCATGTTTGAAAAATTAATTGACTATTCACTATGAATATACATTTGCTTTCTTTTTCATATCTTACAATCAGTTTCAATTTTATAACACTGAAAGTAAATCATTATATTTTATTTTATTTATTTGAAACATTAAACAAATATTTAATATAAAAAATAAAACATATTGTAGTGGATTTCTCCCCTACAAACGCTGTTTGTCGCTGAGTAGCCGACCCCGCGAATTCCCCAGTGTATGCCTCGTGGTCTAGGTCAATCAGCGCCGCCCACGGAGTGAGGGTCAACTATCTACCCACGCCTACCTCCGCTATAAAAGACCTGACCTCGTGGTGACCTCTCTCTTCTTCTAGCTACAGCCTCAGCAAGCTACACCTCCTCCGCCGCCGCTGCCTGGCGGCCCTCGCTCCCGCCGGCGAGCATGGCGACCCACAAGCTGTCCTCCTCTGAGCATCCTCACCAACCAGCTCTCTCTACTTCACGCTTGTAACCACGCTGCCACTTCCCAGCACCAAGCTGCATTGTACATCCAATACAACATGTATACAGAGAGCACATTGTGAGTTTCCTTTCTCCAACCCATCCTGAGTGTGAACCCAAATAACCCGTACCCCACAATATCCCGTCTATTCTATTTACTTTTATTAATAGTTACCCCAAAAACCGTCGGGTCAGTGTCTTTACCATTTTCATTGAACCATAAAAGGTTTACGAACATTTTTATGGTAAACTAAAACAGAAGAAATACTCGTTACGTGCACCTACAGGCAAGTGTCAGCCGCATCCTGAATGGTACAACGATATTAATTCACTTTATTTTATGTCACACGAAAGGTAAATATTACGTAGGTTTTATTAATAGTACAGTATGTTTAATTGTAAGAACGATAAAAAAAATTAAATTTTCAAAAGTTGTTTGTTGTCATTTGCAGAAACTAAAGAATACGTTAAGATCACCGCACAATATGTTTGTAGATGTCCTTAATAAGGATGTAGAAATTAATAAGACCATCAGACTCTGTTAACAGAGTTTTATCTCTCATAAACTTAAACCGTTGTTGGACTGATGTAGCCTATTACTAACCTTGCTACGCGTTTAAAGACCTTAGTTGTTGAACAATAATTTTGTAATAGCAGGGGCGGATACAAGGGGTGGTCCTGGGGGTTCGGACCTCCCCATTTTCATCAGAAAATCTTGTTTTTTTCTTTAATGCAGTATTGTACTCAGGCGTTTCTGTAGAGTAAAAATTAATTCCTATTGACCTCACAATATCTCCCAATATCAAGTGCACATGGCTTCAAAATGCCCATGATATTGGTCAGATTAAAAAAAAAATTGTGGGGACTTACAGCGCCCCCTCTCCCAATACCCCCATCTGGGTGGACTCGCTGTGCTGGTTATATTCCCCCACCCACAATTTCTTGGACCCCCCCCTTTTTATATTCCTGGATCCGCCCCTGAATAGATATACTGTATCTCGCCATTAATTGTTGACGACTAGTTGTTGAAGCGTTATAATACGACGTAAATGGCTACGACACGCAATTCGGAGGGTTATTATACTGTAGCGATCATACACACAGATAATACTAGGAACGTGTAAGGGATAGATGCTAACTTCTTCTGTATAGATATGAACGACTCACAAATATTGACTGGGGACGAAGGAACTGATATTTGGAGAGGAAGAAGAGATAACGTAATCCCTGTAAGATGCTGAGGTGTACAAGACTACCATCTGGTGGCATTAAAATGTTAAGGTAATACTGTAATAATTAACAAAGACACAACAAGCACTCCTCATATACAAGTTCCGCGTGTGTGTGTGTGTGTGTGTGTGTGTATATGTGTGTGTGTGTAGTTAAATATGATGCCACTTGGTAGAATCATGAAGTGTCAGGTTCTTGTGGTCACCTTCCAAGCCACGACTCCATCTGCTTCCTGCACTGGCCTGTGACTGACAAGAGAGAGAGAGAGAGAGAGAGACTTTCTATTTTACACGAACCTAAGTCACTAGTATCACTACGATCATCCAAAATGTAGCTGGCCTTTACTGCAGGAATATTATCACCCCTATAAACCATTGTCAAAATAAGAAAAGGTTTTTTAGTTTATTTATCCAACACTGTGATAATTTTATTCCCATATAAAGTATAATCGACATGGACTTAGGATCGCAAATATAATACCGCCAGGGCTTATATTTGGCACGGCTACACTCCTACAGTATCTGGGAAGTCTTCTTAGGTTGTCACGCACCTCTCTTCCTGCATACTGTAATATTCTTAAAGCACTATTGCCTTATTTATCTTGCTACTCATTGCACCATTTATTTCTAACCCGTTAAGTTACTCACACTCTGGTGGGTGATAATGAAACTCTTGTGCTTCTCGTTGAGTTGTATTTGATTGCATGACTTTCTTCTGATTGGGAGTAATTAGTTAAAATAAAGGGAATAACAGTCGCATCAATAAAAACAACGATAGCGATAGCCACAATACGTTACCAACAAGAATAAAAAGACATCAATAAAAACAACGATAGCGATAGCCACAATACGTTACCAACAAGAATAAAAAGACATCAATAAAAACAACGATAGCGATAGCCACAATACGTTACCAACAAGAATAATAGTCACAACACATTCCCCACAACACCAACAAGATGATCCAGTGGCCACTCGAGGAAACATAACATAAGGCGTGTTCTTGCTGGCGCTTATCACTAGTGAGAGTTGAGCTGACGTACTGTATAATCTAAGGTAACAATGTAAGTCTACTATCACCTGTTGTTCCTACCAGATAGTGTTCCCTCCTCCTCTCCCCCTATATTACTTCCTGCTCATGGTATTTCTTGTAACCATGACGACAGTGCGGCGTAATAATGTGACCAATACACACTGAATTCACAAATTAACCCAGGACTTGTTACATAACCCTGACGTCACATTTACATACTACACATAGGATAATATAGAATGTGTATATCTCCTTTTTATCAACCTATATACTGTATATATGAATCAGTTGGGGTTTTTATGACAAGCTACTGTATACATCATATATCAATCACACATTTACTTCTGCAAAAGAAATTCGACCTCGGGATTAATGGTTGTCCGGCTAATGCGATGACCCCTCCTCCACCCCCGTAACCCCACCTGACGATTAACCTACCTGGGGGTTAGATTAGATTAGCGTTAAGGTAGTTAATCTTCAGGTGAAATAAGCTAGGGTGCCTAATCTTAGACGCACCAGCTTATTCCACCTGAAGATTAACCAATTTAACACGAATCTAATCTAACCCCCAGGTAGGTTAATCTTCAGGTGATATAAGCCGATGTGTCTAATATTCTGGTGAAAGAAGTTGGGGTATCAAATATTCAGGCGATCCCGTAAGTGTAGCTGTGTAAGAAAACCGGTTGAAAATACAGAACTTTTATACACCCAGATGAGTTACGGTAGAGTTAATGGTGTTATAGAGTTGAAGAAGGATATTGTTGAGAGGATAGGAGAGGAGAATACATATAAAGAAAATTGCCAGATCTTCCGGCCCTGATATAGCATAACGCTCTTCGAAGCATAAGAGGATCAAAGAGCAACAAAGGCCGATTCAACGCTATTCTCCCCGGAAAAAACCCTCATTCTTGATGTTAAAAGGTTCCACAGATATTTCACAAGTTATAACGTTCAATATGGCTCAAGGACTCACACAAGTCTATAGTAACAGGTACTGAAATACCGATCGTGAAGGCCAGTCATGTTATTTGTGAGACCTTCAATTTCCTTTCTTGATGTATATTATGCGAATTAGATTACGATTTCGTGATATACTTCGTTACGAGATACTTAGCGTCTACTTCAGAATATTTTCTCGGTAACACTCGTGATGTCATACGTGCATATGCAAACGCATATTTTAGCCATTTTTTAGCTAAAGTGCATATTCATATTTTTTTTGTTTTATAAGGCATATATTTGGAAAATTCCAAAATATTATAAAACATTCTTCAACCTCAAAGGTCAAAAAATTCGCGAGCATAACAGCAACGCCGGGGCAGAAATTAGTGATATTTAAAATATAATAAATGTCCATTTTGTTGCACTAATACAAAATCGAAAATACGCGATTTTGTTTTAGCGTCATAATATCCAAAAGGAACATACTTAAGTGACGTTTATATAGCTCAACATTAGGCTGTGGTTAGCTAGGCCGTGATGGGCTGGTCAGTGGACAAGAACTGTACGTGATGGGTTCGTGTTCAGCCAGGCAGGGTATAGATGACACTCTTTTGTTCTGTTTTCTTAAAAGGAAAATACTTTTTTCAGTATTGTTTAATAAATTACTTTATGTCAGTATATTGTTGTTTGTATTTAATCCTTCTTTAAAAAATCCTACTTCGGCGACATCCTGTCTGGGAAAGTAAATTTACCGAGATGTACAGAAAAGGAGTTATTAACTTAGTAGTTATTATTTATTAACATATTTTAAAGTGTATATTTAAGTGCATATTTTCTCAGTTTTTACTGCATATTTGCATGCATATGTAGCCATATTTAAATGCATAATTATCCTAAGCCTAGTGATGACGCACGGTAACAGCAGACAGTAAGTGTGACCTCACCTTGAGATATTGCTGTCACCTGAGTGGCTATAATTAAACACTAGTGATCCTCTATGAAATTATTTTACTACACGATATACTGGTAACTGGTGTTATAGATATACGATGAATCCGACAACTGTTAACATTTTCAAACAAGTGACCTTAATTTATCACGTGTGAAGTATGTGTCTTAGATCACACGCCATTTTATTACCTCATACACTTGCCGACACTACGAGTTACGTCTTCATTAATATTAAGAGCGTTCATGTACCCATCAAAATACGAAACGTACTGTACTCATGTTTACCGACATTGACTCAACAGTTGAACAGGATGCCGAGAGAGAGAGAGAGAGGAACTTACATACTCTTAAAGTAATCTAAAATAGGTGATTCTTTTTCTTTAGTGTTCATTCACTTACTCGACGATACCTGCACGGGTGAAAGAGGACAAGTAATTGACGGACGATACATTGATAAATTTTCACGATATTGTAGAAATAACAGAAATGAAGACACATACATGGAGGGATCACCCCCCCCTCCCACACACACACACACACACACACACACACACACACACACACACACACACACACACACACACACACACACACACACACACACACACACACACACACACACACACACACACACACACTCACACCACGCCTAGAATACAACATAAGGATACAACACACACCTCCAGATTCGTTACGTCACTACAACCGCCTCAACCACAGTAAGGAGACGATATAAGTAACGCATAGTGTATTTTGGAGAACGAATAGGATATGACCTACCAATGAGCCCACGTACCACAGTGCACCGAAAGACGTAGAGATCTAATGAGAGAGAGAGAGGAATGGGGGCGGTAAGGGTACTGAGGGAGACAGACCACAACATTAATAAGGTTCATAAATGTTACCACCTAAATGCTCCTGACATCCTCCCACAGGACCCACAGGACAAATCAGACGCCCCTCACAACGCTTCACTCCAAGGGACGACCAGGTATTTTGCAGGAGAATCAATGTTAGGGAGTGAACACCGTCATGTAGAGATGCAGTGTGTGTGTGTGTGTGTGTGTGTGTGTGTGAGGAAGGTTGAGACGAGGTCATTTTTTTTTTGTCAAGGAGATGAGTTTGTCACTTCAGAATGTTACTATCAATGGCCACCACCCTCTCATGTGGGCTTTAACCAGTCCCCCTTCTCGTGGCTGCTCACTCCCTCACACAACCCCACTAAACGTCAATCATAACTCCTCCCCCATCCAGTGTGTGGTTTCCAAGTGTACCTTCAATAACTCCCGTACCATGGATTTGCCAAGCTGATATGTTCGTCTGTACTGCACTATATAATCACCTACTTCAGGCACCTTTACCCCACCCCACACCACCCTTACCCAGCTCAGCCTCAGGTCTCCCACCATCACCAAGCATCCCGCATAAAACCTGAACCCTTTCATCACCACCTCCACCGAACCCCCATCATACCCCGCCTTCTACCACTCCACCACTTCCACACTACCACTCACACCCCTCCACAATCTTCACGACAACCATCGCCACCCTCCTCCACACCCCCCCTCTATTCTACGGGTACGGTAATAATGGTGTTGATGGAGAGTCGGTCACCACTATCACCTTCCACATGACTGACGCTACTGTCATGCTGTGCCGCGCCGCTCACTCATGCTACTTCATGATGCTAATGATCACTAGTTCTGCTGTGACGTATAATATAATGACACCCTTGGCAGGGGCGGATCCAGGGGAGCGGCCTGGGGGTCCGGACCCCGGACCCCCCCCCCCTTTTCATAAAAAAATTCCGATACTTTTTCTTTAATGCAGTACTGTACTCAGGCGCTTTTGTTCAGTAAAAAGTAATTACTATTGACCTCAGAATATCTCTTAACATCAAGTGCACATGGCTTCAAAATGCCCATGATATTGGTCAGATTTCCAAAAAAAATATGGGGGAGCTTACAGGTTCCCACCCCACCCCCTACCCGAGAAAATCCAACTGGGTGGGCTCGCTGTGCTTGCTATGTAACCCCCCACAAACACAACTTCTTGGACCCCCCCTTTTGATATTCCTGGATCCGCCCTTGACTTGGTCTAACACGGCCTAAGATGATCGTCACTGCTGCCTATACATGTTACGTTGTCCGCTCTTGCTGTTGTAGGAAGTCTCTGGTGTACAGTACATGATGAACGTGCTACAAGAAAAGAAGGAGAAGGTAACTGGAAGGACTGATGAACGACAAGTGTGAACAGCAACAGAAGAGGGTTTACACAACGAGAACAAACACCCACACACAAATTGTTGCCCACATACTCAATTTATGTACGGAATTCAGCGATGATATTTGTTTTTTATGTAAAGACTTCGAAACAACACTTATATAACTGTAGCATTCGTGTGGTAGCTCAGACATCATACTATTCACCCACTGAAAATCACCTCCCATAGTGCCGTTTCCTTCTCAGCGCCAGGTGTCTCCATACTACAATACAGTGGATTATGTCTTCAGCAAGGGGGGAAACAATATGAGCTTGTATCACCTGTGTTAACAAAAATTACAGTGGATCATATTACCACCTTGCCTGACTCCACCCTCCTCCTGTACATACACCAGTACCTCAGTCATGGAAGACAACATCTCACCACGCCTGTGTACTAATAGTTGACAATCCTGTACCAGATATAGCAGAAAAATAAACATATCCCAGAATAATAACAATAACTCTCTGACCATAGCCACCGGCAACTCACATGATCACACACAACATGACGATGAAAGATACACCCTGTAGAATTATCGTTACCTCTTGAAATGTAGTTGGTGAGTGAAGTGAAATCCAAACCACGGCGAAGGCTCTTGTGTCACCCCTGCCCCCATGACCACCTCCCTCCCCCCTTCCCTGACAACTATCAATGTCTTGTTAACACTAACTTCTCTTGTGACAAAGGAGCGATCAGGTCTGGTTTCTTTGGTGGATACTTGGTTAATAATGAAGCGTCCAATGGCGGAGAGGGAGACCAGGGGTACCAGAATATAGTGTTCAAGAGTACCAGAATATAGTGTTCAGGAGTACCAAAATATAGTGTTCAGGAGTACCAGAATATAGTGTTCAGGAGTACCAGAATGTAGCATTCAGGAGTACCAGAATATAGCGTTCAGGAGTACCAGAATATAGTGTTCAGGAGTACCAGAATATAGCATTCAGGAGTACCAGAATATAGCGTTCAGGAGTACCAGAATATAGTGTTCAGGAGTACCAGAATATAGTGTTCAAGAGTACCAGAATATAGTGTTCAGGAGTACCAGAATATAGTGTTCAGGAGTACCAGAATATATTGTTCAGGAGTACCAGAATATAGTGTTCAGGAGTACCAGAATATAGTGTTCAGGAGTACCAGAATATAGTGTTCAGGAGTACCAGAATATAGTGTTCAGGAGTACCAGAATATAGTGTTCAGGAGTACCAGAATATAGTGTTCAGGAGTACCAGAATATACTGCTCAGGAGTACCAGAATATAGTGTTCAGGAGTACCAGAATATAGTGTTCAATGGTACCAGAATATAGTGTTCAGGAGTACCAGAATATAGTGTTCAGGAGTACCAAAATATAGTGTTCAGGAGTACCAGAATATACTGCTCAGGAGTACCAGAATATAGTGTTCAGGAGTACCAGAATATAGTGTTCAATGGTACCAGAATATAGTGTTCAGGAGTACCAGAATATAGTGTTCAGGAGTACCAAAATATAGTGTTCAGGAGTACCAGAATATACTGCTCAGGAGTACCAGAATATAGTGTTCAGGAGTACCAGAATATACTGTTCAATGGTACCATAATATACTGCTCAGGAGTACCAGAATATAGTGATCAGGAGTACCAGAATATACTGTTCAATGGTACCAGAATATACTGTTCAGGAGTACCAGAATAAAGTGTTCAGGGGTCAATGACTCCTTAATTAAGCAACTTATGATTAAAAATAGTTCATGTCCCTTCAGGCACTTGTGCCCTTAATGCAGGAGTCAAGAAGGCAAGCATGAACTCTGCATGCTTCCCTGTTGGGCGCTTCGCCTTGCACACGATGCAAGGGAATGCCCAATACACTAGCCCTCTCGCGGGGCAAATTGTACAAATCGTAAAAAAATAAAAAATAAAAAAAATAAATAAAAAAAAATCCTTTGTGAAAATTTACAAACATTTTTTTCGGAACAATCAACTTCACATCAAAATAGTTATTGGTGTTTTTTTTTTCTGATGCAGCGGTAATGATCATGCCTCTCGTAATGTGTCCTTGGTTTGATCCCTGGCCCGGGACTGATGTTAGAAGGGTGTTATCCTGCTGCTGGTAGACAACTTATTGGACAAGGATAGATAGACAGAACAAGTGTCCTGAACACCGTCGACCTAGTGACCACTGAAGCTGATGTGTACTTCTATAAACACACACACACAGGGCAAGTGTCCTTTGTGTAAGATAGATTTATATATCCTATATTAGTGTATGAGTTTATATCATAACTTATCAATAAGAATTCATAATCTTATCTTGCCTTTATATACTGCACAGTGTGTTTCGGTCACATTTATGCACACTGCCTTACAGATTTTCGTGGAGATCGCGTGTATGCTTGTACAGGTATTACAACAAAAATATTCTCCTTGATTGAAGGAGAGCCCCATACAAAAAAAAAAAAAGTGAAGACAATGTGATCTCCATGGTTTCAGTAGTGTATAGGGCCTATACATTTTTATGGGACACCGGACACACTATATACATATAATCATAGAGCCTGCAGGGGATATGTTTGTTACTGCCTTACGTGTACTACGCTTCAAATTTCCTCCTTATGGTCAGGAGATGCCCCAGGTTGTTGACTGGTATGTTGTTCCAGTAAGTCGATGCTAACCCTGGCCTTGTGTGTCTCAGAGACGCCACTGTTATGTATAACAGCTCCCTCCACGCCCACACCATCACACATTTGCCTCACATTTCTTTATTCAGTCTCTGGTGACAATGTTCAGTATTCATAGATTTATTTTTCGCGATATTCTTGTCAGTTTTCGGCGGGAACGAAAAGAACAGCGTAAATAAGACGTTTAGGGTACTTTAAATCAATAAGAAATTATAATTCGGATATAAGTTAATTTTACGAAGGAATCGGAAGAAAAAATAGTTAACAGCAAATAACAAATACATTAACTTAAAGTTAAATAATATGTGGCTAATGTACAATACCTTTATAAAGCACATGTGATGTGGAAGGTGGTGAGTACTACGATATGTGTATACAAAATGATCGGTGAAATTTTAATGAACAAGAGTAACCCGGTAGGAATAATGTCAACTACCGTAAAATATAAATAAATAAATAAATAATGTGAATTTGGAAGCTAAAGATGACGGAGCCCCAAGGAGATATTATTAGTTTAATAGATTGCATAATGAGTTAAACAGATACGCTAATGTAAGGGGTACTAGCTTTTATTGTCAGGATGAACAAGATGATATGAGGCGGGAAATAAATGACGATTTGAGAGAAATAAAGACACGAAAAATTAAAAATACCAAAAAATCTGTAGATATTTTGATTAACATGTTTATCTTTAATTATTGTTATCGCCATACTGAATGTTACCTAGATTACTTGAGACAAAACGAAACCTTTTATTGATGAAAATATTTAAACATAAAGATAGTTTAAAAAATAATGCAAATTTTTAATTCCTGATATTTAAATGGAATCACCTGAAGATCCGCCTAGTTTTTTCTTTTTACCTGAAGATTAACCACCCTAACGCTGACCAAACCAAACTTTACATAACCTTACCTTACAACCTTACTTAACCTTTAAATGCTATAATTAATGGTGTTTCTTGTGGTTTGCAGTACACGGGTCTGTGGTTTGACATCGAGAGTGTGCCCAATGACTACCAGCACACCAAGAACTGCGTCACACAAAACTACACGTGGACAGGTGAGCGAGTCCATGGTGGTTACTTGACACCTGCCTGGTTGATGGCTCACCTCCGCCACTTTACGTTTTTTTTTTTTTTTTTTTAATTCGTGAACCTGACACGGTAGAATGGTTTAACATCATCCAAAGACGTGGTGACACATCAGTACTCCATAGATTTAATATAACAGCTGCGCCAGTGCGGGATGGATGTACTGTATTGTTGAAGAGGCGTTTACCTATTCCATACATCGCATACAATTACTGTGCATAGAACTGACTGATGCAGTTAAAACTTGAGTATGCCTGCAAACAGAGAAGTTAAAGAGGTTAAGACGAACTTGTGAAGGTAACCATGTTGTGTATTTCCTACCAGTGGTATATTTATTTCTTAACTTAGGACACATTAAGAAATATCTTAATAATGTAAATCATCCCTACGTTAACTTCCATCACTAAAATTTACAATTATTTACTCATACACCAATTCTACCATACAGTATAAAGGTCTGTGAGTGTGTGTGTGTTGCTACACTGCGGTCCGCCGCACCTAAGTTCCAGCTGACCAATCACTTGTATACGTAACTTATGCTAATTCTTGTTTAACTTGTTTTGTCTGTCGCTTCTAAACCGTAATGTAAGACCATATTAAAAAAAATAATACGGTGTATTCTGCACACTGACATAGTATACATCACAAATAAAAAATGTTGACTAAATGACCTCAGAGGACAGTGTAAGGGTATCGAGATATTAATGTTGTCTAGCACTCAGGATGGAAGGAAACTCTAATGTGGTTTTCTTATATAATATATAAGTTATATGATAGACAGTCTGGTGCTGGAGGTGCCGTGTGGTGAGGAAGCTCGGAGAAGGACAGCTGGTGGGTCGCCATGTTCGCTGGAGGGAGCGAGGACCGCCAGGCAGGCGAGGAGAAGCGAAGGGCAGCCAGGCAGCGGCGGAGGAGGAGGTGTTGCTAGTTCAAGAAGAATGGTCAGAATGAATCTCAATGGAGAGACAGAGCTTATATACCCAGCAGCCGCTATGAGTCATGTTGGGAAAACCCGAGAAGTCGCCGGTCTTTTGGCTCGGTTGCTAGGATACGGCAGCATTGGAATGCGGATACGCTTGGTTGCTAGGGAAGACGGTAGCAGGTGGTGTGCAGCTACGCAGTTTGTAGGGGAGACGTCCACTACAATACTCCCCCTTCCCTCCAGGCGGTGGAGGAGACTTGTTGTTTATAGAGTTGCTTAGCACATGTGAGGCAGACCGGGCGGTGCATGCCTCATGTGAGACAACGGCGATGGCGTGATGAGCCGATCGCTGAAATACAACTGTCTAGATACACACTATCTGTGGGAGAAGGGAGAAAAAGGGTGTGTGGAGGCGATGAATGTTGTGCTTCCCTCACGACAGGTACAGGGTCGTCAGATGCGCCTGCTGGGGTGTGTGTGGGCCTGGGTCAGGAGCAGGGGCTGCGTCAGCAGCAGCGGATTAGGGCTCGTGACAGCAGCTGGGTCCACGACAGCAGCAGGGTGCATGACATTAGCAGGGAGTACCTGAGGGAGAAAAGAGGGGGTGTGGAGGCGATGGATGTTGTGTGCTTCCCTCACGGCAGGTACTGAGTCATCAGATGCGCCTGCTGGGGTGTGTGGGCCTGGGTCAGCGTCTGAGGCAGGACGGGTGTGCTGGGGTCGTAGGATGTGGTGCTTGGGGCAGGAAGAGGAGCCGGTGTCTGCTTGAAGACTGGGAGCATGATCAGTGTCTCCTCCATCCTGTGTGAGTGCTAATCTCCGGGAGTCACCATTTGTAGGGGTATCGAGATATTAATGTTGTCTAGCACTCAGGATGGAAGGAAACTCTAATGTGGTTTTCTTGTATAATATATAAGTTATATGATAGACAGTCTGGTACTGGAGGTGCCGTGTGGTGAGGAGCTGGTCAGTAGAGACGTTCGGTGAGTAGCTTGTTGAAGGAGGTAGATGTGCAGGAGCTTCGTTAGAGAAGATGTTGCCTGTTGCTGGCCTCCTGGTTGAATGAATGCTGGACAGCTAGGAGCTTGCTGGAGGAGGTGTTGCGTGTTCAGGAAGATGGGCCAGAATGTGAGTTGGTTGGTGAGGAAGCTCAGAGAAGGACAGCTGGTGGGTCGCCATGCTCGCTGGCGGGAGTGAGGACCGCCAGGCAGGCGAGGAGAAGCGAAGGCCGCCAGGCAGCGGCAGAGGAGGTGTTGCTTGTTCAAGAAGAATGGTCAGAATGAATCTCAATGGAGAGACAGAGCTTATATACCCAGCAGCAGCCGCTATGAGTCATGTTGGGAAAACCCAGAAAGTCGCCGGTGACTGGTTCCGTTGCTAAGATACGGTAACATCTGGTTGGTTGCTAGGGAAGGCGGCACATTGGAATGCGATACGCAGTTTCTAGGGGAGACGTCCACTACAACAGTGCGGGTAGCCTTGTTTGGGTAATTAAGGTTAGGATAAGTTAGCCCCTCTTTACAATTAACGTTTATAGAAATACAGCATTTACTGGCCGAGAACAGTCAGCTTTTTCACATTCAAAGTATTTTAATTTTCTTATTCGTTAAGATACTTTAATGGTCTAAATTTCCATCTAAGGAAGGTTAGGTCTGGTTGGTTGGGCTCATGATGCAAGGTTAGGTCCGTGATGCTAGGTTACGAAGTTATGGCAAGTTAGGTTAGGTTAGAACGCATGAGAAATGGTTATGGTAAAGAAAATAATCATGTTTCTACCAAGACAAAACAACTCGATATTAAAAATAAAAATCGTCATGCGCACTTGTAAACATTTACCAAAGTTTGCAGCCAATACTTTTTTAATATAACTTATCAAATACAAAACTAAATCATACCAACCTTCATTGTTGAGAAGATTCATTTCAGCATCAGGTATCCTTGAGCCACTGGTAATTTATATCAGGTATGGTACCTTTGAAGAAAAAAAATGGCCGTCTCATAACCTAATAATTCATATTTTAAATTTCGAACTTTCTGTTCACCATTAAAATGTTGTTCACAGATCACTGCATTTTTCACATTTAAGTCTGCCTGCTCTATGGCAACGTTGTACCCATATATCCTTACATAAGAACTCTAGATTTGCACCAAAATACACTGTTTTCATTGCTTTAAACCTGAATACCTTGTATGTGTGTGCACCACTATCCCTGTTCACACACAAGGAGAGTCGTAAGTCACATCAATGTTCCAATAGGCGGCCTTGCGTTATTGTCTATTTACTGTACAGTATTTCAAAATATGACACCATTCTTGATTATAACTTTTGAACTGTGGTACAGTTGTGAAAATGTGTTCCTACATCCTAATGATCCCACGTAGTAACCCGTATCTCCAAACGGCAGTGTATGAATGGGTATTGGTCGTGTAACGATGGACGTAATTGGTGGATAAGGTTGCTATAGGAGTATAGGTCATAATTAGGTTGGCAATTTGGAGAAATGGGTTACAACGAGGGGGGGGGGGGTGTAGGAACACATTTCCGGAACTGTAGCCATTCTTAATTATACTGTATATTAAAGAAAACATGGCACCAGTCTTGAGTACATATTTAATAACTAAATTAAATTATTATAATTTAACACCATTTTTGGTTATAACAACACTAGACAATTAAGTTCATAACAAAGTATCAAAGAACTAGCCCGAACGGCTAGTAAACTGGTAAGTGGTGAAATGATGAATTAAATATATTTTTCGTGCTGTGTGATACAGGGAAGGAAATGATCGTGGCCACGCGGGGGTTGACAGCGGTGGGAAAGAAGGTGCGCCAGGGAGCCATCATGCGCCAGTCCACCAGCAGCCCTGACCCAGCTTTCATGACCGTCTTCGCTGAGGGCGTCCCCGAGGTCCCCTACCAGGTATATCGCCACCCAAACTGCCCCCACCTAGTACTTCCACCCACACTGCTCCCTATCTAGTACTTCCTCCTATACTGCTCCCTACCAAGTACTGTTCCTCCATCCACACCCACACTGACCCTTACCGGTACCTCCATCCACATTATTTACGTAGTCCACACCGTTCTCGATGCCTCCACCATCTACACTTCCCCCTTTATACATGCCACACCCTCCCTCCTCACACTCAGCCACACCCTCCCTCCTCACACTCAGCCACACACACTCCCTCCTCACACTCAGCCACACCCTCCCTCCTCACACTCAGCCACACCCTCCCTCCTCACACTCAGCCACACCCTCCCTCCTCACACATACTCAACCACACCCCATCTCCTCACACATACTTAACCACACCCTCCCTCCTCGCTCACACACTGCCAACACCCTCCCTCCTCGCTCACACACAGCCACACCCTCCCTCCTTGCTCACACTCAGCCACATCATCCCTCCTCACACTCACACAATCAGCCACACCTTCCCTCCTCACTCACACACTCAGGCACACCCAACCTCCTCACACTCACACACTCAGTCACACCTTCCTTCCTCACACTCAGCCACACCCTCCTTCCTCACACCACACACTCAGTCACAGCCGACTTCCTCACACTCATACACTCAGCCACATCCTTCCTCCTCACAACCACACACTGCCACACCCTCTCTTCACACCACACCCTCCCTTCTCACACTGCCACACCCTCTCTCCATACACCCACATATTCTGCCACTAAATACAGTACATCACAACTAGTTTAGTACTATGGGGACACCTTCAGATTCTGTGTCATCAGGAAAGCAGAATCACTAAAGCAGTTCTTCAAAATGCAGTCATCATTTTTTTTTACATTTACCTACTTTTTTAATATAATTCTGAATGATCTGTAATTCTTTCCCTGTAAAGTCAAGTACAAGTCCCAGGAGTCAGCAAGTAACTCTAGCACAGATCTACAGCATCACTCCTTTACCTGAGGACAAGTATAAGTGTCACCTATATTCCACAGTAGATAATATAATACCTCTCTACAGATGATGAATGTCTTCACATCTCTGTTACTCTGTGTATATCTCATTAGACTACATCTGCTCCGAGGTCATCACCCAACGACCTCCAAATTCTTTCACTCCAACGAGGTTAACACAATTCTCTTACATTGTTGGTGTGTATATAGATCGTTGCTTCGGACTACAGGACCTACTCGTGTGTCTACTCATGCCTCGAGCGCTTTGGGTTCCGGGCAGAGTTTGCATGGGTGTTTAGTCGCAAACCCACACTGCCTGATAACACCATCAAACACTGCCACGAAGTTTTCACTGCTATGGGGGTAGACCCCACAAAGATGGTTAACATTACCCAGGGAGAGGTGAGTAATGTGACAATAGGGCATTGATGTGGTTCTCAATTCACATTACAGAATTTCATTCGCAATACCAAGGTAGTGTTAAGTCCTAAGCTTCTTCAGAGTAAACACAAAAATCAATGAAAACAATTTTGAATAAATGATTAATGAATGACTGAACTTATGACAACATAAGAATATATAACCAGTATATAAACAAAGGCAATGTGATTTCATTTTTTGTCCACAAACTTAAAAAAAATAAATATATAAATAAAAAAAGCATACTAAGGCAGTTTTATCATCTTAGGTGTACTATTTACAAGTGTCTCTGTAACCTGGTCAGGAATGCCCTTACTATGAAAAAATTGAGGAGACATTGGCTGAGAATGAACAGTACCTGCTGAAGATCCTGGGTCCTTATGTCCCCACCACCACCACACCAGCCCCTACACACCTTGACCAATCTATTGTAGAGATGTCTGAAGAGGAGAAGGTAAGAAATATAATTTGGCTTCAGCTGCTGTATTATATGAGACAACTGTGTTTACATGCTTAGTACAGTTACTTTCCTGAAAATGTGGAAGATGAATGTGGATAGTTAGTTGATGCTGCTGATGAAGTGATAGGAAAATATGATGCACTATTGAATTACCAGTATTTATAATATTGAGTGTTTAGACAACTTACTTCACATGTACAGTATAATAAACCCCGGGCAGGGTGAAACTATGGGCAAGTTTCTTACGTCATTTTCTGTGTCTACCCAGCAGTACAATAATTGGGAACCTGGATGTTAATCAATTTGCGGATCGTATTCCGGGGTAATGGTTAGCCAGTGCAGTTGGCCAGTTTTCTCGGACTATTCCTTGACACTGGGTCATGCAGCTCGTTAACTTAGGGCATGGTTGCTGTGCTGACGATAGCTTCTACACCTTAAACAAATTCACGCCTAGGTGGCCCTTGGGCCGGCCATCCTCTTTACACGAGGGGCAATCATTATTAATAAACTATTTTCTTAAGTAACAATGCCTTCTGTCAACACAAAAATTTTAATGAAAAGTACATACAGTGATATATGTGATGCCATGTTGCCTCATTTACATTTTACATTCTTGCCACTGTCAGCTCACTAGCCAGTCAAGCACTCAGTCTAGTCTCTAATACATACTGTTGACAAATACTGGGCATGTATGGGCTCTTGGGTGTACAATACTTACTGTAAATACAGTATATGCCATTGTCAATTAATTTTAGACATTAAGGATCTCATGTTTGGTGGTGTGGATCATCAAAATACATCTAATTAAAACTCAATATCAGTGCTGTGATACCATTTGCTTTGTCTTTAGCGTCTTACTGTAGACACGTACAAAATCAAACACAGTCATCCAATAAAACTTGTGTCACAACACAAATAATGCTGGAATCCATGTCATTATCAACAATACAGGGTTATGTGTTGTACTGTACATCTTACATGCTTTACCTGAGCAAGAGTAAAGGAGTCAAGAGAATACAATACAGTGTGCATCAAGCTTTTTTATCCTGGACAGAAAAATTCCAAATAACTATTATTTCCTATTTCTAAATGTCGCAGTTTTCCCACTATTTTTTGCTGGAGTGTCTGTTGTAATGGTAAACATTTGCATTTACAGACATTGCAAGACCTTAAAGGTAAAATGGAGTCAGGCTTCAGTACACTATGCACAGATTCCCAACAAAAAGGTTAGTTAACAAATCTTTACCGATTTGTTTCTGGAACAGTGCAAAACTGGAAAGGGAGTTTACTTCTGTAGAATATTTAAAACTGTTAATTGAATCTCACACAAGATACCAATCATCATAAACAGGTGAATGACAAGCATATACTGTACAGTATTCTATACTAGAGATTGTATGAATGTTTGTATTGCAATAAGCAACATTATCCTCACTTGCGGGAGACTTCACACATCAACATGTGAGGAACAATGTTGTTGTTGCTGTTGTTGTAATACTGTACAGGTACAGTGTATAAACACTGATGTGATTCCTGTAAAATCTGTAATGTAGTATGTATACATTTTTCTGATATATAGTACCTTGTATTTTTCTTAAAAATGCTTATTAGCATTTAATTGATCTGAATGGTAGTGTTTAATCATTAATGAGTGTTTAATCATTAATGAATGGTGATGCTTTCTCAACAGAGACAAATGGAGCATCAAGTGAAGATCAGGAAGATGATCCCAACAGCAGCACCCACCCTGTCACCTCCTTTCCTCTCCTCCCATTTTTACTTCTTCCATTCCTCATTTACTAACACACAGTACAGTTGAGACAAGTTCCCTCTTTTTTCTTCTTCCTCTCATCATTGTACGAACTCAGTCATTTGTAAAAGAAGTATCTCCACTATTTATTCTGCTTTTTATTTTCTCATTGCCTTACTTTCAGTTAGTATTATTTTCCAACAAGATAAGTTTGAATGTCATTTGTAATTTATCTTTGTTCTTGCTCTTCGTTTATGATCCATATGACCTCTCTGCTGGGAATTTGGGCCTGTTCATCCCCTCGGGATTTTGCAGTACTACACTGCATATTTCCTGTTAGTTTCATCATTCTTGTTTGGTCAACACTTGATTTCCTTTCTGGTGTGATCTGATTCTGTTTTTTCTTTCTTTAACATTATTTTCCAGACCAAACTGTCCTTATCTATTTCATTACAGGGTAGTTCTTGAAAAGCTAGCATCTCCCAGCTGTAGTTCTAGTGGTGTTGAATGCTGCACACTTGGTCTTCGCCCCCTCCCCCAAAGCATTATTACAATAATAATAATAATAATAAAATATAATAATAAAATTAATAATAATAATAATAATAATAACAATAATACTGTAATAATAAAATAATAATACAGTGAACCCTCACTTTACGCGGTCAATTGAACCCACGGCGGCCCGCGTAAAGTGAGAAACGCGTAAAGTGAACAACATAACATATGGGATTAATTGAAATAGAGACTGGGCCGACCCCCAAACTCCACTTTTTCAGACACAATACCTACGTTGTAGTAAAAATAACTTCTTAATTTTATGATGGTATGCACACACAATTAATAATTAAGAGAAATATCAATAATATTAGGTTTTTTAACACTTACATTAGTAGAAAAGATGGCTGGGCACACGGGGATGGGGGGTTGATTCCGAGGCAGAGGGCAGATTATTGGCCCTCACCTGTATCACTTGTATCAGTTGTATCACTATCCACCACAGAGGCTTGCAGGGCCTCTTTGTCAAACCCTTCAAAGTCCATATAAGTCCATATCCTCACTATCATTATCACTATCACTGACTTGGGCCGGCTGTGGTGGGTGCGGGTGAAGAATTCGGTCATGTTTTGATGACTGGGCGACCTTGTGCGCACCCTGCTCGCGCCGCTCTTCGCGTAAAAAGGTACACACACTGCGGAAAGTGAGCATTCCGTGTTCGGCAGGGTACCGCGTAAACGTGGAAACGCGTAAAGTGGGACCGCGTAAAGCGAGGGTTGACTGTACAGTAAAGAAATACAAGAATGAAAAAAAGATCAAAAGTGCGAAACACGACCTAGACCTATGAATTATTATTATTATTATTATTATTATAATTTTTATTATATTTTCGACCCCCAGGCCCCAATGTGAGTCAGTGATCTATGCCCGGGTGGGCAAAAAAAAAAGAAAAGAAAAAAGAAAAGAAACACCCTAACCATTCTGAAAACCGAAATGCCTCTGGCCCCAAGGATTTCAGATAAAGGATTGTCAACCTGTATTGTTATTATTATCCACTCTGTATTTGTGTTTTTCTGGCTAAATAAACTGTTTTAATTCAATTCAATTCAATTCAGTAAGCTGGATGGGTCTTAAGCTGTCCCAAAGAACTCTATGAATGCCAATACTACTGTACTGCAATGTACTGTATTGTACTGTACACACTTCCTCTCACTTGACTTCCACCTTTTATCATCTTTTTCCCTAATTTATGGAAGAGTGTACAGGTGTACTTCATTACTGATAAGTGAATGGAATATACTGTAATCATAATATTTTCTTTACTGTATTTAGACACTAAAGATTAAAGCTAATGGTTGGAATTTCTTTATCTACATTTTCATCGATACTACAGTACTGTATACTGTACTACATGTATATCTATTTCATTAAAATACCTCAAGTACATATACAGTAGTCCAATTCATAGAAACTGTTTTTATTCATATAATGACAACTGAACAAAGCTTAAGATCACAGAGATCAAAGTAAATTACCTAACCCTAGAAAAACTTTTTTACACGCATTAAATACAGATATCATTTGACAACACTAGTTAATGAAATTTTTACCCTTTTTACAATGGTCTTTATTATTAACCAGTGTTGCCTAATAATATCTATACTTAACGTGACAAGTCTATCAATCTCATATTAAGGTGGCAACAAAATGTAATTATCTGGGACTCTTACTTTTCTTAATGGATTTTAACACATTTCTTGTTCGAACTGACTTACTGTTTGCATACCTGTATTGTACTGGTTAAGTACATGCTGAACCAATGTGAACTTCTTTTACCATTTTCCTGTCATATCTAACTTTATACAATAAAATACAAATGAAAAGGATGTTATGTTTTATAGGAAAAATATATTATTAAATTTACCTGCTGCTCTTTATGATCCTTATCAAAGCAGATCCTCTTAAGTCTTCCCATAACTGATGGTTTGTACTGCATCTCCTCATACTTTCTCCATGAAGACATAAAGTCACAAATGTCTCGTTATCTTATGCCCTGAGAACAGGTAGCAGAAGATCATTACTCACATATATTTAGGTTTATTTGTGTACACAGATCCAATCTTCTAGAAAAATAACACATTACTCAACAGTGACGGCTTATGTACAGTTGCCTCCACATGAACGTACCACAGCCTGGGAGCGTGTGAGGGCTCGGGTATGAGATGTGGCAACGCACCACAGTAGTCATGGGCATAAAACCGTGAATTGCCCTGTTTGCCGGCTACACAACAATGTTACATAACATGTGTTACAGGGTTCGTTTATCTTTTTATTTCCTTTATCATTTGTACCTTATCACAAACAGGGTAATTTCACTGTTTCACTCACGTGCATTCAGCCCTGACTAAGGTGCTGCTTTGCCACATCTCATACCCTGAGCTGAGGGCTCAGGTACCTGTACCCAAGCTGTGGTACATTCATCTAGAGGCAACTGTACCTGGAAGTGAACTGTCAAAGACGGCATTCCTAGATATGGACAATTTTCTTAATACCCAGTAACATTAAGAGCAAAGTTTTCACAAGGCATACTGAAGGCATGTTACAGTCTGGACACCTACAAATACCTCTCCTGACTGAACATGTGAATAGTATCTTGCTCACTTCTAATAAAGGGATCTCACAGATTATATTAACCCTTAAATAGTGACCATCATTGGTGGTAAAGTAGTTAGCTATAGGTATGGTGGCCATTGTCTGTGGAAGTAACTTGTACAAAGAGTGGCCCATCATGTGGAAGCAAGCTGTAGGGATGATGGCCATTATCTGTGGAAGCTAGCTGTAGGGATGATGGCCATTATCTGTGGAAGCTAGCTGTAGGGATGATGGCCATTATCTGTGGAAGCAAGCTGTAGGGATGATGGCCATTATCTGTGGAAGCTAGCTGTAGGGATGATGGCCATTATCTGTGGAAGCTAGCTGTAGGGATGATGGCCATTATCTGTGGAAGCCTGTGGAAGCAAGCTGTAGGGATGATGGCCATTATCTGTAGCCATTATCTGTGTGAAGCTGGATGATGGCCATTATCTGTGGAAGCTAGCTGTAGGGATGATGGCCATTATCTGTGGAAGCTAGCTGTAGGGATGATGGCCATTATCTGTGGAAGCTAGCTGTAGGATGCTGTGGGAAGTAGTAGGATGATGGCCATTATCTGTGGAAGCTAGCTGTAGGGATGATGGCCATTATCTGTGGAAGCTAGCTGTAGGGATGATGGCCATTATCTGTGGAAGCTAGCTGTAGGGATGATGGCCATTATCTGTGGAAGCTAGCTGTAAGGATGATGGCCATTATCTGTGGAAGCTAGCTGTAGGGATGATGGCCATTATCTGTGGAAGCTAGCTGTAGGGATGATGGCCATTATCTGTGGAAGCT
The DNA here is from genome assembly GCF_018991925.1 of Homarus americanus. Taxonomy (NCBI): domain Eukaryota; kingdom Metazoa; phylum Arthropoda; class Malacostraca; order Decapoda; family Nephropidae; genus Homarus; species Homarus americanus. The sequence continues at coordinate 3,508,757 of NW_024729259.1, forward strand.
AGCTGTAGGGATAATGGCCATTATCTGTGGAAGCTAGCTGAAGGGATGATGGCCATTATCTGTGGAAGCTAGCTGCAGGGATGATGGTCATTATCTGTGGAAGCTAGCTGTAGGGATAATGGCCATTATCTGTGGAAGCTAGCTGAAGGGATGATGGCCATTATCTGTGGAAGCTAGCTGAAGGGATGATGGTCATTATCTGTGGAAGCTAGCTGAAGGGATGATGACCATCACCAGTGGAAGTTTCATGTTTCAAGAATTATTATTTTTTTAATATACAGTATAGGGGAGTAGGCAATCCATAACTGTCAATTAAGGGTTGAACAAGAAAATAAGGCCCTCAGAACACACGACACTAACACCTTCAAAACAAAATCTGGAAAATATTAATTATCAACACATTGACCAAAGCAATAAAGGTATAGAAAAATAAGAAAAAGAGAGGCAGAAGGAAGATAAGAATGCATGTAGGAGGGGAAAAAAAGGGAGAAGGAAGGATGGAAAAGAAAGATGGGAAGAAAAGAATGAGAAAGAAGAAAAGTCAGCATGGGAAAAATTAAGGAAGGCTGAGGAGTAACAAAATGTATGAATTACCTAACTTCAGGAACATACATGTACTACAATCCACAAGTTCCCACCAACCTCTAATGTGAACTCAGTGCAAGTAGGAGATCAGACACCACAATGAAAACTGACAATTATCCCAAAGAGTTTTAGTTTTAATGAAATATTGTACTGAACCATCTCTGCACTGCCTGAGGTAAATGCCCAACATGCATAAAACACGTGTGACAATTTGAAATTAACCCAAAGAAAGCTGTAATAAGGTTCAAACACACAAACTGTACACTCATAGTGAAAGTAGCCACAATCCAAAGTTTCTTTACCCCCGTGGCTGGAGAGAAGGTAAAGCCAAGGTTGAAGAAAGGCCAGATGAAGACATAGAATCGTTCAGGAGTTTGGTGATGAGGCACGATGATGGTGGGGCTCACACAGTCACAACATACAAGCACAGGTATGAAATATGATTCAAAACATTGACATATGGTATGGTATGTTGGTAGGGCTATAATTATTTTATGAACATTAATAGTATAGTATAAAAGGGCAGCTTAAACCTTGTGTACGTCCATTTGTCTGACCTTTCTTCAAACTCGGTTTCACCTCCCCTCCAACCAGGAGGGGTAAACAAAAAACTTTGGATTGTGGCTGTACATTATCAATAAATTTATTTTGTATTTATTATTTCCACATGTCTGCTTACAAGTCATTTAGGCAGTTCGATCTGTTCATTGTTACGACCTTCATTGTCAAGTAATGTTTGGGAGGGCCACAGTCGCATCTGACCTGATGATTGAACCTGGGACACAGTAGTTAGAGGTAAGTGCACTATCTAACAAATGTACAGTCTCGTTCAAGATTCTTCGAACACTGCTGGAGACAGCTGGCAACTCAAGGCCATTTGTTTACTATAGTACTGTACGTAGTATAATATAATACGAAACAACAAAGCCCAACCACAAATTAAGCAACAGGGAACTAAGTAACCAATCACCGATCACTTTTACATTTATTCATAATTTTTAATACGTACATAGTAAACAAACGGCCTCGAGTTGCCAGCTGTTTCCAGCAGTGTTCGAAGAATCTTGAACGAGACTGTACATTGTATATACAGTACAACACCAATGGTAAGTTTTATGTCAAGACACTGAATTCTGAAGGAGCTGATCATGTATACAGTTCATTCGATTATATTTAACGATACATCTTATGAAATGAAAAATTACAAAATTCAAATGTTGTTTTCAAATACATTACAGTACTGTACTTCAATTAACACCTCCAGAATAGCACATGCACAGTTTATGTCTATGATGTACATAACTATAGCAGACCCCATGCTCTCAAAAATCCTGCCTCTGTCACACACTGTTGGTAAGTACTGGCTACAATATTTACCTGAACATGTGCCAGTGTTGGTTAAGACTGCTTTAAATGAACTCAAACTCAATTCTGTCCCAACATTCACTAGCAGGTTATTTCAAGAGTTTACAACCCTATCTCCAACAGGTGGCCACCTGCTACCTCCAGATATGTACACATGACTGAATATCCTTTGTTGATTATATTTTGGGGTAAAAATAAAACAATCAATGTTATCAGATACTTTATTTAGTCTTGTGAATCCACCAGAATACCAAAGAGTTCCATCACTTTTTCATGGTCTTCTAGGGTTACAAATGTATTGCTAGGGATATAAGAAACTATCATACAATACACCATTCTAATTTAGATTAAGGATCCAGAATCCTTAATCCAACAAAGCATCAAACATTTTACGTGCACACACACACACACACACACACACACACACACACACACTGTATTTCAACACCAGAATGGTTTTCTTTAATATAAAAATTTCCTTTGACTACATATCATTAATGTAAAAACTGTATTTTCCTATGGCTTTCCATTACAAAAGTGAATAAAACTGTAACATGGGCAATATTTTAGCTATCAATATTTCACAGTTTTGATTAACTACCATCAGTTCACATCTTCCATTATGCTAAGAGGGCATGTGGGAGAGCCTGTGCCTTCCCTGTCAATATTCCAATATGAGAAGTGGGTAGTCTTTGAATACTTCAGTGAGTTGTGACCCTGACTTACTAGTTTACTAGTACGGTAGTTATCATCCAGCCATAAAATTTTACTTCAATATGCCTAATGGCAGATGGGTCACCAGAGCTGTGCCCATCTCCTGGTCTCTGCTACATTTTCTGGGCTGGTTGCTGGGTTTGAGATGGTGAGCAGGAAAGGTGGGTTTTTTTATTTATTTATTTATTTATTATTTTTTTGGGGGGGGGGGGGTCATCCTGTTCTGGTTTTTATCCAACAGCTGCCATCAGATAGTTGTGGTTAACCCATGCAAACAAGGAAAATGGTTGTAAGATATTGATGACAATGATGATGGTTAGCTCCTGCCTACCAGACATCATGTTCAGCAGTACAACCAAGATTTGCACTCAATATTTCTCCCCTGCCAGAGCAAAAGATTTCAATATCATGTATGTTAAGAGCATTTTTTCCACGGAGATCCATGGAACAGTCTACCAGCTAAAACCATGGAAGCAAGAACAGCAATGAGCTTCAAAATAGCCTTAGACATGACTATCAAAAACAATTGGGGATCCTAAACAGGCCATTGATCTCCTTCCCCTGTCAATGTCACCACTAATTGGAGTGGCTGTTAGGTACAGTAAATGAAGTAAAACACATACTGTATGCATAACATCTTGCTTCAAATATCTCAGTCTTTAGCAAGGAGCCCCCTGATGAATAAATTTGATAATGAGAATGGTCTGATCTCTTCCTGCACCACTTAATGAACAAAAAATATAAATGTTTTGAAGTATAGTATATACTGGAGTTATTTATATGAAAGCCCAAGCTGGTCCCAGCACCATCTGCCTCCAACATCAAGAAACTTCAAGATCCCCCCCTAAAAAATAAAGGCCTTGCAACAATTTACTGGTTGCAATAAATCCACAAATATTTCCATCTACATTCTGAATCAAGAATATGCACAAGACTAACCCGACATTAGGGGCACACAGTTTACTGCCTTGGCACAACTCTCCCCCATCCTGATGATAAAAAATGCACAACAGCACAGCAATACTTCCACACTCTAGACTACCTATAGTACAGTGATATCTCTGTTAGCCGGAACAATTGGTGCAGAGCACATCCGGGAATGAGAGATTTCTGGGTAACGAGACAACTCTCTCAAAGCTGGAAAAAATCCCCCGTCCCCGGAATTTTCCGGGTTACGGAAAAATATTCTCAGAAGTTTCAGAAATTGTGCATTACAATATTTTGGAAAAATATCCTCCATCCCCCAAATTTTCAGGACACCGGAAAAATTTCCTTGGAATTTCCGGAAAATACCCGATTTTCATGTCTCAAACCCAGAATAAAAATCCCCCATCCCCAGAATTTTCCTGGTACCGGGAAAATTGTCTCAGAATTTTCCAGAAAATGTGCCCCTCGGAAAATCATTCCCAATGCTGGAATTTTCCAAAATATTCCGGCTATCAGAGAGTTCTGAGTTTGAGGAATTCTGGCTAACTGAGATATTACTAACCCATCAGCATCTCAGAAAACAGTTACCTACAAATACCTGCAACCTAAGACTCCAACCAAAAAGTAGAATGTACATCTTCACCTCTCAGAAACCACTCTAACCTGAGAAATAGCAATACTGTACTGTACAGTACTGTATATATCACCACACTACCCACTGGTCATAACTGTTGCCTATACAGCTACTCCCCGACTTACGACGGGGTTAGGGACCCAAATCCAGGTCGTAAGTTGAAATGGTAATAAGTCGAAAATGCTTAAATAATACATAGAAAATCTAAAATGGGTCTCTCTTTCTTCTCGGCACCACAAAACACTCACTTTTAAGCTTGCCAGCCATTTTAAAGTGAATTACAAAAGAAAATTTTGTCTGTGTACTGACTTTGGGACTCGAAAATATGTAATTTGACCAAATTTTGGTGGTCGTAAGTCGAGTAGGTCATAAGTTGGGGAGGAGCTGTACTGTATCAATATCAACACTGTATCAACTCACTCAGAATTCACTGTCTTCACTGCAATGTTCCCCCCACCCCCCCCCTTCCCACACTACAACTCACATGCTTGACACTGAACCAACACATACGAGTATAATACATTAACATAATTTCCACAAAATATCTCTGGGAGTGACTTGCAGTTGTTGCTAAATACTTGTGGTTTATGTAGCAGAGACTACAACAACCAAACATTGTAGTTTCCATTACCTCACATAAGACAGGTTAAGTATAGATATAAAATACAGTATGATTATTCAACAATATACTGTACTGTACTTGCTAAATGTATCTTTAATATCAAAAGGCTGAAAGTACATTCACTTTATAGTACAGTTATACAGTAACTTCATATTCTAGTAGGTTATATATACTGTAGTGTACTATATACACTAGCTACATCTCTATACTGTAACTACATTATACTTGCTGAACTATGCTAACCTCACACATAGAGATCATACAAAGAAGAGAACCTTTAGAGGAATCAATGTCTTGTCACTGTGGCAAATAAAATAAGTAAATTCACATTTATAATTATAATAAATCGGAACTTACAATGATTATAAATCTGACAGGTGAAACTTTACTTGAAAGATCAACCAGGGGAAGACAAATGCAGCTGAAAGATAATACTATCAGTGAAAATTTTCAAATGTCTTCTTTACTGATCACATTCAACATTTCCAATGGCATCCATCAATTCATGGCCTTTTGTAATTGATTTTTACATAAACTTCTTCTTAATTACATTTACCTACTGCCATTAAATGATCATAATATATCAGCAGACTGTAGTACTAACAAGGTCTGTGGACAATTATATCAATTCCAGATCAAATGGCATCAGCACTTTTGGTGTTAGGTCAAACAGGGAATCACTTATAAGTAATCCATGGTCCCTTTGGTCTAAGTATGGATGAAAATAATAATGACTGCCTCTATGAAACTAAAAAAAAAAAGGGTGGTAATGAGCAGCTACAGTTGTCCCTACAATGTTATCTCAAGGATTGATGTGAATGAGATTGACATTAGTATATGATGATGATTCTGTATTGTACATCATAGTGGTTGTCACCCCATGATCTGAAGCAACATACAGTACTGTATTACACTAAACCAGTCCTCAAAGCCTCCTTGATAAATTTGGTACGGTACAGGTTGACCATCGATTATTATCTGACAATCACTGGTCTGGATAAAATGTTCAGGTGGAAATTTCACATTGGTTCCCATGGTTCCTGTGCACTGTCTACTGAATCACCGCTTTGGTTTTTGTGTTACTGGCATACCACAACCCCATCAAAACATTTCATTTCCAGTTATTATCTCTTATTGCTGTTATTTAACCCCAACTATGTCCGCAAAGAGAGGAGCAAGTGTTACTGGTGGCACAAAGTGCAAACATCATTCCTTATCAACACAGGCACTCCCTGAGTTACGGCTATCTAAGTTATGATCATTCACACTTACAATCATCGCTCTATTATATTCTTAAAAAATAAAAAGCGACTTATGACCGTTTATAATACTGAACTCGCGAACCAAACATGGAGTGCTTTTCTTTGTTCGGAACACCATGCCAGCTCCCCCACTGAGCCAGCTAACTTATGTAAAAAGGAATGCATGTTCCCTTCATGTGTTTGCCCTTATGACATTTATTTTTTTTACTTTTTTTCACAATATGTATGCAGGATGGTGTGTGCATGTAACCACGTAAAAATAAACGAAGAAAGTTACTTATACCTACCCAAAAATACGAGTTGATAAACAATCATAACACCTCACTGCTTGTCCCAGTAGCCTGGTAGTTACAGTGAAGAGTCTAACTTAGCTACAATGCCGCCAGCAATATTAACAGATGCAAATGTGAAAAGAAAGTTATCTGTAAATCTTCATTTGTATCAGGTACTGTATCACATTACATAACATTTCAACATATGGAGCAAGAAAGCAAAAAATTGGAGGTGATTAGAGAGATGGAGTTGAAAGGAGTGTTGCCAAGCACTCCTCTATAGCTGATCTTTAATTTGCTACTACGCAGTCACACACTTTATGAATCAGTACATATTTTATTGAGAAATTACGAGTTATGAACAGATCGACTTACGATCAGGGTCCAGGAATATATCCCTGTCGTACGTCGGGGAGTGCCAGTACATGAAAAGGTAGATCATGATAAAATCACACAGGAAAAAGGGAAACAATGGAGCACCTTAGCTTTTGTCTTTATTCAAGACATCTTCAGTTGCCTCTGAAGATGTCTTGAATAAAGACGAATGCTAAGGAGCTCCATTTTTCCTATGTGGTTTTATCAAGATTTATCTTATCCACATTTCCATTGTGGATCTACATGAGAAAGGTAAAATTTAAAAACAAAACTCAACAGTGGTATTTCAGTACAAAGCTTGTGTGATTTACATGGTGTAAATTCGTCCACAATGTGATATATACAGTACTGTATATGGGTTCAATACTGTACTGAATATGAAATTTCAATTTACGGCAAGATTTTTTGGAACCTAACCCTTCCGTACATCGAGGGAGAACTGTACTGCATTTTTTTAAATGCAGATTTGACATACAGTACTGTATTTGTTTATGATATATTATTCAATATTTATTTTCCAGCATCCTAGGATGATTTTAAAGTTAGTGTGAGTTGTAAGTGTTCAGGTAAATCGGTGGTCAATCTATAATGCTTTTACTTTTATCCTCTTAGCCACTGATCGGCTCATTTGCCACTTGGGTTGTTGGTCACATCTCTGTTACACACTGTTGGCAAGTACTGGGCATGTACTGGCTCCGGAAAGCATCTGTACCTGCACCAGCGTTGGTCAAGTCTGGTCTTGAAAGAGCTCACACTCTGTGCCATCACAACATTCTCTGGTAGTGTGTTCCAAGAGTTTACAATTCTCTCTCCGAAAAAGTTTGCCCTAACAATTTCCTGGACTTGTGGCTTCAACGACCTTGAACTGTGACCCTTGTGGAGTGGGCATCTGCCAGCATCTGCGTTCTTGTATGTCAGAGAGTCAGGCCAGTGAATATCCCTCATCTCCTCCCTAATCCTATCGTAATCGCCCTTGTAATATTTGAACCTTGGCCTGCTTTTGTCATGAACCAAGCAAGTTAAATCTGAAGGACAACATTATGTGGTGACTGGTGCTGACAGGGGAGAGGTGTTCCAGTTTGGCCACCATACCCTCCTCGTTAGTTATGATGAGGTCCAGCAGTTTGGATGTTTGCTCCCCTCTGTAGCGAGTCAGATCTTTAACATGTTGGAATAGAAAATTGTCTGTTTCTACAAAAAGAGTAGCGGGATCATTAAGGTCATTTGGCACGGTTTCATTTCTATAGTTGATGTCGCTATAGTTGAAGTCTCCCATGACAAGGAGGTACTGTATCTGTAGTTAACCGCCGTACATTGTCAATTAAGGCTCGTAAGTTCCTTTGGTTTAATAAGCTACAGTTTGGGGATTTGTAGATGCACCCAACAATAAGCAGGTCTCTCCCCTTTAATATAATTTTACACCAAATTGATTCTTCAAAAACATCCTCCTCTGTACCCTCACCTGGTTGGCTCTAAGGTCTTGCCTAGCATAAAAACAACACCCCTCTTGTAAGTTACTTGAGAAAGGTTCATAAATGAGTCATATCCATCTACTGTACAATATATTGAACTCACAGTCCTCCAGGTTGAGTTTCCTGTTCGAGTAGGATTTCAAACACCACTATCTTATCAAGGAAAGTGTTAGTATTAGTATCAGCAGCCGCCTTATTTACAAAACTCATTGTAATTTGTGGGGTGTGGCCAGAGAAGACATTGTTTACATGGCACTAGCCTCCTGGGTGGGAGGTAGAGGGGTTGACAGCATTAAAATATAAATACTGTATTTTATCAAGGTTTCATTAAAGGAATTAAAATAAATGCACACAAAAAAAGAATCCCCAGCTAACATATTAAAGAGAGGTAATATCACTAATAGGAATATAAGTCCATCCACAGTTTTGCAATTTCTTAATGTCTGACCGTGAAACCAGAATAGGAGAAACATACAGTTCCCAAGATCTTCGGTCACTGGTCATCCTTGGTAACTCGCACAGACTTTCCACAGCTATCTTTTCAAGCCTTAACAATTTCAAAATTCTCAAGTCCTGGAATTGTGTTAGATGTTGCAATACGGATTCAAAATTATTTACTCTTCCTTCAATAGAAAGTGTCTGTAGCTTTGGAAACATTTTCAGGAGGCACTTTAATGGTTCTTGCCTAAAGCGACCCGACTTGCACACAAGTGAAGTTATATTTTCAAAACATGGCATTTCCTGAACACCAAAGTGATCACATTGTATACCACGGTTAAAGGCTAAAGTTAAATCCTGAAGACGTGGACACACTTGTAGCAGTGATGAAATACACCTCTGGGGCATTTCATAATAACTACAGGTACTTGACTGAAGCCTAAGCACAGTGAGTTGTAATCCAATACCAGCTAAAATCTCAGCAGGAGACACATCTGGATCAAAAAATTTTAAGTCCACATGAAGTTCTCTTAGGAATGGGAAACTATTAGAAACCTGTGAGATGTCACTGCCCAATGCTGTTAACTTCAATGTTTCAAGTTTGGGTGCAACACGTGAAAAGATGTCTATCATATCTTTATGACAGTACACAGAATTGGTCTTCAGGGACAGTTTATGCATATTTGGAACTTGTGTCTGCAGTTCATAAAATGTTCGGACAGCTTTATGTACATCTACAACTCTACTTGCTAGGGAATGCAATTTCTTAAACACTATAAGAATCATCAGTATAAAGTCCTGCTTCACTCTACAAAACCCACTCGAGAAATCAGTAAGGTGTGGCCAGGTTGGGTTGAGATCTAATGGCTTTCTTCGTCGTACACTCTCCAAGAGCTCTCCTGAATTGTGTATTTTAGAACCTAAAACAATATCTATTAGAACATCTTCAAAAATTCTAGGCTCCCAAACAAGTCGTTCACTTATGTGGAGAATGGTGAGAGGACAGGCCTTTGCTGCAAGCAATACATCTGGAGTTGTGTTGCCTCCCAACTTGAGGACACTGAGTTCTGGACACAAAGGTAACAACACCTCTAACACACTCAAATCTTGAATGAGATCAATACCTGTGAAATCCAGTTCCTGAAGCCAATACTCTCCACTAAACACACCATTCACTGAGAAGAAGGCCGAGGAAGATAGACTTGGTAACTGTCGAACTACTGGGATAATGGTGATTTTACGAATTTTTACAGCTAACAGGGTTAAAATTGGGCAAGTCATCTCATAAATATCATTTTCTTGGTGCTCATGCAGGAAGTGGGTATGCAGTAGATGCGTATGCAGGAGTTGAGTGGCACGAGCAGGGACACATGGCGGCAGGTACCATAGATCCGCCCACACGTGACCCACATCCCTCCATATTGCCTGCAACACAATACAGGTGCTGTGTAAACTATCTTGGCACTTATTTAGCATTGTACTGGGTAAGGACTCACTAACCAAATGTCATGCAAGAAAGAATACTTTTAAGTCAAACTTTTGACTGCATGTTAGTTGGTAATAGTTGTGAACCATCTAAAATAAAAAAATAAATAAAAAATGGACAAACAAGGATAAGATACTGTTGTGGGGAATGTCAGCTATCAGCAAGTTGAAACTATTCCAAAACATGTGTATGCTACCTGTTTAACATTAATATACTGTACAACGAAACATTCAAACATATATCAGTGTAATACTGTATCATAAGGGGGTCCTCGTTATAATGAAACCACTTATAAAGGGGAATTAATTCCCATAATTAATAGGGTCTAATTGGGACCATCACATTGTAAGGGAGTTTAATTCGACATCTTTTAACATTTTATATATACCTTAAAATCATTTGTTAAACAATTGATTCCACAATATTTTATGAAATTATTCAACTCAACTTAGTTAAGGTATTTAAAGTCATTAGAGGTCAGTGTGTTGATGTGGTGCAAGCTACAGTACCTAACCATGCACTTGCACTCTCATTTCAGTGAAAGTGGTTCATTGAGACACCTCACCACTTTTCTTATATGTCCCTCTCATAGCTACTATGCTTTCTTTTAGCCACTACACCACCTTGCTTCTGTTTGGAAATGGGGAGGGGCTAAAAAAAGTCCACCAAAGGTCCATAAAGTTGATAATTATAGTTTTTGGAGCACTTCAAAATAATGCCTGTGGACACAGGAGACTGGTACCGAGCATGTATTGTGCGGGCGATAAGGATGCACTTTAAGAGAATGTGAGGCGTGCAGAAGGATCAATCGCTCAAAATCTTGTGCTCCCAATGATCGACGGATTTCAGTCACAGAATCCTCTTCACTTTGGGGACTTTTTACGTTTAGTTCCACAATTATTTGACCACTTAAGTGCAAAACCATCTGAAAATACTTATAACAGGGACCCCTATATGTACATTACTATAGGACTACAGTAAGGCAACATCATGATGCTACAAATTCTAATTTTAAGGTTAAATATTTCAGAAAACATTACCCATCAACAAAAATAAAAAATTACCTCAAATTTGTTGTCTCATGGGTACTTTCAAGACAAAACACAGCTGCCGGCACACTGCTCTCCATACACTCCGGAGGTGAATTTTGTGGCTATGTGGGTTTTAAACCAAGGTATTCACCAAAAGCAAGGTCTCCAATTTAGCTGCACAGTACAATATTTTGCACATAACAGTACTGTACTGACATCCCTGTGACATATGGTACATATATTTTGGGCTGGAGAGAGGAGTAATGAATGAAACAAGAACAAGATTACAGTATTTGCTTTATTCAATAAGAAAAAATAAATAAACATTCACAGTTGAGTATCGACATGAAACTCGATATTTTTCATCCAATGTCAAAATAGTATTTTCTAACAGACATCAATGAACCATTAATTATAACACTGGAGCATACTGTACATGCCAAATCAACACACACTGCAGTCATTCCTAGCCTATGCAGATGACAAATTCTCCACAGGGTCAGAAGGACATTTCTTTGATCCCTTCCAGAATTACTTTCTATACATTAATGCAAAAACATCAGTTAAGTCCCAGCACAAACATCCAAATAGTAAACTGGTGACTCACTTCTGCACCCTTATAAAAATCTATACGGTAATGCAACTCCACTAGACCCTCACTACAAAATGTCATGTTATACCAACATTTTCCTCATTAACTCTGCACACTTTGGCCATTTAAATAAAGATAAACTGGGGAAAAGTGACTTTTAGGTTCATCTTCAATAAGTGTTTGTTTTCTTCCTGATCTTCACAGAAATGTTTTTAATGCACAATGTAAATCATTTAACTATCGTTTCACCACTTATCAGCTTATTAGCTGTTCAGGCAGTTGGTCCATTATTTGTTACTTTATTATGCACTTTATTTATCCGGTGTTAATACAAGAAGAAACCGGAGTATCAGACTGAAACCTATGAGGTTTGGTAGAATCATTCTGGATAACACCCTTCTCACATGTCTCCAGGCCAAGCAGGACCTCAAACCCACAACATGGAAACAAGGAAAATAACTGCTCCTTTAAAAATGTTAATCAAGTGTACTGTATTAATTCTTGTAACTCAAGACAATTTTGCACCTATATTATTTATATTTTTTATTTTATTTTATTTATTTTTTAATAAACTATTGCCAGGACTCCAGTTCTTTTGAATGCAAAAACCAACTGAACTAAAGATACAGTCCCAACTAACTGTACTATTCAGGATTTGAGAATACAGTATACATTTCTCACTTGTGTATATAGTATAACTAGAAATCTGGTGTCACAATTTACCATTTCTTTGTAGAAATATTAATCAAATCAATAGTCAATAATATATGATGTACCGTACACTATGAAGTGCTTGGGGAACTGCAATTCTGCTTAGCTGGAAATACACCTAAGACTGTCAAATGATTAAGAACATCTTGAGGATCAAAAAACTGGTGCCAGCACTCAGACACTACACTTAATCCTCAAGTGGAAGCTAAGGATTCTATACTCTGCCCCCATACAGTATGTGCTTAGGTTCTTTTATGTTTTTAATCCCAAATAATTGTTCTGCTTCGAAGCCCTGCCTACCTTTGGTGAGATCAAGATTGATAAGGTAGGAAGGGTCTAACTCAATAATTATACACTTCCCAAAATTTTCAATACCACCACTGTATTCAGCATTAAAAACTATTATAAAAGTCTTTCATGGCTAAATTGTATAACTGTTTGCAAAATAATGTTAAAGATGGAGGAGGCAGTTAGCACCAGAAATAACATATAGAATTGAACCAAAATGTCTGGAGAATCTACTGTATTTGCATGATACTGGAATATGAAAATGGAAGTGAGATTGCACAGAACCTATTAGAACCTGACCTAACCTACCTTACTTTCTAACCTGTGCATCTATTAAAAATTAAATTAAATCCAATAAAAATCTTAATAAACACCCAATGAGACCGTCGTCAATTTTTTAAAATGTAAACAAAAACCACGGACGCTCCCATAAAGCAGACAATGTGAATCATAACATGGTTGCCACAGGAGAGCCAATAGCGCCATTATTACAGTAAATATTTTATTCACCTACAGGATTTATAGACCTGAAATTACTGCCATTGTGATCAGTGTTCAGTGTTTTTACCCCATTATTTCCCTCTTCTTACATGCCCTGTTCACTAACAAGTAATTTATGATCGAAGGATAGGTTAAAAAGAAAAAGGTAATTTATTCAGGTAAAGGTGGAGGAGACTTGGCACCAGAAGGACTTTTATGGAATTGCACCAAGTTTTTCGGAGATGTTTGGATGATAGCGAGTAATTAAATTGAGGCAACTGCACAGTAATTTTTTTTTTTGGGGGGGGGGGGCCATTATTCACTTTTCGCACATTCCCCTCTTATATGAAGAAAAAAAACTGGTGTATTTTAGTGTGCTTTAGTCAAATATGGCCTTCATTTCTTGTGAAAATTAGCCTTTTTTTTATTCAAAAAAATCAACCTTAGCATTTGCACCATTAACTTTAAATATTGATTTGTCACTAAAAATATATATATTTAGGGTAGTAAGAAACACTAGAAGAGGAATGAGTGAAAGACGAGTATTAACTGTAAAGTATATTTGCACAAGTCACCTGGTATTGAATTTGGTAAATATTTGGATTAAGGGGTTTTACTCAAATCTGACCATTTTGGGGGCAAATTTTGTAAAAAAAAAAAAAAAATTAATTATTTTTTTAACAAAATTCTCTCCTTTGCACAAAAAATGATGATCAGATTTCAATAAAACACACCTAAATACACCAAAAATCCTATTCTCATAATTTAAACATCCAAATCACTGGACGATTCTCTCGCAAATGACGGTTAATATACAGTATAGGACTAACCCACCGGTGCGGCCATATCATCTCGCGTCCAGAAAATATCTCAAATTTCACCAGATCATAGTAAGTTCTCTCTGTTTAATATACCAGGGAAGTTAGGTAGGTTTTTTGTTTAGGTCTGTTCTTCATACCCACAAATTTTAAGTAGTGTTTATTTTCAAAATATCCATTTTTAACATTTCCTCAAGCTACAAGTGTCCACTGTAATATAACAATGAAAATATGACGTTTTTATATTTGTTTTCAATCAATTTCGCTCGCGGGTTAGTCCTATATAATTACCTAAGTGACCTAATCTGACCTCCTAACCGGGGACCCCTGGCCTATACAGTACAATTCATTTGAGAAGGTAACGTCATAGTCTTAGAATTATTTAAACTGTGGATTGCAACCATAAATTTCTAACATTTCAATACCAAGTGACTTGTGTAATAACTTCAACCGTATGTTAAAAGATAGGAGATTGAATTTTCAAATTGTTTAGTCTGGAAAACTCACCTCATAGTCATTGCACATCCGCTGGTAACAAGCTGTGGCATTGACGAGATGGTCTATGCACAAGTCCAAGAGTGGTTTAGGATGCATTTGTACAATTATGCCTCCTTAACGCCTTGCCCACATTTTCTCTTGTCTTACGATTAGTGTCAGTGACTAATAGTTAATAACGAACAAGGGTTATATAGTCGAGTAGCTCACCAGACGATGCCGGCGTGTTGACAGTATATGTATTAGAATGTTAGGACAGTACGACGAACACTGCCATTTTCTTTGAATTCTTTGAAAAATGACAACCCCATTGTAATCTTGCCAAATAATCCTAGATATTTTTCACGCAAATATATATATATATTCAGTTTATTTAACCTGAAACAAACACTTTCATGGGTCTATTACTAGTTTTAACATCGGTCTAGGACTCTAGGTAGTAGGTAGCTATCAAACGGAGTACTTGGAAGCATAATGTGTTGTCTAATGGTGACAAATCCCAGGTTGCTGATCTGTCTTTCTACCTCATTTACACACAATTGCAGGGTCTCAATTGTTTCTCTTACTTTGACAACACAACATACATAGTGTATAATGTTTCTCACTACTGTTTGTTTTTATTTTTGTATTTCTTTATAGTTCTTTGTTATTATTATGAACTATTCTTATTTAATTTTTAATTTTGTATTTTTATTAATTTTATTTACGATGAATTATTATTATAATTAATTATTAATTATTATTATTATTATTATTATTATTATATTCCCCCGGCCCCGAAGTGGGTCATTAACCTGTGCCCGGGTCGGTTAATACTCGTAAAAAAATAAAAATAAATAAATCATTTCGGTAACTGGGGCTGTGTATTAACACTATTCACCAAGAATATAAAAAAAAAATCTTCTTGCACTAAAAAGGTTAATCTCTTGAAAGTCCGCTGCCGTTAGCCATGTATTTTTATTGTAGTATAATATTTGAATAAATACAAAGTTTGGGCGATCATAATGTATAATAAAATTCAAATATTTACACAATATACTCAAATGGGTGCTACTATAGTATGCGGTCTACCGAGCAGGAGTCGGTCTACCCGGATATTTACACTAAAGTATGCGGTCTACCTAGCTGGAGATAATCCTACCCGCCATTGTAGCAGACAGATACAGTACATGGTCACCTGAACTGAGGGCACTAATACCCGACATGAAGTGACGTAGAATATAAAAGGGGGAATCATGAAGACAAAAATTGTCGTTCTAAAGTTCAAGTGAAGAACATCAGTGTCGAAAAATTTTTGGTGCTACTAACAATGTTGCGTAGAGGATAAAAGTAAAAAAAAGTATTGGTTACCGCCATTTTACGGTCAATCACATACGTCGATCCTGTTTCAAGAGTAAATACCCAAGCGATTGAGCGGTCATGATTGGACGTTAAAACAAAGAAAATGAGTCAGCAAAAAGCTACTTCAATCTCATCTTGATCATTTTGCTGGAAAGTTCTAAGAAAAGATGCAGATTTATTTGTAGCATTCTTAAATGATATACGAAGACAGTGTATATCGTTTAAGCATGTGATGTAAAATTGTATCATGTAATATTCAGTGTGTGATATAATTTTGTAAAATATGTGACATTGACTCGATAAACTGTTTAGCACATAATGTTTAATTTATTTACATAAATAATAGATCTCACGTTATACCGTAGTGTAAATCTGCTGGTATACCGCACACCATAGTAGCCAGCTCGGTAGATCGCATCATAGTAGCACCCTCAAATGTTAGCCTATTAATAAAGAAAATTTAGCAATCACGACAAATGAGAAACATTGAAAAATACTCAAAATTGCCAGCCAGTCAATTATATCAACTAAAACAAACTACTCGGCTTGTCAAGATTCAATAAAATATTAAAAATTTCAATGCCATACAAGTGAAATGCATTAATTGTCAATTTATAAAATCCTTAACTTTAAAACTCACTGCACACCAGACAAACATTGTACTAATTTAGAATTATTAAAATGGAATTAATCACCCCGTGCACAACCTCATATACGGTCGATTCGTCCTTCACCCAAGAAGGTAAAATCTAAACCTCAACTTCAGTGATCGCCATATGGGCTTACAGGTATGAATGTCCAACCACAGGCTTGGAGCTTCTTCCTGTCACGTAGAAGGACAGAGGTGGCAGGAGCTTGTAACTCCCACATTTGGTTTTCAGGGGTGAATCTCGGCATCTCACATAGGCTACCTACACCAAATCTCTGCATTACTCGTACTTTCAGAATTCTCAAGCTTAGCAGGCGTTTTACGTACGTCAGCAGAATGTTCACACTATCTACTTTACCTACGATTGTCAAAGATTGCAACATTGGAAACATTTTGAGAAGGCAGCGCAAAGGTTCATGTTTCAGTTGCACTGACTGGCACTTTAGAGAAAGCAAGTTCTTAAAAGTAATCTTTTCATGATCACCAAAGTGGACACACTTCATCCCATGGTCAAACGCCAAGGTTAATTCCTGAAGAGCTGGACACACTTTGAGAAATGCTGCTATGTCCATCACGTGTATCTCGTCAAGTTTCCCGCCATAAAACTCCAGCACCCGCAGTTTTAAGCCAAGGTAAGAGAAAACCTCCGGGTAGGGTTCTCCAGGCCCAAAGTGTTGCAACTCAAAGATTCTCAGTGATGTGAGGGCAGGGAAGGCTACATGAAGATTCATGAGCTCGTTATTAAAGCAATGTGTACTCTGACTCCGGGCAATGATTCTCAGATCTTCAATACCATTTGCAACATAAGGCAAGTACCCCATAAACCCAACATTGACAAACACAGTAAAACTACGGAAGGAAAGCCTATGTAGATTTTGCATTAACCTTGCCAAGGCAAAATACTGGGAAAGTATCACTTGCGAATCAATCAGGTTTGTTGTTATACTACGAATGCCAGGAAAAACTACAAGCAGCAGGATAAGGAAATCCTGTCGAACATTACAAGCTCCGGAGTGAAACTCAACTAGTTTAGGCCACGTTGGGTTAACAAATGGCTTCTTCCCTCGGGTTATATCATACAAAACCTCCGATGCGCAGAGAATTGTGGACCCTAAAAGGAGTTCCATTAAATTTTCCTGGTGTATTTGTGATCTACTTCGTGTTCGTTGACTAATGTGAAGAACCGATAAAGGACATGGTTGTGCGGCATATAATATTTCAAATGAAGTATTGACCCCGAGCTTAAGAGAGGAAAGGCCTGTGCACCAAGGCAAGAGACCTAACAGGAACCTGGAGTACTGACCTAAGTCTACGCTTGCAAGGTTCAGCTCACGCAAATGAGGTTGTGAAGTGTATATCCCGCTCTTTGAAAACACGTCCAGAGAGAGAGTCCTTTCCACAAGTAGGTCGATTCTTGTAATACTAATCCTAGGAGATTTTGAACCTAGTAGGGTTAACATAGGGCGGGTTATATCATAGTCTGCGGCACAGAAGGTGGCTTGCCAGAGGTTTGCATGCAGGAGCCGACAGGCGCGGTTAGGTGTTCGTAGCGGAAGACATGTCCAAAGCAGGCGCCAAATCCAACTCACGTCCACCCACAAGCGCTGCAAGCGGAGGAATAAAACTTACGTACATTGTGTATGTTAAATGTTTATGTAGCATGTAAACTCACTTGAGTAGCTCCCATCAGTTGAATTCGGATAATTTAGAATGAACCAACACGGGCGAGAGTCAAGCGATACAGTACGTAACTCGTACATTATGACCTCGTTAGTCAAGGACTTCTTGTAATCCGAAGTGATGGGCCTAAGGCGGAGTCAACTTCAAAGGCGTACCGAAGGAGGGAGGGGGGAGGTCAATAGCCCCCCTCCTTCAGCTAATAAATCATTCCAAGTAGGCCATTTTTTAAGAAATGGAAAATAATAACGATAACGAAATAAATAAGAATAATAGCAACACTAACAAAGTAAACAATAACAAGTACAACAAAAATATTAAATATCTCTTACTTCAACAGTACTTCGGTATGTTTAGTTCAAGGTTCGCTTCCCCTTGGCAAATTTCTGGGTACGCTACTGGGCACCTTTCCCATTTTCTGCCGTTTTTCCCCCCCCACGAGTTTTCAATTTTTCTAGAGCGTCTCGCTCAGACGAAACGTATCGTTTCCACCCGATTGGCTTGTAACAATTCCGTGGTCAAATCGAGATCTATACTTGGGAATGATATTTATATAAAATAAATGTGGAGCCTCTTAAAATTTTATTTTAAAAGTATTCAGTAACCATAGTTTTAATTGCTCAAGTGTTTTTTTTTTTACGTACAGGGGGTATTCGCAAATACATCTGATACGTTTGTTTACACTGAGCGGTCTTTTTATGGCATCTATATCTGTTCCTCTGTGTGTGACAATCTTATAGAAAATTAATGCAAGAAATGGCGGGAAAAGCGTTTTAATGTAACGTCGAGGTGGTAGACACTTCGAATTGAATTTTCTGTGCTGTAAAGCCTACTACTATGACGGACTAGCATGAAGTATTTCTGACAATGACAAGAAAAATGGAAATGATGAAAATAAACTTTAAAAAGAAGAGCCAAGTCCGAAATTAGATCTAAATTGGATATGGAAACAATATATGGATACGCGGTAACTATACTGAAACGTGTTGTTAATTGGCAGACTTCCAAAAACTAGGTACTCTATAAATAAATGTAATGCTTATGACGAACGTCATCTTAAAGCGTTCACAGAATCTGCTCCTTCCATGAAGAACCAAAAAAAATTCATATATTTTCAGTTTAAGACCAGCCACCATGCCCGACTTTCACATTTCCACACAGAACGAGAGTCTTATGGACGAAAGGTCATAAAATAGAGCAGAATAGCCTCCCGAATGACTATAAGAGTATATACTGTACAGTATATAATAAGAACATAAGAATGGAGGAAACTGCAGCGGGCCTATTGGCCCATACTGGGCAGTCCCGTTTACACCCAACCCCTATTGCTCATATAAGCATCCAACCTATGTTTGAAGCAGTTCAGCGTATTCGAGTTAATATGCAGGTACTAACAATCAAATTAATTTGGCAGCTATTTCCCCTCCCCCTCCTGATTGGTTAAAATTTATATTCGTCTTTTGGTCACTCCACAAATTTATTATTTAATATTTGTTTTTCTTTTCGTTCTACATATTCTCGAAAATCATCTTTTCAGTTATCTAAATTAACGCACGAAAGCCAAGAGAAAATTTGCACATTGAACATGCAGTAAGTGCTATAAAGTGATGAGCGACATTCATTTTCATATGGGAGTCGGACTTTTTTATGACTATTTCCCACTCCCAGCTCTTCACCCCCAGTCGACCAATCACGTTCACTCTTAACCATGCTCAGGGTGCGTTGGAATTATTTTAGTTTCGGTCAACCGGGGATTCTTACGAATTTAATTATTGAAATCTGTAGTTACGACAATTTTATGACACTTTTCTTCTATGGAGTTTTCCTCGCAAACGACATATATGCCGTGGGCAGGAGCGGGTCCAGGAATATCAAAAGGGTGGGGGTTCCAAGAAGTTGTGGGCGGTGGGGAACATGGCCACCACAGCGACCACGCCCAACTGGGGGCATTTTGAGGCCATTTTGAAGCCATGATCTATTGATCACTTATATTAAGAGATATTCCGAGATCAATATTGTAATTACGTTTTACTATATAAAAACGCCCGAGTACAATACTGCATTAAAGAACAAGTATTGGAATTTTCTGATGAAAAAGGGAGTCCAAACCCCCCTCCCACCCTGGAACCGCTCCTGGGTGGGGGGTGCGGAAGTAAGTCAGGTCATTTGCGAGGGAGACGTCATAGAAAAGTCTTACAATATTGTCAAAACTACGGATTCCAATAGTTAATTCCTAAGATTCCCCGGATGACCGAAGCAAACTTTACTGTCAAGTTAACATGATTAGTATAGTAATTTAATAAATTGGGAATATAAACTAATGTCAGTAGCACAGTAAGTTGCAATTATGGTTTATTTCCATATCAAGTGCGGTTCTTCCGTTTAGTCCATTTTTTTACCTATCAAACATTTGCTATATTTGAAAACGGTGGTTTGAGAATCTTCAGAATTTCACTTCAATCTCTTAAGACTATAATTTTACAATGTCGAGTTAAAACCATAACAGTAGTTGTAAAATATCTTACCTCGGGTTCTCGACATAGCCGCTGGTACTGTACTGTTTTTTCAACTATGGAGTCGATACAAAGCTCCCACAGCTGCCTGGGATGCATTGGTCAGAGATTAATTTCACCCGCTAAATCCATGTAGAGTTCTCCAAGTTAAATCCTAGAACGTCACTGAACTCCTGAAGCGCTGACCGCATGCAACTGTTGATATGATCAGTGACCAGGTGTGGATATGCTCTCAAACTTTGAGACTCAAAATCCCACCCCTGAAAAGATAATTAGTAATTATTTCAATATTGATCATTCTCAAAGCGGTTTTAGCGTATTTAATCGTGTTATTTGAATACAGGTACACGAGTTATCTAACGAAGCTGTGTAGAAGGCAGCGGTAGCAAGCTAAGCCGCCAGCACCCTGCGCGCATTTCTACACCACTCCTCCGCCAAGAGCTCGCCAAAATCTAACCTAACCAACTATCTTGCTTATCATCATTGGGTTATTATTTAATTCGTATAGTTCTCTGTCAAAGTACAACCTCGTATGGTTAACAAGTTTAGTATAGTATTGTGCCCTAACGTAAACTCCCTAACACTACACCTATTACAAAATCGTAAATTCATGTTTGTTTGTTTTTTACCAATTGACAAATTCCTTAATTCGTTCATTACATTTTCAATAAGCGTGAGGAGGAAATGTCTGTTTACTAAAAAAAAATTACGTATGAAAGTTTGGTGGCCCCACCACCCTCCAAAACCTTGTGGTTCTCCCCTACAAACGCTGTTTGTCGCTGAGTAGCCGACCCAATTCCCCAGTGTATGCCTCGTGGTCTGGGTCAACCAGCGCCGCCATACATCACGGAGGTCAACTACTAAGCCACGCCTATCCCCGCTATTTAAGACCTGACCTCGTGGTGACCTCTCTCTTCTTCTAGCTACAGCAGCAAGCTACACCTCCTCCTCCGCCGCCTGGTGGTCCTCGCTCCCGCCGGCGAGTATGGCGACCCACAAGCTGTCCTCCTCTGAGCACCCTCACCAACCAGCTCTCTCTACTCAACGCTTGTAACCATGCTGCCTTCCCAGCACCAAGCTGCATTGTACATCCAATACAACATGTATACAGAGAGCACATTGTGAGTTTCCTTTCTCCATCCCATCCTGAGTGTGAACACAAACAGTACTATACCCCACAAATGGTGACCCCCGGAGATTCGCACTCACACAGGATGGAGGAGAAACAGATCACGCTCCCAGTCTTCAAGCAACATGGAAGACTGGCTTATCCACCCAGAAGCAGCTCTCATCGGCTCTACAGCTACTGTCTCTAAACCGCATGTTAGACACCCTAGAGCAGCACTGCTTCTCTAAGCAGACACCAGCTCCTCTTCCTGCCCCAAGCACCACGTCCTACCGACCCCAGCATACCCGTCCTGCCTCAGACGCCGCCCCGGCCCAGCAGTAACCCCTGCCACCCCTGATGTGGCCTCTGCTCCTGACGCGGACCTACACACCCGTCCTGCCTCAGACGCCGACCCCGGCCCAGCAGTACCCCCTGCCGCTTCTCCTGACGCGGGCCCTGTTCCTGAGTGCGGACCCACACACCCCTCTTTTCTCCCTCAGGTACTCCCTGCTAATGTCCTGCACCCTGCTGCTGTCGTGGACCCAGCTGCTGTTACGAGCCCTAGTCCGCTTCTGCTGACGCAGCCCCTGCTCCTGACCCAGGCCCACACACCCCAGCAGGCGCATCTGACGACTCTGTACCTGCCGTGAGGGAAGCACAACATTCATCGCCTCCACACACCCTTTTTCTCCCTCTCTACTCCCACAGATATTGTGTATCTAGACAGTTGTCTCCAGCGACCGGCTCATCCACGCCATCGCGTTGTCTCACATGAGGCACGCACCGCCCGTTCTGCCTCACATGTGCTATGCAACCCTGCAGACAACAAGTCTCCTACACCGCCTGGAGGGAAGGGGGAGTATTGTAGTGGATTTCTCCCCTACAAACGCTGTTTGTCGCTGAGTAGCCGACCCCACCAATTCCCCAGTGTATGCCTCGTGGTCTAGGTCAACCAGCGCCGCCATACATCACGGAGCGGGGGTCAACTACTAAGCCACGCCTACCCCCGCTATTTAAGACCTGACCTCGTGGTGACCTTCTCTTTCTACCTACACCCAGCCAGCAACACCTCCTCCTCCGCCGCTGTGGTGGTCCTCGCTCCCGCCGGCGAGCATGGCGAGCTGTCCTCCTCTGAGCACTCACCAACCAGCTCTCTCTACTCAACGCTTGTAACCATGCTGCCTTCCCAGCACCAAGCTGCATTGTACATCCAATATAACATGTATACAGAGAGCACATTGTGAGTTTCCTTTCTCCATCCCATCCTGAGTGTGAACACAAACAGTACTATACCCCAAAACCTATTCAATAATAATTTGATATCTAATGCTGCACTCCTTATATTGTATGTCTGAAATAACAGTCATTTACTTGTATCATCTTACCCGGCGTTTTAGGTAAAGGAACTGGGTTGCCAATAAGATCAATTCGCTAGTTCAAAGCGGCGTGTAAAATTGGGGATAATTACTTTCTTATGTACTTTTCAAAAATTCATATTACTTTATCACAATAGTTCACAAAGATTTTATACACTTGACAACAACTTACAGCAAACTTCAAATCTTACCTGTACAGCAACCTTCCCGACCCGACGCCCTCCTCTCAGCTACCGTCTCGACCTGCTGACTGCAGTGTGTCAAGTTGTCAACTATCAAGTGATGATTGTTGCCTGGTAATTTAGAGAAAAAAAAACACTGATTACGTACTCTGGATATTTGAATCCGGATAGTGACGGTAACTCTTTTTTTATACGGGAATTAAATATAATAAATTTATTATAACAATAAAAATATTAAATATCTGTTTTTCAGTATCCAGTTATAATCGTATACAGTATTATATGAATTTTATCAGGAAGCATAAAAAAAAGGCCAGCGAACCTGTATACAAATATCCGGATTTAGTCATCACATTAAGCCTGAACGCTCAAGAAAGATGATTATTAAGGATTAGCTAGTTTTGTGTGAATTATTTGTTCTTGAAACACTGCTCAGGATCTTCACCTGTTAATAAGAGATTACAACTTTGGCCTAATGGTGGATCACAAGGTCTAAACAATTTAAAGGATAGACCTTGGGTGAGTCATTTATCTGGGGGTACTTGAATGTGTTAGTCAAGGTGACACTGTGGCGTCCTTTATTTCTTCAAATAAAAGAACATTCATAAATCTATACACATTAAAATACACTTAAGTGTTTAATCAAATATAACCAGTTTTTCTTTACAATTTTATATAAATTTAATGTACGTTGGGTTGTTGGGGAGGGAGAAGGAGGTATCAAATTGGGGTCAATATACAACTTACCTAGAGAGTTCTTTCATAATTTATAATTGTTGATGGAATAGAGTAATTGCTGACTTTGTGAGGTTACGAGATGTTTCTTCACACTCAGGATGGGTTGGAGAAAGGAAACTCACAATGTACTCTCTGTATACATATTGTATTGGATGTACAATGCAGCTTGGTGCTGTGGGGTGGCAACGTGAGTCCAATCGTGATGTAGGGAGAGCTGGTTGGTGAGGGTGCTCAGAGGAGAACACGCAGTTTGTAGGGCGGCATAGTCGCCGGCGGGAGTGGGAGCCGCCAGGGTGGAGCTGAGGAGGAGGTGTTGCTTGATGGTGGCTGTAGGTAGAAAGAGATAGGTCACGGCCACGTGAGGTCTTATATAGCAGAGGTAGGCGTGGCTTGATAGTTGACCTCCGCCTTGTTAGGCGGTGCTGGTTGCCGACCTTGACCACGAGGAGCAGGCTGGGGAATTCGAAGAGGGTCGGCTATTCAGCGACAAACGGCGTTTGTAGGGGAGGAATCCACTACAACTTAGTCGTTGAAGCGCAGTAAAAACATTGATTTTAGTATTACAGTATCAACACCACATACAACTTCCCATGCGTCTTTCAGAACATTTTCAAATCTTGCAGCTTCAGTCATTCAATAAAGCGCCTTTCTTAACTTTACCAAAGCAGTACTATTTTAATATTTGTGTAAATTTAGGATATCTCTTATTAAGGTACAAGAACGCAGACACTACGCTGAATATCATAACTAGTAAAATGACCCATTTGATCGATAAATATATACCCAAGACCAAACCCAGTGCTTCTAGAAATACGAGGGGATCACTACACATGAACCATGCGGCGTTCGACAAAATTAAGAAGAAAACCCAGAAATTCAAGACGTGGGTTGGGTCAAACGATGAGCAAGACAGGAGGATGTATGCAAGAGCCAGAAACCAAGCAAAGATAGAGTGTAGGAGGGCTGAAAAGGAGTTCCAGAGGCTGGTTGCAAGAGAGGTCAAGTCAAACCCAAAGGCGTTTTACCGCTATGCAAAGTCGAAATTGAAAACGCGAGTAGGAGTATCAGACCTGAGGCTTGAAGATGGTAGTTACGCAGATTCTGACCAGGATAAAGCTGAGGCATTGAACAGCTTCTTTTCCTCAGTGTTCACAAGAGAGGATGCAACTAACCTTCCTGCATTTGAGGACAGACGGTTCGACACAGCACTGACCCACATTGTGTTCACAGAAGAGGGTATTAGAAATAAACTGTCCAGGCTAAAGGTCCATAAGAGTCCCGGACCTGACATGGTGCATCCTAGAGTGCTAAGAGAGTTGCGCAACGAGCTTGCAGAGCCTCTGAAGATCCTGTTTTGCAAATGCCTGGATGAACAAATGGTCCCCAGTGAATGGAAAGTGGCTTATGTGAGTCCTATCTTCAAGAAGGGCGATCGTCACTCCACGAACAACTATAGACCGGTGAGTCTGACCAGCATAACATGTAAAGTACTTGAGAGTATTATCAGAGATGCCGCGATGGAACATCTACTACGAAACAACCTTGTAAAAGATTGCCAACACGGTTTTATGCTGGGGCGCTCTTGCTTAACACAATTGCTCAAGGTATTGGATATTTGAACCCATATTCTGGAACAGGGTGGTAATATCGACAATATTTACCTAGATTTTGCCAAGGCTTTCGACAGTGTACCCCACGAAAGGCTGAAAATCAAACTGGAAGGGTACGGAATTCGGGGAAATGTCCTAGCGTGGATAGAAGACTTTCTACATGACCGCAAGCAGTGCGTGGTGATTAATGGCACGAAATCATCATCTGTACCTGTAACAAGTGGGGTACCACAGGGCAGTGTATTGGGCCGGCTGTTGTTTGTTTGTTTCATAAATGACATGCCTGACGTTGTACACTCCTCCATACAAATGTTTGCCGATGACGCCAAGTTATTTCAGGAAATTAAGAACCAAGCGGACTGTGAAGAGCTGCAGAAGGACCTTGTGGGCTCCAGGAATGGTCGAAGAAATGGCTGCTGAGATTCAATGTCACGAAGTGTAAGAGGATGCACCTGGGGCGTACCAACGGTAAGGAGGCGTATCATATATCCCAACGGGATGAAGAAACTGCACTAGTTGAGACTGTGTGTAAGAAGGACCTAGGTGTGTATGTTGACAATGAGCTGAAGTTCTCGGGCCATTGTGAGAAGGTAAATCAGGCAAATAAATTATTGGGTCTTATAAGAAGGTCGTTCAGATATCTAGACGGTCCGTCCCTCGTAACGATCTTCAGGAGTGAAGTGCTTCCCCATCTGGAGTACTGTCACCCCATCTGGTCCCCGAGATATGCTAGGGACTGTCAGTTGGTTGAAAATGTTCAAAGGAGGGCCACCAGAGTGGTGCCTGCACTTCGGCACCTCAGCTACCCTGAGAGATTGGAGCGCTTAACTTGCCTAGCTTATACTACAGACGGGCAAGGGGGGACCTAGTTGAGGTGTATAAGCATCTCAGGGGGCACTACTTAGTTCAGTGTCCTTACTTGGAGCTGGCGGACGCTCGCCCCACAAGGGGTCACAGCTCAAGATTGAAGAAGTCGCAAGTCCAGAAAACCGTGAGGGTTGTAAACTTTTGGAACAATCTACCAGAGAGGGTTGTGACGGCACCGAGTGTGAGCTCTTTCAAGACAGACTTGACCAACACTGGAGCGGGTTCAGGTACATTCAGGAGCCGGTGCATGCCCAGTAATTGCCAACAGTGCGTGACAGAGACGTGACCAATCGCCCAGGCGGCTAGCGAGCCGATATTTTGGTGAAGAATATAAATGAAAAGAGACGTGACCGATCGCCCAAGCGGCTAACAAGCCGATCAGTGGCGAAGAGGATAAAAGTAAAAGTAAAAAAATAATTTTTACTTGTTGATTGACTAGTGTACTACTAATCTTGTTACACGCTTAAAGATTTTAGCTGATGAAGTGCAGTAACAACATTGTAGTACAGTACAGTACTACAATACAGTACAGTACTACTACTACTGTACAGTATTATCAACAACACATACAACTTACCGTGCATCTTTCAGAACAATTTCAAATCCTGCAGCTTCAGTCACTCAATAAATAACCTTTCGTAACTTTACCTATACTGTATAATTTTAATATTTATTTAAATCTAGGATCGACAGTGATTATCAGTTCATAAAAGCAGGGTGGGGAGAAGGAGAGCCGTTAAGTGAGATTGTGGAGTTCCTCAGTCGGGTTGTCCTCCACTCTTCTTCCCCAGTTATGTTTAATTTATTTAATAGTTAACCAGATAGTTGTGCTTAAGAAAATTTATGAAGCTCACACGTGGGAAGTAGTACAGTACAGTGGAATTGGGTCCCATTGACCTGTTGGGCTTCTGATGACAGAGTGGATACAACATATGCTAAAAACGAAGCCTCCTGTACACAAGTAGACAGCATGTTTAGAACTAGTACTGAACTTTGTTACCTTAGTTATACTTCCCTGACTGTATAGTGTAAAGTTAGTTACCAACTCTGCAGCAAGGTTTACTAGGGTGTGGGGGTGCCTCACTTATCAGTTGTGACCAACCACAGGATTTACTTTTACAGGTAATTTTATTTTTATCCTCTTCGCCACTGATCTGCTTGGGCGATCAGCCACGTCTCTGTTACGCACTCCTCCTCCTGGGTGGCAGGTATAGTGGGTGA
The DNA here is from genome assembly GCF_018991925.1 of Homarus americanus. NCBI lineage: Eukaryota > Metazoa > Arthropoda > Malacostraca > Decapoda > Nephropidae > Homarus > Homarus americanus. The sequence continues at coordinate 3,536,606 of NW_024729259.1, forward strand.
GGGGTGTCCCGCTGTCCCCTGGTTCTGTATATAACCCATGTATGTCCGTCCCTGTTTGTCATCGAATCCTCCCTCTTCTGCTTCAAGCACCGAAGGAATTTTTTGTGCAGTTCCCTCTGTATTACTGTGCAATCTGGATGTAAGAATGTATTCCGAAATGCACTGCTCCTTGCTAAGTTGTTTGCCTGCCGAATAACTTCCAATTTCTTATCCTCACTCACTAGTGCGATCCTGAAGGGGCGAAGCTTGTCATCCTGCTTTTGTCCCAGCCTCGACACATTCTGAGGGGGTGGGGCCGTGGGGGGCTGACATTTTCAGAGCCTCTGTATCCTACTTTCAGCTTCCTCCGACTGGCTCTCAGGGACTTCAAACACCATTAGGTTGCTCCTGCGCTCCTGAGGGGCAGCAGAGTCCTTAGCTGCTGAAGGACCTGTTGTGATCATGCATTCCTCCCTGTCACCTTCTGTGGCCCGCCTCCATTCTATCAGTTACAAGAGGATCTCGCGATATTTTCGTCTCCAAGTTTCTAGGGGGGAGCTAAATGGAGGAGGGGGGATATCCAGACTCTGTAAGAATCTTCTTAGTTTTATGACCAGTTTACGAATCTTCTTAGTGATAGAATTCTACTGACGGTTTAATAATAATATTAATTATTATTATTTTACTATGCTAATTGCTTTTTTGCCTTTCAGTCAATGTTTAAGTGTCAAGAGCCTTTTAAAGCCTCATGACTCAGCTGCATTCCTACAGTAGGCCTCGTGTCTGGTGTGTTGGGAGGGGGTGGGGATGATGCCACCTTCGTAATCTTTCTGTATTCTGATGAAGAAATTTACCCCTCGCTGGGATGACTTCCTTTTTAATCACAACTGTAAAAACAGTTTAAGTGTCCCATTATATCTATGGTGATAACACCTGCATAAACCTGCAAGTTTATCTAATGCAAGATTTGGGTTCAGTAACCAGTGAGCTACAGTACATTACAAATTGTTTTTCAGAACCGTTGAAATTTTTATTTGACAGTTTGGAAAATTAAAGAATATAATTATATAATATAATCCTTTATTTTCTAATGCTTTCCTAAATACTGATATGAAAGTAAACATCACCTCTGACTATGAAAAAAAAATGTGCATATACTGTACAATATTTGTAATGATAAATTTAATGGACGCTCTGAACCTGTGAAAGCCTAAACAGTATTTATCAGTCTCTTCTATTCTCCTCCTTCACCCATCTTACTATAAAACTGGAAAAAGAAATCCTGTATGGTTCTGCTGATACATTGGTTAGAAATATTATAAAAATCTTTGTAAGTCTAAATCAAATATTATTTATTTTGTACAATTCTCATTAAGTACCGGGTATTTCTCGACTACAAGACAGAACCATCAATTTGTTTCACATTTAAACGAAGTTGTTAATACCTGTACATTCAAAAATATTTCTTATGAATTATTATGACTGCAAAAATATCAACCTGATACCTGTAGTAGACAAAATTTCATCTAAATTCAATATCATAAGATACATTTAAAATACACTACAGTACCTGATTGTTTTTCACTTCAATTTATAACTTAACCACTACAATATTCATGATGTCTGTTTTCTTCTCTTCTGTATCGAAGTCTAATTATATCAAGTCAACCCACTTTGAGTCAAAAATTTGTCCTTCACCGCGCATGGCATCATCTGGCCAGCAGCCGGGTCATTTACCAGCTGGCCGTTGAGGTGCGAGGGTCTATGGCAATGCCCGATAAATGCTCCATATTTGAATGCATATTAAATTACAGACTACAGGATAAAAGTTTGAGATTTCTTTGATTTCCCAAAAATGTAAAACAGAGAAAAAAGTGGATTTTATTGTGCATGCAGCAAATATATATGGTGCAACAGGGGAGAGGGCAATACTTGAGAACTATTGGCAGGTTTAAATTTAAATTCCCTAAAGTCTAACTTTCGGCCAGGAAACCGGATGTGGAGAGACAAGTACTTATTTGTTGCTTGAAACTGTTGTATAGCCTTGTCATCTGTAATATATCTAGTGGCCATATTGATAAATTGAAAACCTCTACACATATATACAATACAGTATTTGTATTCACTAATTTACTGTAATAACTTGGGGAGAGGGAATGATGACAATTACAATCATTAAATGTTATTATTATTTTCTTTAACTTTTATTTAATTCTTGTAGTCCTTCTGCAGTAAATACATAGTCCATATGTTTATGATTACTTAATTGCTTTTACACTGATACTGGCAGCAAAATCATATGAGTATAAATAATAACAAAGAGAGGAAGAAGAGGACTGTTAATAATAAATGTTTAATAATAAGAAAAGGGATATCATAGGACTATCATAAAAATAATAATTACATGAGAAGGTCAAGTGGCTAACTGAAACATAGTGTGCTAGGGATGAGAAAATCAGGAAATATGGCATGAATATCCACCTCGGCCAAAGATGTCACATAATAAGCTCCGCCGATGCGCGTGGGTAGACGTGGTTTATTTAGACTATGTTCTGTATTTTGTGGCCACATACCAAACATCCCACCAAGGTAAGGCTGACAAAGGAGATTATTTTACAGAAATCCAGGCTACATAATACAGTATTAACGTATTTGTAGGCATGCTTGATACTAGCATGTTTAAAAATTTCTTTGCTGTCTTTCTATCTCAAGTCAACTTTTTATTTTCAGTATTCATTATGTAAATGATAAGTAGAGGGTGAAGAGAAATGCATCACATTACAGTTTGCAAAAAAACACTTCCAAATTAAAAAGCCAGCATGAGACCAGATGCAACATGCAAGCATTTGCCTAAAATATCAAACACTCAATATATACCGGAACAACCTCATTAATCTGCAATACATACAGTTTATGGAAATGAAGTACTGTATACAAAAAGCAAATGGCTGCTATATTGAAAAATCTAATTACAGTAGATCATAACTATTATGAACTTGTTCAATCTCTTGGGGAGCCAGTTTACTGTACCTCTCAAATTTCATGAGAAAACAGTATGTAAACCACTTCACCTTCACATGAAAGAGTGGTTACCTTTATGGGTGTTCTAATATACATAATTCTAAGTATACATTCTGTGAACTTGTTTCAGTAACATATAGTAATGTTTGTTATCCAATTTAAGTGTAATGTGAACTCTTTTTTTTTTTAATTTTGATATCAGACACTGCTATTATTATAATACATTGGTTTTTATTGTACAGTATTCTAACCTGTGTTTACAAGAAAACAAGCTACCATTAGATTTTCAACCTCCCAAGATTATCTACCAAATTAAGTTTTGTGCTTGAAAATTTTATGAAATTTATTGTATCATTACAGGACTTGAATTATAATGGTGATGCAAGACAACTCAAGTATAACATAAGACTTTACATTACAATTTATCTTTTATAAACTTTGCAATTCCAAACTGAACAGTGACAAGCAAATACTACTCCTGTACATAGACCTCTGCCCCTGTACAGATACTTGGGACAACTCACTGACACTAGATATTGAGGTAAGGATTGTAGATACTCATACATTCAAAGTCTACATGTATTCCCTTCTCCCTAATTCTCTCTATGTATTCACTTCTCCCTAATTCTCTCTATGTATTCACTTCTCCCTAATTCTCTCTATGTATTCCCTTCTCCCTAATTCTCTATATGTATTCCCTCTTCCTAATTCTCTATACATATTCCCTTCTCCCTATTTTTTTACATGACCTCCATTCCACTGGTTCTACTCTCCCTCTTGTGTGTTGTTCAGGTGGTAATCCTTCATTTCACAAATTACTACTTAACCCTTAACAAGCAGCTAAGGATTCCTTACTTTGCCCCCATATAAACAAAACTGGATTGCAAGGAGAACCGGGTAATAAAACTTGTGAGGCATCTACTTTCTTCATCAAGCTCCATCTAGTGGTACCCCCAGTTTATGCATCAGCGGCTGATTAGTATGAGTGGAGGGGAACCCCAAATACCATGTTGGTGTGTGCACCAACATTTTACTTTTAATTTTATCCTCTTTGCCACTGATTGGCTCGTTAGCCACTTGGGCGGTCGGTCACATCTCTGTTACACACTGTTGGCAAGAACTTGGCATGCACAGGCTCCTGAATGCATCTGTACCTGCACCAGTGTTGGTCAAGTCTGGTCTTGAAAGAGCTCACACTTGGTGCTGTCACAACACACTGGCAGATTGTTCCAAGAGTTTACAATTCTCACTCCAAAAAGTTTGCCCTCACAGTTTTCTGGACTTGTGGCTTCTTCAACCTTGAGCTGTAACCCCTTGTGGGGTAGGCATCCGCTAGCCCTAGGTATGGACACTTGACTGAGTGATGCCCTCTGAGATGTTTCTAAACTTCAATTAGTTCACCCCTTGCCCATCTATAGTACAGCATATGCTAGGCAGTCAGTCCCCCACTACAGGGATACCTGTAGGCTATTAGCTTTGAAGTTTAAATAAATCTAAATACAGTATAGTGACTAGTTCTTTAGGTATAAATGATGAAATAAACACTTTATCAGCTCCCCTTACCCCTCTAGGCTGCCTGGCTTACTATGAACTTCAATCAAAATGCTCATCACACCAAATTCTCTTATATACATATTCTTGTTAACTTCCCTCTCTGACATTTTCCCTATTTCTACTACCTGTACTCAGATTTCTAGTTATACAATGCCTGTACTACTTGTATTGTAAGTTTTTCCCGCTTATGTTAAACAGAATCATGAAGTCATTTCTTTAACATCTATTCTTTCATCAAGCTCATATCACCTCGGTGCTCAATCTCTTGGCTTATTATTCCATTCTGGACAACATACTGCCTTACAATGTTAATGTCTACATATCATCTGGCTAATTTCCAGGTTTTCTGCTTCTGTTGATATTTCTAAATCCAAAGATACATCAATATTTTGTTAAACTTCCTAAACGTTTCTACTTGTAAAATTGTGACATACTGTTTACACAACCCTCCTTGTTCCTCACCTATAACTGGTTCATATTCTCTTCTATCAAAATTCTGTACAAACACCAATACAGTATGTACTGGTCTAACATAACTTCAAAGGGTTTATACTTGATGGTGTCTTAACATTCACTGGTAAACTGTTGTTTAATGATTCTACCACTTCTTGTAACAGCAAGTAACCATTTTGCTCCTCTATTTCCACATTCTATTTTAATACTTCCACATGTTTGTACAGTATTTACTAAAACTGCCCTTCAATTACTTCATAACATCCACCCTCCTCTTCCCTTGATTAGTATGTTAATATCACTCAGTTTTTCATTCCTGATCATTTCGAAAACATTCACAACTTTTATCCCAGTTTGACCATGATGGAGACATTCTTAGCCTATGTACAGTGCAATTCCAACCTTATCTAACTCTACAAATTACAATCTTTCTTAGCATTAAGTCTTAAACCTATATAGAAATATGGTGTAGAAGGAATTACTCTGTTCCACTTGGTGTTCTTTTATCTGGCCATATTAAGATGATTATCAAGTACGTATTTCTAAACATCAAAATTTCTATTGCCCAATTTTTCTCCTTTGACATTTCCCTTTGCCTGTTCATCTCTTTATGCTTCTCTCCTGTTGCTGCCTCTCTAGCATGGTGTATATTTGCAGAGGCATTCCTTAATTTTTATGCATTTTCTATATTAGTGCAATATGAGAGCAACACTGGTAAAACAGTCTTTATAAAAACATATGGTATCAGCATTACTTTTGGGGTAATTGATACATGATGGTGTATAGGTGGTCAGAAACAGAACCATATACTGTACAGTATAGAGGAATGATTCTGGAGACATTGTTGCAGGAGAACAAAGGTAAAAAATTTGTAAGAACACTTAAAAACTTATTATACTGTACAATTTTACTTACTGGGCTTGAACCCCCATGAGGGCATATTTTGGCTAAACATAATTTGTTTTCTCAATCTACGGTAAAAAACTGGTGCAGTATTTCAGGCATAAATTTAGTACAGTCACTCCAAGCATACCGTTGTGGCTGGTGTGCACATGGTACCGTACATCCATGACCATGACCATGACCTCTGGTGGGGTGGGGAGGGGCAGTGAATGCCATTGTCTGCATAACTGTTACCACTGGCAGCCTCAACAAAGTCAACATCATCTAGGTCTGTTTCCTCCCCATCACTGTCTTTGTCAACTGATACTATATCAATGTCACTCAAATCAAGCAACTCTTGATAAATAGCACTACTGTCGAGGGTGGGGAGGGACAAGGCGGGTCATGAGACGTCAAAAGACATGCATCCACCATGATAGCTAGTGTTTAACTGGACCACTAGACTTGAGACAAAGTTGCCAAGTAGATAAATCTCCTATACAAAGTATACTTCATCCTGCCAGGACATTTAAACTATGCCGCAAAGCCACAAAATTAAGGACGTAGAGGAACATCACCCAGGGTCACTATAGTGGATGTAGAGGAATGTCACCCAGGCTTTAAGGGTTAAGAGTATACAATAAAATATTTTATTTGTGTCTAAAATGAAGTTCAAAAGAAATTTTACTTGTTACTCATTTTCATCCATAAATCTTCCCAATGTCCTGTGTCCTACCTAATCAATCCATGCTCAGAGTTTCCTGTAGTTGTGTACTATTGGCCAAACACTTAAAATTTTGCATACTTGAGTTGAATTTTATTTATTAAGTTTTCAATTTTGTCATATAACAGGAATGTTTCAAGTTACAAATACCCTTTTCTGCTTGTACAGTACGACCTTCCTTTGGGTACATTTGTGTAAAATAACTATCAGGAAGGTTTAAAGTTCATTTCATATCACATTTCTAAGTTACCAATCACTATTATCTTCTTCAGCAACATTACCGGTCCTTAACATACCAAATAAAAATAATTCTGTTACCAATTACTATTATGGTACAGGTTGTACCTCTCTAGTCCGGCAACCTCGGGACCTGACCGGTGCCGGACCATGGAAATTCACCCTTTTCCTGGATAGATAGTGACTTGTGCTTATGCTTGGAAGCACTAGTCACCACTTTCTCTGCATCATGGTCTCTTTGAAGACATATTGAAGGGTTAAATGTCGTATAGTAGCTTCTCAAATTTTGAGAGTTTTTAATTCTTAACGTATTTTATTGGAACACAAAAAAATAAATAAATAAAAATTTTGACGGCGGAAACTTGAATTTCGACGGGTTTGAAAGGCCCGCCAACGTGCAGACGACGTGCATAATCGTGTAAACAGCGTCATTTCTCTTATGTACAAAAGATTCATTATTGTTTATTACTGAATGTCTTTTTTATTAAATTTATGTTTATGTGTGCAAAATGAACAATTCAATTCATTAATAATACGTAGAATATGAAAACACACGAGGAAATGACACAGCATTGTTTTCGTTGATTACAAAACCAGTGACTGACTGGTTCTACATATAAAACTGAAGAAGATAAGACCTTGGTTGTAGCTGTAGTAAAATTAATATGGTTGTTTTAAGTAATGTTAATAAATGGAACAATAGAAGTAGCTAACGATAATGGTAAAGAAAAAAAGAGAGATCGCGTATGTAAGTGCGCATGCGCACACGTGAAAACATATCGTCATTACTTTACATAAGAATATGAAAGCAACACTTATTTACTGTTCATATATATTCTAATTAATGTTTCTGAATTTGTTTTTATTGAATTAATGTTTGTGTGTGCAAAATTAACAATACAATTTATTAATAATACGTGGAATATTAGAGGAGACGAGACGGCTGCCGGCATTGTTTATGTTAAAGCTTACGAAACCAGTGACTGATTGGTTCTACATATAAAACTGAAGAAAATAAGACCCTGATTTTAGCTGTAGTAAAATTAATGTAAAAAAATTAATATGGTTGTTTGAAGTACCTGTAATGTTATTTAATGTTAATAAATGGAACAATATAAGTAGCTAACCATTAATGGTAAAAAAAAAGTGAGACTGCGCGTATGTAAGTGTACAGTGCGCACATGTGAAAACATATCGTCATTACTCTACATAAGAATATGAAAGCAACACTTATTTACTGCTCATATATATTGAAGGGTTAAATGTTGTACTCTGTATAGACAAGCAGAGAGAGAGAGAGAGCAGCCGAACTGCCGGATGTAAACAAACCTTAATTTCCCGCGGCTTTGTTTTTTTTTAGGGGATTAGCCCACCCGGGCATAGGTCACTGACCCACATTGGGGCCTGAGGGGCAAAAATTTAATACTCCTGTAATAATAATAATAATTCAGATAAGTAAAAAAAAAAAAAAAAAAGCTGCCTATCTACCTATTGGACAAACTAAAATCGTTCCAGACCACGGGAGTTTCCGGACCACAGAATTTCGGACTAGAGAGGTACAACCTGTATCTTCTTTAGGATGCTTACTTCACTTATCAAATGAAATTAACAATCACTTTTGGGGCTTAAGTGAATTTAAAAGTAATATTTGGCACTGTCACTTATCCCCATTTTCACCTTAAGTTCCAACTGATTTATAGTCTGTGAGGTCTGTATGAGCATAACACTGCACATTTGGCAGAGGTTGTAATATTTAGACAGACATAGATATATAACTGCAATAATGAGATGCAAACATAGACCTAGTTGTATATGTACAGAAATTTTAAAAATATACCAAAGGAATTTGTATACAGTATGCTGTTTTCCAAGATCATAACTTAAACTCTATCTATATGGATCATAAATATATTAAAACTCAAATTAATAGAATCTCAAATTATACAAAATTCTGTGCAATATGGTTTGAAAGAATTGCTGTGCTAAACATGCAAATAAACTACAGTACAGTATATCCTTTATCAAAAAAATATAAAGTAACAAATATACAATTACAATACCCTTAACTACAAATTAATTTGAACTACTTTATGTGAAGTGTTACACAATTTCACAACATAAAAAGTGTGCTGAATGAATAATACTGTACTTTATATATATTTTTTGCTACATCTGGCAAGAATTTTTTTTATGTATTCCAGCTGTTCCAACACCTGATAAAATAGGATAATTAGTGGGTATGGCCACAGTTATGTGAAATTGGAAGAAACCCCTGGGAAGTGAAGGTATTAACAAAATATACTCTGTCTTAGTGAGTGGGTCTCAACCACACTTGGTAAACAGATACGTGAACACTCGAGGAAGATATCTACTGTACTGATTTTCAGGTCAGTGGGTCAAAGATGTAGGTCAAACTCCTGATACATCCCTAAGAATAATTTTCCTCAAACATTTGCACTTCTGTACAAGTACTGTATTATACTGTAAAAAAAAATATATAAATTACCTTTAAAATAAAAATTCCTTACTTAGATATATATTTAGGTGAGCCTTGATGAACAACAACAGGCAAACACTCACTACTCATATTCCACTCAGTAACAATGAAATGAAAAACCCCCTAAAAGGCCATACAGTATACGGTGTACTGTATATCTTTTATATAATATACAGGGTACATCATCACTGAGTTAGTTCAATCCCATGAAATGTACCGGTACTTCTGTTGAATTTTCTTTAATAGCAATAGGCACTGAATTATATCGACAACAGATAAATATCTTTAGAAACAATGAAAAATTACACTAACAATTAACATACAATAAAATTCTTTACTGTTTATCTTTAAAACATGAAACATCAAAGCAATGTATACTTTTATCACCATTTTAAGAAATGTTTGCCTCAAAGCCAATGAACATGTTATTCACCAAACTCTTAAACTTTTAACTGCAATATTGTAGATATTGAATTAATTTGATATCATACAAATTTTCAAAAACCTCATCTATGATTACAATATACTGTACTGTACTGTATTGTACTGTATAAGCAATGCCTTTGTTCTCCTGATGGTGAGTAAGATATATTAGCTCTGATTTTACGATAATTTGATCATAGAAACTTTCTTAACACTATAATACAGTTTCATAATTTATTTAATCTCTAATAATATTGTGTGGATTATATTCTAATAAGGGTTCTTATTGGAAGGCAACTCTTTATATATATATATATATATATATATAATCAACGACCTCACCAGCCAGGAATCGAACCCTCGACCTACTGGGTGGGACTAGGGAACGCTACCGACCAACCCACAAGGACACTAAAAGTAGTCCTAGACTGTTATATTTCACACAAAGCCTGTTCATCGAGCTGATGGCGCCGTGAACCTCATTGGGAACTGCCGTGCCTCGTATATGGTACCTCGTGTTTCAAACCAGCTGGATTCGGTAAAATGCTACTGACATCACATACGAGGCACGGGCAGTTCCCAATGAGGTTCACGGCGCCATCAGCTCGATGAACAGGCTTAGTGTGAAATATAACAGAGTCTAGGACTACTTTTAGTGTCCTTGTGGGTTGGTCGGTAGCATTCCCTAGTCCCACCCAGTAGGTCGAGGGTTCGATTCCTGGCTGGTGAGGTCGTTGATTATATGTTCAAAGTCCGCGTGTTATATGGATTAAAAATGAAGTGTGTGTATATATATATATATATATATATATATATATATATATATATATATATATATATATATATATATATATATATATATATATATATATATATATATATATATATATATATATATATACATACACACATATGTGTGTGTGTGAGTGTGGACAAATGTGTGTCTGAGAATGTTCTTTCTCCCACTCTCAATGTATACATGTTCAATATGCTCCAGTTTATACACACACTCACACACACATCTGAACACACAAAAATATATTCATGATTCTGAAAACACTGTTAGAGAAGGACTTCTTTTGAATTCTCAATATAACATCACAAAACAGTGGAGAGTGACAAGCTATAATCAGTCATCCTTGTCTGTTCCATCACTGAAATCAGAACCTGAGTTATAACCAACTTGTTCTCGCCACCATTCTCTTACTTCACCTGATCCTGAGGCAGAACGTGGGAGAACAGCCTTATTACTTGTAATGTCACTGCTTAATTGACCACCAGTTCCAGCTGTTATACCTTCTCCTCCTTCAATAACATGAGGTAGATTCTTACTCCCACCTGAGGAGTAAATAAGTTTATCATCAATATTATGTTTTCTTCATCATATGTAAGTCAGCAAATCTTTAGAGGTTGATTATCTGTAAACTTCAATAACATGTATAAAACTTTCAATGAAGAAATCTATGAAAATCCATAAGAGATGAAGAAGTATATTAAGAGTGATGAAAGCATAGGTCAGAGATGTGTTCTAGTGATAAGTGTTTGTACTGCACAATTCAAAGTGCAATCTTCACTTATACAGTACTTTATCCCTTTCCAGTTCACTACAGTGTACTGTCTGTATAGTATTTCATTGCTTCTTTTTCCTCAAGTTATTTTCTTTTTCACTTTTATCTGCCTCCTTTTTCCAACTTTGGTATACCTGCTAAGGAAACACTCGTTTTATTCCTACATTAATACAGCACTGTACTGTATAATTTGGTGAACTGCACAGTAAATTAAACTGGTAATTGCTTCACTTTTTTTTAAAGTAAAACAATCATGAATTATTCTTCAGTAACGTTTCCCAACGCTCTGTTGGGTCTGGAATTGCATGGAAAAGACATACTGTACGGTACAGTAATCTAAATGTGTCGTAATTATTACAAGTGTCATTAATTAACCCCTTCATAATTGGGACACCACTTTTAATATTTTATTTGGCTAAGGCCAGATGATTTTATTCAGCTCAGAGGGGATTAACACTAATTATTTTATTTTTTAATTTTTTAACCCATATCCTTAACCAGCATGTTGAGGAGTACCTTTATATGAAATTTGATCAAAATCTAAACTTTTAGTTTTTGTGATGAAATGCAAGGTTTAGGCAAGAAAAACCATTTATCTGGAAAGTGAAAAGTAATGGGCTTACATCTAAAGCCAGTCTACAGTATATTCATTGTAAAATGTATAAAAATGTGGTCTGAAACTAACCTGCATAGTGTAAGTGGCCTTTTAAGTATACTGTACAGTGATAAAAAAATTTAAAGGAAGATTGCATATGTGCCACCAATCTGTGTGGGGTGGATAATAGGGCAGAGAAAAATTAAAGAAAGCAGATGGGAAATAGTTGTGGAAAGTATGGAAAAAACACAATATGATGGACAAAATTAAAATAATTAAAATCACATATATTAATTATTCTTTTACCTGAGGGTTTACCTTTCCTCGATTTAGAGTCATGTCGTGGATGTTTCTCTCCTCGTAATGATGTGTCTGAGGGTGTTGGTGCAAGGAATTTTCGCCCACCACTGATGCTTGACATAGAGTCTGTACGAGTTACCATGATCATTCCTTTCTTCCTTTCTCTGGTCCGTTCACCCTCCTGAAATTCACAATGCAGCATAACATTAAGCAAATGAAATCAGAATCTTTTCATTTAAGCTTTCATTATTGAAGTTCTTCTTTCTTTATGACTTCATCAAAATTTTGCACTTTCTATTAGCTCATATGTTTAAAAAGAAGAGGTACAGTACTCCTGTTGTCACCACTATAGCATCAACATTGTTATCACTGTCCTGTTAAACTGGAATATGATACTGTTTACAGCACTGGAATATTGCAGACCTCCAGTCAGACATTCTCATTCCCTAATCAAATGCTAACCCAAAAGTCCCAATATTTTCAGATATGTAAAGTTTCAGGGAATAAAGATAATTTGCATTGTTACTGTATCAACTTACACTGTTTACGGCATTAATTTGCACTGCTTTTCTACTATTCTTCAGTAAATAATTTCATCAGAGGTTTAGCCGAGTTGTAATATACTGAAACTGCATGTGAGATAACTGGCTATAATAGTGAAATTTCTAAATATATACAGCACTGTACTGTACAATACATCATAGATCAAATTATCCCCAAAAATCTGAAAACACAACAAAAACAATTGATAAAGATCAAGTAACCCTAAATTCTTAAATAAATATATGTCTGAATAATAAACATGTCATTATTTACTACAGCATACAGTATTACCATAATGAAGCCTCACTCTACAGTCACCCACACTCAATCTCACCTAAGGCTGGTGATATTTCAGAATCAGGAGAGGACAAGTTTAAAAAGCACTATAAACCCTCCAAACCCCCTTTAAGGAGTTTGGGGTCTGAGGATTCAATAGTTATTATCAGTCTTGACATCCATAAAAACCATTAAAAAAAATAATAATTGCTTACTTTATTTTCCGACTCTTTTTCCTTATCTTGTATCTGGGTTTTCTTATCCTCATGCAGCCCAACAATCAACGCATCATTGGTTTCTCGTAATCTATCCAGTAAAGAGCTCTGTTCCTTTTGCTGTAAAGTGTGATGAAAGTAAAGTATGTACAGTAATTAAGTAAAAAAAAAAATTATTCCATCCAAAAAATTTAAATCAGTACAGTATCAGAATTAACTCTTCAGTAGTTGTCAATAGGCAAATAAAATAAAATTCCTCACAACAACAATAATAATAATAATAATAATAATATAATACACACAGCTCGAATTCGTTTTAGGCAATTATCAAGCCAGTTGCGAATAGTCTGCTTCGCCACTTCCTCTTCAATGATGTATTCTAGCTCTTCTCGTGCCATTAATTCTTCTAACTGAAGGGACTTGCGAATATCTACACTTCGATAAGAGAGCATACTGGGAAAAAACAATCAAAATATCAGGTTTGGAATATTTTGAAATGTATATAGTAATTTCATTTATCTTGGTTTTGAAGAAATTGCAAAACTGAATAATCTTACTTGAGAACATCGTGGAAGGTTACGTCATCACCATTGTGAAGTCGCTCTAATTCATAGCACATATGTTTGAACAGTAATCTATCCTTCTCTGGGTCAACCTCTAACCTCCCTTTCAAAAGTCGCAGAATAAATTTGATCTGTGAAAAGTGAAATACTTTCAGACTCAGTTGATGTATGAAATAACATTATAAATATTGCATTCAGAAAAAGAAATTCCATGTATAATTATATATCTTTTTAACGATTCAACCGTAATATTTACCAAGTTTTCTGAATTACCTCATACACCTAAAAGGGGTGAAGTAAAAAAGTTTACTAGATGTTCTATCTTTCACTTCATATAGTGTTTTCCAGGTCATGGTAAGCACTTCTTTATTTCTACACATTACAACAAGTAGCCAGTGTTTAATACTCACCTTCCTCACTGGGATAACACCACGTTGGTTAACATCTACTACATTCCAGGTGTTCTGAAAGTTACGGATGTCAGCGTATGACAGCAGAGCATCCTCCTCATTGGAGTAAAACAGAGAGAAGTTCTCCATGATGATGGCTATAAAAGTATTCAGTTAAAGTTAAAAGATTCATTAAGGAAAATTTATTTAACTGATATAAATACAATAATGTATGCTTGTGTCTGGCCTACTGACAAGCATAATGATCTGTTCATTTATTTTACTGTTATGCAAAAATGAATCACAATTGCCAAGGAGGTAATTTTGATAACTTCAGAGTACTGTACTGACATGAAGCACATATTGGCAATGAAATGGCTTATAAGATTTACAAAAAGAGATTTAATAGTTAAAACTTACCAACAAGTAAATTAAGTACAATGTAGGTGATAATAACATAGAAGGTACAGAAGAAGATGAGAGAACCAGTAAAATTTCCACAGTCAGTTTCCCAAAAATTACTCCCAGGAGTACAGAAAGGAGGGGCCACCATACAGTCATGCATGATTTTGTTCCAATCTTCTCCTGTTACAATGCGGAAGAGTAGTGTAATCCCATTGGTGGCTGTCTGAAAGTTTGCTTGCCTGTTGATAAACAAATCATCATTACTAAATGATAGAAACATTAATAATATTATCTAAAAATCAAATTTCGGTACAGTATATAATAACACCATCACATCCTGACTTACCTTCCAATACCTTCTCCATATTTTACTGTACCAAACAGGATACATCCTGCTAAAGCATATGAGAGAATAAGAAGAAACATGCCCATGATGATGAAGAAGCTTTTGTACACAGACACACCCACAGTCAACATGAGCATCTTGAGAGTTGCATGTTTACCAGTTATTGTGAAGAATCTCAGGATGATTACCAAGAAGCCGAACATATGTGACTCATCAGTCTGGAAATTAAATTAATCTTAACATAGCACTTGATATTATAATGATTTTACACTTTGTATACATATTTTTCCCATGTAACTTTTTATGCTTTCTTTAGCCATTTAGTTTTATATTATTTGAAAACAATGATGTTTCATGAGAGACAAGGATAAGTTTGATTAGCTACTTGAATCCTCTTTGTAATATCCCTAACTTTCTTTTGACTACAGTATGCTTATAACTTAATTTAGGAAAAAAGGGCAGTCCCTCGAAATGATACTGTATAAATTGTTTACTTTATAACTAAAAAACTTCCCTAAGTTAAAATGCTGGATCTAACATTGATATAGAAATAATAATAATGCTACCTAAAAAAAATTAAAAGCCAGCATCTATCACCATAACACAGCAAAAGAATTTTCTAGACAGATGAAACCATTCACAATATCTTCTCACCTGAACAGTGTAGTTAAGAATAATCCACACAACGCCCAGCACAGTAACAAAGAGATCATAACGATTACGTCTGCTCTGCCAATATCCTCGTGGGGTGAAGGCAATCAGTTTCATGACCACTTCCACAACAAACACGAAATTCAGTAATGAAGACACAATTGCTAGGGACTTTGTTGGCTCATCCTTTTTGTTCCACTGAAATGAAAAGAAGGAGTAAGTAACCCTCAGACTAGAACTACTGTACTGTATGACTTAACTTATAAATCTAAAAGTATCTTCAATACATAATGAGCCACGTGTATCACTGAAATATTACACAATGTTTTGACATTATTGTGTTAGGACTAACGCTTGTAACTTTTCTTATGTCTCCTAATTTTAGTTAATTTTAAAGGTCTGTAACTAAGTATAAATAATTAATGTAGTTTTCAATATTGGGGTGGACTCTTCATACACTGCTGAGGGATAGTGTGTGTTCTTCTGGCTGGTAGACTAAATTTCATAAGTGTTTAAAAAATTTCTTAGATTTTGTATATTAAATAAACAAGGCCACATGTAGGGGATGGGGGTTTCTGGGTGCCCCAGAAAAAATTATACCATACTATGAATAATTATGTGATTAATACTGTACAATACAGTACATTAGCCTCAGCATCATGAATTAGCATATGTTTATTGCAGTTTTGACCAACACTGTAATCCCCCTCCCCACATTCCCATGCTCTGGATATGACCCTGTTAATGTCATCGCAATCCAGATTTAGCTGATTGAGGTAGTGCCAAGGCATTCTGACAGCCCTTTACAAACTATATTACTCCTAACTGACTCTCATAATTAGCAATATCAAGGAATCACAGGGATGGATGATATTGCTGTGAAAGTGTAAGTACAGTAGTCTTTGGGACAATTCTGGCATGGTAAAGAAGATTGCCATGTATGATTCCTGTTCCACTGCAGTGGTAACAAAATCATGAACAGTCCAAGTATATTTTAAGAGTATAGTATAGAGCATATTCAGTTCCTCAAGTACAGTACAGTACAAGTACAGTATTTTTCCTATGTCTTATAATCCATCCTCCTACCATGAAATGCACAGGGATCCCAAAACTATTTGTTAATTTCTTTCAAATACAGGAGCCTATATACCGGTAATCATGTTCAAGATATTCACCAAATCATAACCAAAACAAAGTGAAATATATTATACTTACCGCAACACATAACAAGCTGCTATTAATGATGACAGATACTGCAACAAAGCGCTTGAAATATATATTTTGAGTAACGTCATAAATAAAAGCCCGGAAGGCTCGGCCATCAGGGCGAGGAGGCAGATGAAGCGGCTGGGCAATTTTCAATCTCTTCTTAAGATCACACCTGTTGGAAGCACAAGCAAACAACCAATAGTGAGACTGCAATAGCTAATAAAGTCACCCTCAGATAACTAGGAAAATAATTTATCTTATCTAAAAAAGAAGTATTCATGCTAAAGAAAATACTGTAATGTTTAGTAAATACGTTTGTTGTGAATACTGAAATATATAGCGATTTTAAAGTTAGATATATAAATGACTTACCACCTCCTCTGGTCAACAGTTAATAGTGCAGTTCCCTTATTCTCGGAGTAGTTGGCGATGACTACACCAACAAACAATGTGAGGCCGATCATACACCCCAGGAAGACGAATATATGAATGTAGACTGTTGAAGCCTGTGGAAAACCAATTAATTAGACCACACACCACATGGGGAGTAGCTTGTCAAAACATCGGAAGAAGAAAAAAAAATAATAAAAACAAAAAATAAATAAAAAATAAAAAATAAATAAAAAAATACAGTACAGTAAATCAGAAATTATGATGAGTCTGTTCAAAAGAAAAAGGAATGTTATATCACACTTACAAATACAAGGTAATAATTTTTATCACTTTGTATAGAAGCCACTAGCTCTAAGATAAGTAATCATCATCAGCTTGGTTCTTAATTAAGTGATCATTATAAGCTTAATTCTTAGATATGTGGTCATTAAAAGCTTAGTTCTTAGATATGTGGTCATTACAAGCTTAGTTTGTAGATAAATGATCATTATAGGCTTAATTATTATATATGTGGTCATTATAAGCTTAGTTCTAAGGTGAGTGATCATTATAAGCTTAGATCTTAGATAAGTGATCATTATAAGCTTAGATCTTAGATAAATGGTCATTATAACCTTAGTTCTTAGATAAGTGATCATTATAAGATTAGTTTAGATAAGTTATCATTATAAGCTTAGTTCTTAGATAAGTTATCATTATAAGCTTAGTTCTTAGGTAAGTTATCATTATAAGCTTAGTTCTTAAATAAGTTATAATTATAAGCTTAGTTCTTAGATAAGTTATCATTATCAGCTTAGTTCTTAGATACGTTATCATTATAAGCTTAGTTCTTAGATAAGTTATCCTTAAAAAATTAAGTTCTGTGCATGTGATCATTATAAGTTTAGAAATGTTTATCACACATTAATTTTCAGTGTGGTCAAATGGGTTCATAAGGTAGACGAGAGATTAACTCTTCCATAGTAACCACAACTGAAGCAGGGAGAGGACTGAGTGATTATGTTGCTTGAATAAAGCTGAAAAATCATTAAAAAAAATAAAAAAAAATAAAAAATAAAAATAAAAATCTGGATCAATCCTGAAAAAAATATATTAGTTTGTTTATCCATCTGACTTTCTGCCTCATTTACATACAATTGCAGGGTCTCAATTGTTTCTCTTTCTTTGGCAACACAACATATGTATGCATGTATGTAACATGTATATATTGTTTATCACCCTTGATTCGTTTAATTACTTCCATTTCTGTATTTTTGGTTCATTTTTTTAACCCTCCTCGGACCCCGATGTAGGTTGGTAACCTGTGGCTGGGTGGGCTAATCCCTGTAAAAAAAAAAAAAAAAAATGCTGACCATCAGATCTTTGGCATGTATAGGAAACCACATAGAAACCAAACAAAATGGGAGACATACTCACTTCCCTTCATCAAAAAAGAAAAAAGCCCATAACAATCAATCCTTCATATACCTAGAAAAAAAAAATATATCATGGTTTCAAGGGGTGGACAAAAGTAGAGGGGCCCTATTAACAACACTGGACAATTACAAAATACAGAATGCTTTGAAACTCGCTAGTTCTGAATTTCTGAGATCATACCATATATGAAATTACCTGTATTCATATTAGTTAAAAAAAAAAAAAGATCCTAACTACTACATCCATACTGTTGCATCACAGAAAGGAATTAACTGGGCCTCTTGAATACTAAATGTTCAATGAATCAACTGTCTCAGTTGCCATCACAATAATGAATGTTTCTATGAACACAGATTTACAAGTAATGCATTACCATTGTGATATAGTCATTTAATCATCATTTCAAAATGACTGAATTCTGTAATAAAAATATCAAGGCAAACCAAATGTTTCTATGACTTTGTGTTAGTTGTGGGAGAGAGATGACACCAAGGTCTTGTAAACTCACCATAGCTCATCAGTCAGGTAACAACTACAGTTATATCATTACGCAAAAATATTCCATGTATGTGCATACCATACTACACTTGCATTTCTGCGTATGCAAAATAAAAAACTTCACTATAAACAGTACACACAATATAAAGTGCAAAGCAACAATAAAGCTGGTTGTTTCCAGGTGTGAATTTTGTAACATCATCCAACTATTGAGTCCACAAGTGTAATGGAGCTCATGACTTAATACTATACAGTATATGATTATAAGTGGATAAACAGAAGACATACACTGTTTACTAAAGCAAAAGGAAATTAAATATATTTCCAGGTACAAAAGATAATGTCTTTAAAATCCTGCACTTGAACTAAAAATGAAGATTTTTACATCTGTAGCAATATGAAAAGCTCAAACACTCACCCAGATAGTTTTATTAATAATAGCTACAAGCAACAATCTTTCTTTTCAAGTAGTTGAAAAAGGAACATTAAGGTACTGTAGTACATCAAATTACCAGACACTTGCAATCTTAAAAATTAAGAGAAAAACTTGAGATTTTCCATTATTCAAGTAAAAATTCACGAACATATTTATACTACAGTATTGTATTTCTGACTTAGTGTGTACTTTAGATAAGAAAAATATACATTGTACTGTATATAATTTACACTACAACGAATATTTCACATTCTACAACAAATAATGTCTGCCACATACAGCTCAGGTACGCAAGGTTAAACTGAACTGAGTGGTGGAGGGAGCAAGGTGGTAAAACCTTTGCTCTACTGGAATTACCACTGTTCCAGACCATCCAATGTAATATCTAGTCTGGTAGAGGATTGTAGCTACAGGTACTACTATCATACAAAACACTGACAAGACGTTTACTCTTTTCTCAACTTAAGATTGGTAACCATAAGACACATTATAAATTAATAAGAAATATACCAAAATGATCTGAGAGATGATTGATTATATTACTTTTTTAAAGGAAGCACCATATAGTAGGGCTCTTTAACATCCTTATGAGCACTGTTAATAATATGAGCCTCTCAGATTGGACAATTTTAGTTATAAAAAATTATTGGTTATTAGTGGTTTACTTTCACCAAAAATAACAGTTTTCACTCACTTTGTCAACTTGATTTTATTAAAAAATTTTACTCTACTGTATTGCCATTAAAATACCAGAAAGGTGGAAATTCAGGATGGAACATTAGTTCAAAATATTTCTTATCTTCAACTGTTTAAAAAAATGACATGCAATCTTTGGGAGACAATACATGTATATTATTTTTCTCTATTTCCTCAATTGAAAACAGGAGTGGGAGAAAATATCACTACATACCAACTCTACTTGAGGCAGACAACCATCATGCTGACAATAAACACCAATGCTTGGACGGGGACAATCTTACACAAAGGTAACATAGCACTAGTAACCACATAGCACTAGTGGAACACCATTCACATTGTAAAAAGGGGAAATGGGGGCAACTTACGATGCCAAGCCGAATTTTTAATACATCACGAATATCTAGCCAACCCTTGAATGAAAGGACTTCAAACAAGGCCAGCATAGCATGTCCAATGTTGTCAAAGTTGAAGCGCCTGGGGTTGGCCCTGTGTTTTGGGTATAATACAGTTAGCCAGGAAGTTTTACTAAGAAAAATATCTTAGTCCATAAAGGGAGAACACAGTAAGATCCAATATGCAAGTGGTATAAAATTATGGTAAATTAATATAACTTGTACAGTTAGATTATAATGAAGAGACAAAAGATAATAAATCTACAATAAATGTTGAAAAAAAAAAAATAAATACTTTGTACTGCACATAATAGCGTGAAAAAATTATCACCAGAAATCCATAACCAGTTTGTTCATGAACCAATTATATGCAGTATTGATTACTACTGGGGAATTAAATTACTGTATACAGTACTGTACTGTATAAGGAGATAAATCTTGTTTCTACCCATCTCTCTTCATCTAAGGAACTGTTCCTATGGATTAAACTGTTGCCTGGAAATGTCTTAATCAACCCCTTGGATCACTCTATATAAATATGCAAATTCTACAACAGGATGCCCACTAAATTATTAAAAAAAAAAAAAAAAAAAATCTGAATACTGTAACTGTGTACAGTGTATCTTAATATATCTCAAATACAAAAAGCAAGTACTGTACTTGACAAATAGCTCTTACCTAATGTTCAATTGCACTATTTCTGAATCAGGTTCACTCATTGTAATATGCTATGGTTTTAGGTTTTAGATATCTCGCCCTGTAAAGTACCGTACATTAAATAGAAAAACTTAAAAACAATGGCAAGAAGAATTATGAGAATCCCATCAAGGCAAATCTCAAAATTACCAGCTAATAGAACAGCTTATGTAGGATATGTATACAGGTATATTGTACTGTACTCATTTATAGCAAGTGTCACCTGCAATATGAATTATGCACTGAGTTCATGATCTATTATTTATGGTTGAGAAGGCTCAAAGCAATAGGTGGGATTCATGAACCTTTTCTCCTAATGGTTTAATAATTGCACTGACTATGTAACTGACTCAACCCAACCATAACTGTTGACAGAGAACACTAGCATCATCACAATTACCCTACTTTGATGTTTCTACCAGTAAGGATATCTCCTGTGTCATATAAGATATTCTGGAGCAGACGAAATGCTACAAACAGTTCAGCTTACAGATATTGAACTCCAATACTGTTTGAATTTACCAACTTATTTTCTTAGCCCAACCATGTAAATATTTACTTCTTTGCTCATCATTAATATTTTGACGGGTCAATCATAAAAGAATGTGTAAGGCATTGTATAGTTAGAATAGTTCTGATAAAAATTAAAGTGAATTTCGGTTGAATAAGATACACATAAAAATTCTTCCCCAACTACAGTCAAATACAAATATCCATTCACAGTTGGGTTACTGGGGGGTGCCCAGAGCTCACACCAGCAACCCTTAAGACATTAGGCAAGCATTGTACCCACTCAACAGCTCTCCCCACAAAATACAAATACAATATAATGAACAGAAGATACAAGCAAGGAAGAAAAAAATGGGGGCATCCTTTTAACTACTGCAATATTATTAATTGCCAAAGCATTTATAAAATACTACAATACTGAACTGCGTAAACAGTACTTTTATAAATTTAAAGACCATCACTGTCCTCTGTAAAAGCTTACAGTATATCAAAATTAACACCCTTTTAACTTACCAGACTCGAGGCACCAGCATGGCAGGATATTTTTCATTCTCATTTAGTTCTAGTTTCATCTTGGTTACAAAAATCTTCCGTATAAAGACTCCCACACAATCCTTTCGTTCTGTTATAGTAGGATCATTACATCGTGCAAGTCGACCACCATACATCTGTACTCCATAACTTGCAAACACAAATAGAAGCACTATCAAGAGAACTGATACCTGTATAAGAAAAGAAATACGTAATACCATTAGGCGATATAAAGAGGCAGTGAAAAAACACATGATAATGCCATCATGCACAAAATTATACAAATGACAAAAACACTAAAATTTCACATCATCTCATCCTGATACACTTTAGGTGGACAGTTGTAAGGTTAAAATAATTCTCAAATAATTTTAATAAAATTTTTAAGTGTATGAAACTCACCAACAAAATTTCTTTAAAGCCTTTACAGAGTTCTGATACAACTTTGCGCATGTGAGGTACAAGGTTGAAGATCCGAAGTGGTCGTAAACAGCGTAAAATGAGAAGCAGTTGTGCTCCAGATTGTGGTGGAACATGTTTTGGCATCCAGCATGAGAATACCAGTGATACCTGAAAATTTTAGATGGAAACATGAATGTTGTAGCATTGTGTAGAAAAATTCATAGATTTTTTTTCATGCATCTTTTAAGCTGCAAAAAACTGTATGTTTGTACCTAGCATATGTTTTGTGTAATAAATGTTTGTAATCAGGGAAAGACCTTATGCTCACCCTGTATATACTGTACTGTATATAAAGTACAATATATACTTTTAATGTACAGTACAGTACTGTACTATACTGTACTGTAAACCCAGAGATCAGTTTCAAGGGAGTGGGGAAAATTACAAAGTAGTGTTTTTCCATTTCAACCATATCAAGATAACATTAAGTTATTACTGATCAATTGGTGTAAAGAAGTAAAAATATCTGAACATAAACAATTATCATGGCTTCTTCAGAAACAATCTTCAGAACCAGATACCGTATCAGGTAATATCAAAATCTAAGACCTTTTCATATGTGACACTTCAAAAGGGAAATCTATACATACATGAAAAACAAATATGTACTCTAAATGGAAGACAGCAGAAAAGACAAAAGTGTAATGTAACAACAAAACAAAAAAAGCAGGTCTATGGGGACATGAATGACTGAATGCAAAAAGGACCTAGGTGTGTATGTTGACAATAAACTGAAGTTCTCGGGCCATTGTGAGAAGAAGGTGAATTAAGCAACTAAATTATTAGGTCTTATAAGAAGGTCATTCAGATATTTAGACGATCTGTACCTCAGAACGATCTTGAAGAGTGAGGTGCTTCCCCATCTGGAGTACTGTCACCCCTTCTGGTCCCCGAGATATGCTAGGGACTGTCAGTTGATTGAAAAAGTCCAAAAGGAGGGTCGCCAGACTGATGCCTGCACTTGGGCACCTCAGCTATCCAGAGCTTATATTATAGACTGGCAGTTGCAGGTGTTCTAATCTCTCTGGGTAGCTGAGGTTCCATATAGCAGGCACCAGCCTGGTGGCCCTCTAACATATCTCAGGGACCAGTCGGGGTGACAGTACTCCAGACGAGGAAGCACCTCACAATGGCCCAAGAACTTAAGTTTCTTGTCGACATACACACTCAGGTACTTATCACATTTAGTCTCAATTAATGTAATAGTTTCTTCATCATGTTGGGACTAGTGATATGCCTCCTTACTGTTGGCGCGACCCAGGAGCGTCATCTAGTACTTCGTGACATAGAATCTTAGGAGCCATTTCTTCGACCATTCTTAAAGCTCACAGAGATCTTTCTGTAGCATCATCTGCAAACATTTGTATGGAGGAGTGTATAGCTTCTGGCATGTTATTTATGAAACAAACAAACAACAATGTGCCCAATACATTGCCTTGTGGTATCCCACTTGTCACAGGTACGGTACACAAGACGATTTCGTGCCATTTATCACCACACACTGCTTGCAATCGTGAAGAAAGTCTCTGATCCACGCTAGGGCATTTCCCCGAATCCCGTACCCTTCCAATTTAATTTTCAGCCTTTCGTGAGGTATGCTGTCAAAAGCCTTGGCAAAATCTAGGTATATATTGTCAATATTTCTGCCTTGTTCTAGAATTTGAGTCCAAACATCCAGGACCTTGAGTAGTTGTGCTAAGCAGGAGCGCCCCGGCATAAAACCGTGTTGGCAATCCTTTACAAGGTTGTTTGGTGGTAGATGTTCTGTCATGGCATCTTTTATGATGCTCTCTAGTACTTTACACATTATGCTGGTCAGGCTCACTGGTCTATAATTATTTGTGGAGTGACAATCGCCCTTCTTGAATATATGACTGACATTAGCGATTTTCCAGTCATTGGTGACCTTTTGCTCATCCAGGCATTTACAGAACAGGATGTTAAGAGGCTCCACAAGGTCGTCGCACAGTTCTCTTAATATGTGGGTCAGTGCTGTGTCAAACCGTCTTTCCTCAAACACAGGAAGATTGTTCTCATTCGCTCTTGTGAACACCGAGGAAAAGAATTTGTTCAAAGCCTCCACCGTGTCCTGGTCTGAATCTGTGTAACTACCAACTTCAAGCCTCAGGTCCAAAATGCCTACTCGCATTTTTAATTTGGACTTTGCGTACTGGTAAAAAGCCTTTGGATTTGACTTGACCACATTTGCAATCTGCCTCTGGAACTCTTTTTCAGCCCTTCTACACTCTGACTTTGCTTGGTTCCTGGATCTGGCATACATCCTTCTGTTCTGCTCATCATTTATCCAAACCCACATATTGAAATCCTGAATTTTCTTCTTAACTTTGTCAATCGCCACATGGTTCATATGTTACGGTCTCCTTGTATTCCTGGAGGCACTGGGTTTGGTCTTGGGTATATATTTATTGTTCAAATGGTTAACTTTATTGACTATGATATTCCTCATAGTGTCTATGTTCTTATATCTTAGCAAGTCAGGCCAGTGAATACCCTCATCCCATCATAATTTACTTTGTAATATTTGAACTTAAGACCTGGTTTTGTCATGAACCAAGTAAAAGTTAAATCTGAAGGACAACGTTATGTGGTGACTGGTGCCAACGGGGGCTGGGTGTTCCAGCTTGCCCACCACCATAACCTCCTCATTAGTTATAATGCAGTCCAGCGGTTTGGGTGTTTGCCCCCTCCCCCCTTGTAGTGAGTCGGATTTTTAACATGTTGGAATAGAAAATTGTCTCTCAGAGTTACTAGAAAAAGAATAGCAGGGTTATTTAGGTCGTTTGGCATGGATTCATTTCTCCAGTCGATGTCGCCATAGTTAAAATCCTCCATGAAAAGGAGGTGGCTAGGATTTAGCACTGTTACATTGTCTTTAAGTTCCTTCCGTTTAATACGCTACAGTTTGGGGAACTTCACATATATTCAACAATGAGTAAGTCTCTTCTCTTTAGTTTAATTTTACACCACTTTGATTCTTCAAAAACATCCTCTCCCCACACCCTCACCTGGCTGGCTCTAAGGTCTTGACTTGACGTAGACAACCACACCCCTCCTGCAAGTTTCTTGAGAAAGGTTCTTAAATGAGTCCAATCCATCTTTATTGATTTTCCTGTTATTGTACAACAGTTCTACAAAACCAACTATATTGAGTTGATGTACCTTGAGTAGTGTTTCAAACTCCACTCTTTTGTCAAGGAATGTGTCAGTATTAGTGTATGTGACTTTCAAGCCGGAAATTGTTCTCGGTAATGTCTCTGGTCTTGACTCAGGCCTCCCTCCATCTGCTGCAACTGCTTCGTTTACTGAATCCCTTGTGTTTCATGGGGTGTGGTCAGTGATATTGGCTATTCACTGGGAGATGACCGAAGTGATCAGATCAGGGTGTGTAAGTTGTTGGTCACACTTACAATACTAATACTGGACAATGAAGGTGACAATAAAAAAAAATCACCACCCTAATAGCAAGTAAGTTGACAAGTAGTGCTAATGATACATCAAAATTAAACAAAATAACCACAAAACTTCTTCACTTATCTCAAAAAACAGATTGAAGAGCTATAATTACCATATAGATAAAGAGATCCAACACTCCTGCCATGTCCCGGATCAAGGCTTTGGGTGTGAAGAGTAAGCCATCTGCCAAGATTTTTAGGCTTAGTTCCAAGCTCATGAAGACAACAAAGGCATATTCTGCTATCTGAAACAAACCACATGCAGTAGTACTGCACGCACGCACGCACACACACACACTAGTTCATATCATCAATTTACACATGCAATAAATCCCACCCACTCTTTATTTACCAATCCATGGCCCACAGTAGTCAAAATGTACATAAGCCATGCAAAGTTGGGCATGCCATGATATGAAACAATAAGACAAATGAAAAAATATGAAAAGTATTCTAAAAAATCTGCTTAAATTAACTCTAGTTCAGATTATGGTCATACAATTGGATGAAAACTTGTACAAATAGGCCTGATGCCTGTATCCAGTTAAGACACACCTGTTAAGTGCTGGTAACAAGTAATACTGTATTATAATCACTGTACCTGCAACATGGGTTGTTCAGTTATCCGATATTCAGCCGCCTCCAGCATGAGTGATATGCAGGAGAGTGTTGTGACCAGGATCATCAGCCAGTCTAAATATGTAACCAGGGCCAGAAGGTTACTGTAATGAGGAAAAATCACATATACAGTAATAATCTTTGACATACTGTATGTGATATTATAGACAAGTCAAACTTTAAAATGCAGTATTTTTTTATATTTTCATTTTTATATTTACATATCATTATCTTCTTCACCATCTATCAGCCTACTAGCCAGTCAGTTCTTAGTTGGGAAGTAAAGGGCATGTATCATCTTGAATGTTAACTGAATAAGTTCCAGTAATGCTCAAGTCTGGACTTGAAAGAGTGTTGTCACACCATTTTACCAATTTTATGGAGCATTATTTTCATATACAGTACAGAACATTACTTATGTTTTGCGTACCTGAATATTGTTACAACAGAATGGTACTTACTGCAGCCTTTTATATTTAAGCTTCCTCTCTTTGCCAGTTATGGGATCTTTGTGACTTGTATCATAGCGAGAATATACAATAAGCTGACATAATTTTCTAAACCGACTCTCACGACCAATTGCAAACAGGGGTGTATCAAAATATGGATGATTCTCTCTTAGATCCTCTTCACGCTGATTCCTGCAAAATATTATATTGTGACAATGCATAAAAAAATAAAAAAATAAAATAAAATTAAATAAATAAAATTAAATAAAAATAGAATAATCAAGATGATGAAAACCTAATATTTATAATCTAGACGCTAACCACTTTAACCTTCCTTTAGTTTTGAGTATGTGGAAATCTTTAGGAACAAACTTATTCAGATGATCTTAAGATCAGCTACACTACAGCATACATTATTGCTTCAAAACCAATATTTTATGAAAATAAGTTCTTCAAATGTTCCATCACAAAGTTACACAGCTTACAAACAACCAATTACCATATTAGTCAGTATCTATTATGCCATTTCATACCATAATGATATAAAAATTATTACATTATATGCTATCAAAGGTAAGTACAGTACAATAGTAATGAAGATCAATGATATCCCCATCCCGGAAGACTACCAATCACTCTTCTCATCCTTTACATAATAAATGCTTCACATACACCACTGAGTCACACTTACTGTATATCTAAGTCATATTACAAGACAAAATTCTGTTAGCAGACTCAGTCAGTTTTGAATGGTGGTGATTTTTTAAGACAATGAACCTAAAACAATTTGCCTAATTGTCATATCAGAAACTGAAAGAGAAGGCTTCATCTGTACTCTCTTCTCATTACCCTTGTCAGTCATTGAGGCTATACAGTACTAATACTATTACCGTGATTAAACAACTAAGGTCTTAAAGCATGTAACAAGATTAGTACAGTAATTACACTATTCCATCAATAATTAAAAAAAAATTTTAATAGAATTCTCTCTGGATCCCTTCTCAAATATAATCCGTATAGGTACTGTATGTGTAAAACATAAAAATAAAAGCAAATCCAACTATGGTGATACTGTATATAAAAGGTGAAAAAATCCTACACACTATCAACAAATGCTTTACCTCCTCATCTCAGCCTGTTGCCGCTTGGCCTGCAACATTTTGATGTCCAAATCTTGTGGTTTGCGACTCGATGATGTTCGGTTCATTGCTCCTATGTCCCCATTTTCTTTCAGATGATCATAATTCTGCTGCTTGAGCTTGACCGACCCCCGGACACTGCGACGTATGGACCTTAGAGATGGGAATAAAGTACTCATGCTCATGCAAGTGCCATGCCTCATGCAGCTATTTGAGCAGCAGTCTTCTTATTGGTTGAAGCTTTTGGTTGATAAGCATGAAGCAACTTGATTAAGCCTCACAAACATCTTTATCCAGCAGCGGATCCATAGTGTTAACTGTCGGTAGCCTTAAAGGTCAACTCTGGAGGAAAACATCTAAACTACACCCACAAGTTTTATGCTTATTATGAAATACCTCATTTTCATGACAAATATTATGACACACACACAACCCCTTCAAAATCTAATCAATAAAAGCCAAGAGTGACATCACCAGAGGAGAAAACAAATGCTACCCTTTATTTGTTGTACAATAACAGATACTGTATGAATCATATTTCATAATTTCAAACTCCATTAACTAAAGCTAATCCTAACACAGAAACCTAACGAAAAATAACATGTGCTGCGAGATGTAACCTAGTAAAGGGTGTGAGCCAGAAACATAAGTTCTGAACAAAATGCATATTGGCAACTACCAGACTGTGACAGTCCACCCCAGTGTTATAACAAGTGCCAAGTGAGCTTACTGACAACATTGAACATGATGTACACTTAAGGTTAATGCTAATGCTATACAGTGCATACAGTATACGTACTGTACTTTTTTTATCTTACTGTATTCATGATGTAATCTCAAGTTTAATTATTGTACAATATAAATTAAATCATAAACTCTTGTTAATTAAAAGTTTTGACCTATAGCTATACTGAAGCAACTTACTTTCAGAGAAATGAATGTGAATTACTGTATAGTTACAGTATAAAAAGAAAGAAGTGTCAAAACTATGCCCAGAAATTTTGGGTTCAAGTTTGTATCCATAATAAAGAAAGTAGCATACTGTAAATAATACTGAGAAAAAAAATCAGAGGTGACCTTTAGGCATTTTAATGTACAGTACAGTACAGTACTCTGATTCACTCTTGGCAAACTGAATGCTCCCACATAAATCTCTAATGGCTTCTACTGTCATATTCAATGTCATAGTGACTGTAAATAATCTCATAATTTGCATAAATTTCATAAAATATCAGACTTAAGTGAATATAACTGTTTTATGAATACACATGACTTCAGACTGGCTCATTATTACAGCAGTACTATTGTTAGGATCCGCCTCTGTTCCCATGACAGACAACAGTGATCTGACATGCTGACATTGGACAACATACATCTGACACAACACGTCCTGGTCAGTGAGTTGGAGATAAACTTTATTCAGTTGTAGCTTGTACTGTATATTGAAGAATTTCACTAAACTTAGTGAGAAGTAGTATATTTAAAGCTTTATTCCTTTGCTGGAGAATTTCAATACACTTAATGTGAAATTATATATTCAAATAATTTTTTCCTCTGCCATCAGTAATGAGCGTTTGATTCTGAAAACCCATTTTATAATAGAACCATGGGTGAGACCCATGGGTATGCACAACACAGATTTGGTTTGCACAGTAAACCCCATGGCAATATGCAAAATTCATTTTTAGTAGATATAGGTATTATATTCTGTTCTGATACTTATAGTACATTAAAGTTTACTTATTTGTTTGGGAGAGATGGCTCAAATACTGTACAGTAAACTACACGTCTTTAAAACTATCTGTTATGTAGGAGAGAGACTTCCTACCCAGCCTTTATTTTCAATGGAAGTAGTAATTCTGAGATATAGTATTACTGTAGTATAGGTCTATCATCCACCATAGTTTTCATCCTATGGTTTCCTTTCTTTCACTCATTACTTATTGTATCTAACTATACCAAGTCTGTACTGCATTCTTTCATTCACACTAATTCACTGACACCCAATAAATTACTTTTAAACACAATAACTTACCCAATGACTTAGCTCCTTCACATTAACCCCCGCAATGGGCACATCTTTAATATTTTCAAGTTATTCTATTTTTCCTCAGGTAGCACAAATACAGGGCAATCATTTTATAACAACTATGCATGGAACATACTGATACAGTGAAAGAGTTTTCAAGATGTCATTAACATATTTTATATTGAGTACTTTCAAAGTTTTTTTTTATCTAATAAAGAAATATTTTACCTTTTCTCCTCTACTAAATGAATCACTTTTGCATTTACTCTCTTCAGCACTTGTTAGCTTACTTGACGGTCGGTGATCAGTCAGTTCTCTGTTGCACATTATCAGCAAGTACTTGGCATGCATCAGTTCTTCAATATAACTGAACATGTTCTAATGCAGGACAAGCTTGGACTTACAGAGGTTCACACTTTATGCTGTAACAACATTCGCTGGCAGGTTATTCCATCAGTACACAACTCTTCAGGATGCTGACTTGCAAAAGACTTGTCTAATACCCTCTTTTTCCCCCACATCCACAAACCTTCAAACATAAAGCTTTGTATATATGTACAGCATTTTCACCTTTCCAGGCATACTGCTAAAAGGCATCAGTAACATGTTCATGCTAAAGCAGGATATTCTGTGTTCTAACCCTAGCACTTCACATTATGCATGGTATTGTTAGCTTCTTGAATACAACTACTGCCTTGTGTAAAATACTTTCATGCAATGACTACTAGAATTATTTAAAATTTCTATGACCTAAATCAAAACACTTCAACAATATATCTTAAATCTGGAACTGAACCTTATCTGTTATGTTTAGATGATAAAAGATCTTTCCCTTGTATTCTGGTAAGTCTTAATTAACAGGCCATATGAAGGGATTATAATCAAAGTTAAGTCTCATTGTGTAACTATTATTAACAATGTATTATCGCTTTAATTCCCATGAGTGTTC
This sequence comes from Homarus americanus, assembly GCF_018991925.1. NCBI lineage: Eukaryota > Metazoa > Arthropoda > Malacostraca > Decapoda > Nephropidae > Homarus > Homarus americanus. The sequence continues at coordinate 3,568,126 of NW_024729259.1, forward strand.
ATAAACTATACAACTTGTGATCCAAAACTAATTAATCTTTATGATTAAGTTTGGTGTCTGGGCAAAGTTAACCCTTAAAGGTCTGATGTCGTCCCAGAATGCCCGACGTAATAAGGGTCTGATGTCGTCAATCAGCACTTAATTTTTTTATTTTCCCGAGTGAGTAGCGTGACTATTATTGTGGCAATAGCTCATCCCCGCTCACCCACACTTCTCCTTGACCGCTTCTATAGCAAACAATCAGTTCAACAGTTGTCACCTCTTAGGATTACCCACTTAGAACTCCAACTCCCAAGCCCTGCCACTCCAAGCCACAGAGTGGTGAATGTACTAACTGTATATAGTGTAATAATATGGAACCATGTGAAGGTGTTGTGAAGTTGTAAGAACATGGAGTGAGTTGGTAGTGCACCACCATTCACTCCCAGATGCGCGATAACTGCTAGAGGGGTGCTGAGGTACAATGTCTCTCTGACTCGCCAATAACCATAGGTGGTGAGTACAGTAATAATTATGTTATTTCTTATTGACTAACATGTATGTCTAACATTTCTTACGACTAAAACATTCATTTTATGATTATCATTTTTTAGCCTACTACTCAGTTTCTGAAGGGAGACTTCCCAAGATTCATCAGACCTTTAAGGGTTAAATGGCATTCAGATGTACTGTATAATCTCTTACAAATGATCAAAATTAACAGATGGCATAAAAATAATTAAAATTGAATTAATATATGCCAATTTTTTCTAGTTTGTTGAGACTCAATATTATAATAGTAAACTCACAAATATATATACAGTACAGTACACTCACTTCGGGTCAAGTCGAACATGTTTCGAGGAGATTGTGCCATGTGAGTGAGTTCCTTTTCCTGGCAGTGGTATCTGGCCAGAGTCTCCGAGAAGAAGTCTTTGATTGTTGGCATCACTGTAAAAAATATATATATGTACTGGCCCTACTGGATACAGTACTTGTAAATAATGTAGCCGACTACTGATGCACGCACGCGCACGCACACGCACACACACACATGTGCACGCACGCACGCACGCACACACACACATACACACACACTCTCTCTCCTGTCAACTGTCCCTCTTTTGATGTTGCCAATTTGCTACATAAAAGTGTGATAAAAACATACATTTTCAAGGATAAAATAACCATTGGTATACACTCAAATCCATAAATAAATAAAATTTTGTCTTTTTGTAAATTTGGAAATCATACACTAGCCTGAAAGTTTAAATGAATAATCCTAGAAATAAGCATCTGGCAGTTTTGTTGGCTATCTTTGTTAAATTGCCTTACTGTTTACCATTGTTGCATACAATGCCTGCACTGTCTACTCTCACAGCCTACACACTCGTACACTGCATACCTACATTGTCTATATTCATGCTGAGTTGTATAGCTACCTGCATAGTTTATGTACATGCCTGAAAGACAATTTCAGAGAATAAATATTATTACTGTACTATTGTTATTACTGTACTGTATAAGTATTATCATTAATACATAATGCAGAAGTTAAGAATTTATCAACATAATGGTGATCTATATGTTCAGTTCTGCAGGAATAACACAATATACAGTAAAGTAAAAATTATTGAATTTACCAAATTATATTAGAAACACCAGTTTTCTTTTTCTCATAATCAGCATTACGGGGATGAGATATTGGGGTTAGGAGCTTAATGGGCCGCCGTTTACGGTACGATATTGCAGAGTCTTCCAGTCCTCCAACACCACGAGCCTTTGCCAACCCATCTTCCTCCTCTTGCTCTTCTTCCAGATACTGTCTCATGAAGCTCTCCCGTACCTGAAGGCAATTTGTTATCATTCTTACTTCACAGGTAAGCTTCCTCCTCATGAGCAAATCCAATTTAGTCATTATTATTGCCAGCTGTGGAAATACTAAATGTCTCTTTCAAATTAATATTTCCTCAATGTGATCACTCCAAATAGTATGTTGGTTTTTGGGTGTCACTAGCTATTGATAATGAGTGAATGTTTGGGTTTCTCATGATTTTGTTATCTACCATATTAGTCTTATTATATTACCCCTCAGTTGGCTCTGGTTCAACTCCTCACTATCTACTGACTCACCCAGTCCCATACATTACACCTTTTTAATTCCATTTCCATGCAAGGTAACAATTTTTTTTTTTTTTTTTTTTTAATTTTTTTTTTTTTTTTTTTACTACTGTATATAACAAGGTAACACCATAACATCATACCTTAGGGAGAGAGAAATCAGATGGCACCTTGTGTAATTTTGCCATTGTAGGACGATCTGGAAATTTTTCAAACACACGTAAGCGAAGAGGCAATGTTTCCTGTATGCCAGCACTCTGTTCTCGGGCCTTCATCTGTTTAAGCTTCTTGAAGTCCTCATCAAGTTCCAAGTTGTCGAGGATAACAGCTACAAACAAACTCAGCACAATCTGTAGATGATAATCTAATAATTTCCACAAACATTCTACTGCAAAATAAGTTTTTAACAAACAACAAGTAAATAGATTTCATGTACCATATTATTGATGTTACAATATTTATTATTCTCACTGTGCTTAAAAATTATACTGTACAGTCAACCCTCGCTTTACGCGGTCCCACTTTACGCGTTTCCACGTTTACGCGGTACCCTGCCGAAACCGGAATGCTCACTTTCCGCGGTGTGTGTACCCTTTTACGCGGAGAGCGGCGCGAGCAGGGTGCGCAAAAGGTCGCCCAGCCATCAAAACATTACCAAGTTCTTCACCCGCCACCCACCACAGCCGGCCCGAGTCAGTGATAGTGATAATGATAGTGAGGATATGGACTTGCATGGACTTTGAGGGGTTTGACAAAGAGGCCCTGCAAGCCTCTGTGGTGGATAGTGATACAATTGATACAAGTGATACAGGTGAGGGCCAATAATCTGCCCTCTGCCTCGGAACCAACCCCCCATCCCCGTGTGCCCAGCCATCTTTTCTACTAATGTAAGTGTTAAAAAACCTAATATTATTGATATTTCTCTTAATTATTAATTGTGTGTGCATACCATCATAAAATTAAGAAGTTATTTTTACTACAACGTAGGTATTGTGTCTGAAAAAGTGGAGTTTGGGGGTCGGCCAAGTCTCTATTTCAATTAATCCCATATATTAAGTTGTTCACTTTACGCGTTTCTCACTTTACGCGGGCCGCCGTGGGTTGAATTAACCGGGTAAAGTGAGGGTTCACTGTACTAATATTGTGTATTTCCTTGAGCAAACAGGTGATACAATATGAAACAAAAGCACTTGTGTCTTCCCGTGTAAGGAAAAAATTACACAATACTGAGTAATAAGATAATAATGATATCTTTACGATTTTACATTCAGGTGATACGGACAAAAATTAAGTCAATTATATCTTCCGTAACACTAGAAAAAGACTACAGGATATGGAGAATGATGAGAAATCTTACCAATGTCACAAACAGGTGATACAAGATGAAATAAATTGCTACAATTGGTGCAATCTCATCTGTAGTTCCATTCATGGTTTTAATCATGGTCTCATCCATGACCTCGACCCAACCCTCTTGTGTCAGAATTTGGAACATTGACATGAAGGCCTGCAAGTATACGATTATATAAAACAAAACCCTGTAAATAACTTACTGTTTATGCCACATCATTAAATTAAAAAGTCATGCACATAAACTAGTCTTCTATATTATTCACCTGTGTTAATAAATACCACACTAGTTATCCTCAACCATTACAAATGGCATAATGTTCACAGCAATCTCTCTCTATCTCTCTCTCTGAATACATTAAAACTTATCCCTTTCTGTTGTGCATTGATATTAAAATGACCATATTAATCACAACAGTATTCTATTGACATTCAAGACTGAACTCTAACCAAACTTCCCAACATTCCCCCTATACTGAGAACCCCAAGCCGTCCTGAAGCATTACTGTACAATATACTGTATGTACTATGTATACAGTAATGCATATTCCAGGAACTGTCTTGATTAAAAGTAAGTACCTTTGGCATGAAATTATGGCCACTTTTAATTTCACTTTCCGTGTCATCTTTCTGATCTTTGCAACTAGAAATTTTCATTATAACGACTGTAGTACAGTAATACAAGGTTCAATCTACTTAAGAATTGGTTCCATCAATGTTTAGGTACCCAAATTCACAGTCTCTCTCATTAATTTAAGTTCAGTTAAAATTACCAAAACTATAAAAAATTAACATTTCTTATAAAACTTATAGTACTAAGTTTAGATTCACTCAGGATTGTGGAGTGTGAAGCAGTACTGCACTGTAGCTCCTAAAGCCCATGCACCATCAACTCCTTGTGTTTGGGGTCTGTATTATCTACTCAAGTCTAAATAATGGACTTCTCTGTAACTCAATGATGTCATATCATCAACAGCAAAAGAGCTGTGCAACAAAGATTAACTAATATGTCCAGTACTGTAATTTTTAAAAGACTTAGTTTGCATATTATATTGTACTCAATTCAGGTTGTGGTGGCAACAAATCAAACCAAAACTTACATGTGCAAAAGTCTCAAACTTGTCATAATCATCAAGAAAACAGAAAAGCTGCATGGAGATAGATGAGGCAATCAGCAGGAGGCACATGGTGAAGAGAATAAGGCTGCCTAATTTCTTTCCAGGACCAAATATCTTATAAACAAAATCTTCCAAAATGGGGGAAGCCTTAATGAGCCGCACAACCCGGAGAACCTGGAAGAAAATTTTGATAAATTTAATCAAGCTGCTGTATAATTACATATTTAATTTATTTAATTTGATAATATGATGATAGGCTGCATGGTAGACATGAAATACAGTTCTCTTTTTAACCCCAGCAGAAAAAGGAATCAAAAACTAAATATTGACTAGAAGCATCTGACAAAGATTGAGTCATGCACTCTTTGGAGTACAGTATACAAACAAGTTTTTTGGCACTACAGCAATATTACATAGAGTGGTATGTGTTCTTCAGGGGTTTGATGATAAAGGAAATTGTGCATAGATGTATGATTAAAAGTGACAAATTGATCAAGAATGCAGGATAACTTCTGGAAATACTTGTAGAGTTGTATTGAAATATGTACAGTCAGTCCTCGACTTATGACGGGGTTAGGGACCGACGACCAGGTTGTAAGTCGAATTGGTCGTAAGTCGAAAATGCGAAAATAATACATAGAAAATCTAAATTGGGTGACTCTCTTTCTTCTCAGCACCATGAGAACTCTCACTTTTATGCTTGCCAGCCATTTTAAAGGAAATTACAAATGAAAATTTTGTCAGTACACAGCGCGATCACTAACGTCGGGACTCGAAATTAAGTACAATTCGAAAAATATTTTATACGACTGCGGTAGTCGTTTGTCCAGGTGGTCGTAAGTCGAAAGTCGAGGAGTACCTATACTGTATAATGCAAAGAGCAGTACTGTAATGACAAAGACTGGATTGAGCTTGTCTAGTATAATTATAAAATTTATATGCATTCCTACCAAATAATGTACAGAACTGTGCATGAAGCTGGTCCAGGAACAGAGGAAGCCCAGTTTAAAAAAAAAATTCAAGAAACCAGCAAAATGCTTCAAATGTCAAATATTTTTACAAATACTGTAGAGAAAAATAGCAATCAGAAACTAGTCATATAATAACACTCAAGACAAATTCAGATTTCCTAAATGCCCTCGTCAAATCTCATGACCTTATTGTAATACCATATACAGTACATGTGATTCATTAGTCCTTAAAGCCCATATGACATTCCTCTACATTTGCTAAGGTGACCCTGGGTGATGTTCCTCAATGTTCTGAATTTTTGCGGCATATTTTGATTGTAAAGGCGGGAAGATATACAGAGTATTTTGTATTGGATATTTATTTAATTGGCAAGTCATTTCACTCATAATCTTTGTCTTAAGACTCAACCCTCGTGGTCAGTTACTCACCAACTATCATGATGGATGCACGTCCTTCGACCTCCGTTCAGTAATTTATAGCTGCCGTATTTATTGCTATGATAAACAATAAAATCGATATACTGTATAGCATATCATAAAATACAATAGCACATAATTTCATGTACACAGAATAGCACCTTCCACACTCAAACCATCCTCTGAGCAGTCAACCAACTGACTCACAGACATGTAAGGGATCACAGCCACACAGTTATAGCCCAGTAACCCATCGGCTCAACAAACATTCCCTTTCCACATACTGTTTACACACCGATGCTCTTCATTTTTCTTATTTTATAGTTTTAAATAATATTTTCCATATTTCTAATCCACATTAGAGTATTGCAATGATTTTTCCATAACTATTATACTGTAGTGTCATTACAAATTTACAAGTAACAATATATGAGGAGGCTGGGCTGGTGAGTCGGCCACGTAGTTTATAGCCAAAGCCTTGGCTATAACCTCCTCCACACATGTTCACTTCTCACACATACACACCCTTCAATTTCTTGTTTTATTTATTTCTGAATCACGTTAAAGTATTGTAATGATTTTTCCACAACTTTTATAGTTTCATTACAGGTAACAATAAACGCGGCAGCCGGGCTGAGGAGACGGTCACATAGTTATACCCCACCTCCTACACGTTCACTTTTCTAATTTTATAGTTTTAAATTACATTTTATTTATTTCTAAGCTACATCATTTATATAGAGTAAAATAAGTTTTTTTTAAGTATTTTTTTTTTTTTTTTACAAAAAATGTTCACGTGGGGGTTGCGTCACATGGGCTTTAAGGGTTAACTGACAGCAAGGGATTCCCTATTCTGCCCCCATATGAGCAAAAATGGAATGGAAGGAACATGAAATGTCCAGTGATGAAGGTCTCCATCCTAAAGATAATTCCCACTAATGATGGTTGCAGTTTAAGGGTTAATTGTACATAGATGTTCACACTCACTTGAAAATAAGTAAATGAAGTCATGAAGAGGTAAGGTATCAGCCTCACTGTTGTTCCAACAGCCAGAAGTAATTCAAACTTGTGGATGCTGAGACGCCAATATCCTCGCAAACCCAAACACCACATTTTGAAGATAACTTCTAAGTTAAAAAATATTGTGAATCCCACCTGCACAGGATGAGAAAAAAATACCACATTAAACCTAGAGAGCAGTTCTGTATATCCATATCTGAGATAATCACTCACTAAAATAGAGAAATATAGAAACCCCTTCTACATTTGCTTGAATAATTTTATGCTTTTGGAGTTCCACAAACAGGATGTAAAGTCAACCCCCCCCACCCAAAAAAAAAAGAGTAAGGGTAACCTTCAAAACTCATTAGTACAGTCACGCGCCGGTTAACGTCCGACCGAACAACGTCCGATCGCATATACGTCCGTGCCGCACCCCCCCCCACCCACCCAAAAAAAGTGACGCCTGCTGGACCACCACTCCACGACCCCCTGACAGAGACATGATGATCCTCCCCATACTGGTCAGATATTATGTGTTAAAGGAATATGCTTCCTTACTTAGGCTTTTTTTAAGCATTTGCCTACAGGTGAAATGTTAACCTACATCTATTGAGGATAAAATATTTCACCTACAAATTGACAATAACACATTTGCTGTAATCTGACATATCTAGTTGCCTCAACAATTGCAACCCCAGTTGCAATTGGGGTTGCAATTTCAAATTCTGTGGCATTACTAAAAATAGTAAAGTTTCTGGTGCACTCTAAGATTAAGAGAGAAAACGGAGGACTCAGGCGTCCTGAGGTGAGAGAAAACGGCCTCGTATGACGGGGAACCAAATAAAAAAAGCATAGCTACATGTTTTGTGGACTACAGTATTAAGCGTACCCTTTTCATCACTTTGTAATAAACCTAGCCATGCCTATGTGTGTTTATGATATTTACCATAACATTATATATATATATATTTAGTGGATCTAAATGGTCGTAAAATGGGAAACTTGGGGTTGGGTCTTGAGTAAATGAACCAATTAGAATAAACCCCATAGGTTCTGTACTTTCGTTATCGGCGGGGTCCCAATTAGGCGCGATAACCAAGGGATGACTGTACTGTACTGTATATACTTGTGACACTGGCCAGTTGCTTTTGGTGTTATGGTACAGGAGTACCAAGTGACAGCACTAGGATCCCGCTTCCTCTATCAAGGAATAAACAATTAAAATTTAAATTGAAAAAAAAAAAAAAAAAAATTCAAATAAATTACTATTTTACAAGAATCCCTCCAATGTAAGTTATATTCACCCAGGTCGTTTGGGTGGAAAATTATGAGAAGAGCTTAGTCACTCCTAAGTAATGATAAATAAACACGCAGGCAGGCCTTCAGCGCCAACTGTCAAATCTTACCCACCACCCTCGTGTTCAAGATAAAAGATTGGTGATTTCTTTATGTTTATTTTATATAATATCTCAGACTAAACTTAGGATAATATAATTTGCATTGCTGAAATCCTTGCAAGACAGAGATTAATTTGAATATAAGCGTCATATATTTTGCTCAAGATATAAAAAATGTAGTACATTAGTGTACAATACTGTACTGTAGTACATTTTATAAAAAGTTTTTCAACTGTATTTTTGGGTAGATTTACATAAATTTCTTCATTTATTTTCATCCAATTACATGCACACACCATACTAAAGAAACGTAAAATAAATTAGTGCAAAGCTGGAGTGCACATGTACTAATTTGATTACGGTACTAAAATTGTTATGTCTAGTGCGAATTACAACATGTTTATATTCAAATTAATCAGTATCTTACAAGAATCCCAGCTATGTTAATTATATTTTCCTAGGTCATATCACTGGCATTTTAAAATGAAAGAAGCTTAGTAGGGCTGTTAAATAAACACACAGAGACCTTCGCCTCAAACTGATCACCTCAACCCCCCCCCCCCCCCCAACCCCTCGCTGGGTGGCGGAGCCGTCAGTCCCCCCCCCCCAGCCAGGCTTTTAGGCTTACAGTTTTTATCTTATATAATATCTCAGACTAAAGTTAGGAGATTATAATTTGCATTGCTGGAATCCTTGCAAGACAGCCAATAATTTGAATATAAACATCGTGTATTTTGCTCAAGAGATAAAAAATTTTGTACATTAGTGTACAGTACTGTAGCGCATTTTATAAAAAAGTTTTTCAACTGTATTTTTTAGGTAGATTTACACAGATTTCTTAATTCATTTTCATCCATTTACATGCACACACCATACTAAAAGAAACGTAATAGAAATAAATGACGTTAGTGCAAAGCTGAAGTGCACATGTACTAATTTGATTACAGTACTAAAATTGTTTTGTCTAGTGCAAATTATAGCATGTTTATATTCAAATTTATCAGTATGTTACAAGAATCCCAGCTATGTTAATTATATTCACTCAGGTCATTTCACTGGCTTTTTATAAGAGAGAAGCTTAGTCACCTAAGAACTGATAAATATACACGCGTTAGACCTGGGCCTGTGCCAACTGTCAAACGTACTACCTCCCCTCCCCCCACGCCCCCTCGCTCGCTCCCACCCTCTCCCCCATCTGCTCGGCGTTGCTGGAATCCTTGTAAAACAGTGAATAATTTTAATGTAAACGTCATGTATTTTGCACAAGAGATAAAAATCAATCACCTGAATCACATTACAGTAGTGATTTAACAGTAAAAGTGTATATGTACGTATATAGTATTCCACATACACAAGTATAAATAAAAAGTTTATGTGATGATCGGACAACGTCCATTTCGGTTAAAGTCACGTTTCCAAGAACGTATCTAGGACGTTAACCGGCACATAACTGTATATCTAATTTATTTAAGTGCACTTAAACACTGTAGACAACAGGATGTGGACAGCTACATCAGTAAAATAAGAGAAGTATATGATATGACACCTACACATTAATTCTTCACAAAATCTTCCTGGGTACAATATACAGTATGGAACAATTTAACAACTAATTGCTACATACATACCTCTATGTAGTAATAATAATGGTAAAATTCCTCCCTCTTTCTTCCGTCATGTTTAAAACTTAGAGAAGCAGCTGCAATGGCATTAGCAACAATTGCTGCCATGATAAGGAGATAATAACCAGCACTGACAACAACCTTCATGCAGAACTTAGGTGCCCATCCTCGTGGCTTGTTGTCGTCCACATAGAGAAGTTTCCACCCATGGTCATCTCCTGACAATACCTGGATGTAAAAAAAAAAAAAAAAAAATCAGTACAGGTACAGGGTGTAATTTTAATTACCCGGTATTGTCTCACGTATAGCTGAAATATTTCCAAATTATAAGAGTTTCAAGAAAATCACAATGGCTATTAGTTAAATTTTTGCATCTTTCCAACTTTATATGTGCGTGTGTGTGTGTGTGTGTATTATATTGATAATGACTTCTGTTAACCAGCCTTGATGGAGGATGAATTTTTTTTTTACCTGTGTTGTTCTCTCTTCCTGGATGTGTCCCCGGAGGCCCCATATCTGCTGAAACTGTACACGCATTTCATTGAAGGTTTCAGTGATAACAGCAATGAAAACATTTTTGACCAACCACGAGAGGAAGAAGATCATGGTTGTGAAGAAGAATGTTGCTCGCCAGCTAGGCAAGGAATCAATGGCCTGGTACATTATCAACACCCAGCCTTCTTGGGAGGCAGCTTGGTAGACTGTAAAGATACTTGTTGCTGGAAAAAAGTTTAAAAGTCAAAATTATCATAAGCACTTGGTGACTTTCTCTTCTCTTGAATGATTAATATCTTATAAATTAGCAAGGTAAAAATTATGAGATTGAAGTATACAAAAGTAAAATATATATTTTATACAGAAGACATACTGATCATTATTCCTACAACTGTGTTCTCCTGTTAAACAAGCAAAAGCACATACCAAAATTTTTGAATCCATTAAATCCACTGACTTTCTTAGCTAGCTCAAGGGGAACACATTTCATTCCAGTAGGGCATTGATAACCTGAATCTGCTTCAGTTGAGCAAAAAGTATCAGGGATTGCCAAACTGTTGAGGGTGACATTTCTGTGAATTGAGAAAGGTTACAGATATGAAGGAGTGCAATGATTCTCTTATTTAGAATTATATAGTTTAGGAATAGCACTTCTAATTCATTACAGTAAGGAGCAAAACAGTTAAAAAAATAATAACATCTATTAAACCATGAAGTTAAACATACAAATACTGTATTGCTTCTTTATAGACACCTTTCCATTACACCAAAATGTTCATCACAATGAATTTCAATACAGCATTCTAAGGTTTAACAAAGATTAGATTCCTCTTATACCCTCTCAAACTACAGCGTACATATTATTGGAACATCTGGAAGTTTTAAGTGCTTACACTGTTATCTCAACTGATTATGGCACATACTCAACAAATAAAAAGTACAGTACTTACTTAATATCAGTATCATTCTTAACACAATGATTCTGAAGCTCCCCAAATAACTGCACTCCAAGAAGCCCATACAAGGACATGAAGAACAAGAAGAAAAGCGTCACATTGTATATCTGTTGACTTGAACGCCTGAAAATGGATGTACAGATAAAAAATTTGAAAATAAACAGAAAATCAATATACGGTAGCACTTAATCTTAAAAACTTCCTAGATTCTCCATTGCATTCATTTATAATCCCATATACTGTACAGTATATTACCTCACAGTTAAATCTACTTACTTGATAATTTGCTTTAATCTGTTCTTTGGCATGGAAAACTTGAGGAAGATACGTATAAGACGGACAACAATAAGTGGTCTTGGAGCACGTAACACAGACAAGTAACTGTGTTTATCTACCCAATCAAACATCTCCTCAAACATCTGTAGAATGACTGAGATCCACAAGAAGAACACCATACTAGCATCATACTGACACCAGCGGTCCTTTAGGTATGGAACTTCACCCTGCAAGGAAACACCCCAAGGAGGGAGTTTTAACACTAACAACAATACAGCAACAGGTAATGGAGGATAGCTTTAATCAGTGATCTACAGTGAATAAGACTACTGTACAGCTAAAATATTCTTTCTTTCAACAATACAGGTATTACCTATGATTTCTGAACATAATATTTTAAGAGTTGAAGAGGTATAAAAATAGTGAGGTGAAGATAACTCTATGGGGAGGTACAACCAAAGACAAAAGTCATGTCGCGGTTTTGTCCACAGATCAAATATAACTTGTAAAACATTTTTGAGCCCTACTACAAGACAGTGCACCAAAAGTTTTAGCTCTTTGGCATATGTTTTCGCCAAATTTCACGACACTATTTTTGTCTTTCATTCTACAGTTAAAACAAAGAAATGGTTGGATTGTAATTTGTCATATAAGGTACCTGGTAGATGCATCAAGCTAAAGAAAGGGATATAAATGGTACGAGTATTTTGAGAGAAAGAATGAGGAACAATAACTCAAGAGTGCTAATACTTATAGGGAAAGACTGAAAGTGACATGCTATCACATACTGATGGATGTTCTTACATACAAAACAATGAAGGGAATCCTATTTGCTTACTAAAGCTGAGATGCTTACATGGGTGTGAATTGCATTATTACTGCACAGTACTGTACTGTACAATGATTTACAGAATATATTTAATGACTAGTTCTTCCTTTTTTAAACCCAAACCAACAGCTAAGGTTTCCCTCCTCCTTCCCCATATGCACAAAAATGGAACACAAGGAACATGAAATGTCCACTGATAATGACAGCCTTCCCTACAGCAAGCTAACTTCCACTGATGATAGCCACTATTTGAACCCCATGTGTATAGGGATCCCTCTGTGCTGAATGAAATCGTCTGGTGTTATCAAAATAAAATATTTGAAGTGGCATCCCTAAAGTGTATTAGGGGTTAATATTGATAACAGTACGAATGGAAATTTTCTATTTGTTTAACTGAAACAAGTCATCAAAATTTCAACAAATCCTCACCTTTAAAATTCCCCTTGCTTGCATTTTGGCAACCATTTCCACAGTGAAGAAAAATGTGATTGCCAGATCTGAACAAAAGGTAATATATTGTAAACTTGGGTAGAGTTCTTTGGAGCGTGGTGTGTTTGCTGACACGGACACAAGAGATACTAGTGAACATATTCGAAGGAGCCATCGTATCCATCTCTGAAAAATATAAATTCATTTTACAAAAAGACCAATTAAGACTGTAAATTTGAAATCCCATGGGAGTGTTTTTGTACCTTTTTCTTTGTCGTTGTTCAAAGGCTCGATAGAGGTTATTCTCAACATGCTGACTTAAGATCTAGTTTCAAGATACTTTACTTGTGATACAATATATAGTTGTGTTAATGAACTTCTAAAAAATTTCATAAATCCTAATTCATCATTTCATTTAGGCTTTTAATGCTAGAATGACAAAGCTACAGTACTTAAAAATTTTAATTTACAATTCCATGAGAAAATTTCCTCTTATCCTGAAGAAGCCCCATGACCGATAATGCTCTCAGCCCTTACTGTTTTCCGATTTTGTTCAAAATTGTACTATAATATCTATGGACAAACTGTTTAATTTCTACAGTGTTAAGTGTTAATACAGTATATGCATAAATATTCACCTTATTGGCCCAGTCAATGTCTGAGCTTTCATTTAGTATCTCCTCTGGTCCAAAGTCTGCAAGGATGTGCTCCCCTCTAAGACTTTGTTTACGGCCCAACATTTCCAGATGGTTGTCACATGTAATTAATTAAGATTCATTTTTCATACAAACTGTAAAGGATATTAAAAAATCATTAAGCACAACACTTAATTTCAACAAGCAATATACTGTACTGTATAAACATAGTTGTACAAAGAAAATGAACTTACCAAATCTTTCCTAACCTTACCTAATTATACTGAGTCGACATTTATTCAGAAAAATTTTCACTGAAGTTCACATTGGCGTAGTATGTACTGTACAATACCCCCAAAGAAGTATCAGTACCCATGGGGTCGATGTGGTTCATGGCTTTGTGAGCAGTGTTCATTCACTAGTTTCAGAATGGTTGGTACAGTCGACCACAGCTATCGGTATACACTATTATCCTCTGTGTGGATCAAATTAACTGGCAACATTCTCATGCAGAGAACTGCCAGAATTTTAAATGACTATTAATTTAAATTATATTCCTATCGGCCTCCCCATCCAGTTGTTACCAATATGAGGAACAGGCGTACTGCCATATGATGATGCAATGGAGACTATATCAAAGCATTTCATTCATCATTTCAAATTGTAAAGATGAAAAAGTAACAGTACAACTGTGCAGATATACAAACAATGTCAATTTGACAAAATAAAACCAAGAAAACTAAATATGACCAGCACTATATTGACCAGAGACTGAGACTGGTGGGCTGTTTCTGGGACACCTGAATATTGACCCCACCCCCCCCCCCCACCCCCGGCTAATTTTTACTTTAGATTAATCACCCTAAAGCACTTAACCTAACCTAAACTAACCTAACCCAACCTAATTTAACCTAATCTACCCTAACATAACCTGATAGCAACCTATCTTAATTTAACCTAACCTGCCCTGATGCTAACCTAACCTCAGCAAGTAGCATTAGGGAGCTTAATCTTCAGGTGAAATATCTAAGTATTAGCTATCTAAAAGTTATATTAATATTATAAGGAACACACACAATAAACTGTATTCACCTATGAGTAATACTTGTCAATTTTGGTTTAACTGACATCATAAGGAACTCACTTGATGAAAAGGTCAGACACCTGCTGTATACATAATGGATTAGATTCATTTTAATTATCATACGCTTATATTGACGGTATAAGAAACTAACTATGAAATATATTCAATCTATAGTAATATTTATCGATTTAACGTTGCACTGTATTGATGAAATAAGGAAGTTAACAGAAGAGAATTTACAGATATGGCTACTGTGTACACAATAAACTATTGTTACTTTATAGTAATTAGTGCCATTTTAAAGTTACATTTACATCATAAGTAACTCACAATTGAAGAGGAGGTACAGGAATGGCTGCAGCATACATAATAAGAGTGTGTTCTGTGTCAGTATTTAGAGCCATAGGTGAGGGTGTGACAGGTGCGCCAAGTACACCTCTCCGGCCCCCCCCCGCGCACCTCTTCTCTATCTTCCCTAACTTTTAACAATATTTTCCCCGGATTTCAACATATTAGTATAGTTTTATTAAATTTTATCTCCAAAATGCCTATATTACAACGAAGAGTAAGTTAGCAATTGAAATAGATGCTGTTTATTAGGTTAATGTTTGTATGTCTGCAGATTGTTGCTTGACTCTCATTAAACTCAGGAATTATATCTAGTGTAGAGTTATCCCACAGTAGGCTGGAAATACGCAATGTGTAATAAAATCTTATATATATATATACCACATATCACAAATATTAATAATAGTATTTCATCCACATTACATAATTATTAATATACGTTCATTATCAGAGCCAATATATGCAATAATTATTCCCAATAGAAATACAACAAAACAGAGCAATGTATAGAGATGAGTGATATTAACAAAACTGGGTTATGGTTATATAGAGGAGATATTACTGGTGGTGTATGAGGTAGTGTGTGGTGTTAATAGTGTGTAAACAAGGATGGATGGTAATGACTCATGAGCATTATCGTTCCCGGACATCCTCGCCAGTATGAGTTATCTCTTCGTCTCACAGTTGCAACAATAAGTGCGAGTATGAAGAGTTCATGTTTTAAGAACAGTACTTAAGGTAAGTTTGTTGGTTAAGATGTAATACGGAATGAAGTTAGTCACACAATTCGTCACTCATCTAGTAGTGTCTCGGTTGACACTTGTGCTAGTGACAGATGGCTCGTGAGTTACATGTATAAGTATCTGTTATATCCAAATTTTTGGTTGAGGACTAGAAGGTTAATGCGTCTATAAGTCAGCATATCTAAGTGCCAGATGGGTAATGTGTTAAGATGACCTTATATTTACACTAAAGTCATTATATAAGGTTGTGTTGTGAGTACGTGTTATATGAATCGTTGTGCCACCTAGAACTTTTCATCTTGGATGGATGCCTGTTTATCCAATCATTAAGAGAACACCCCACGAGGGGTCATAGCTTAAGGTTGAAGAAGCCAGAAGTTGAGAAAACTGTAAGGGCAAACCTTTTTGGCGTGTGTTAGTTGTGAACTCTTGACAAAATCTGTCAAGTGTTGTGATGACACCGAGTTTGATCTCATTCAAGACCAGACTTGACCAACCCTGGTGCAGGTACAGATACATTATGGAACCAGTGTATACATGCCCAATACAGTACTTGCCAACAGAGACGTGACCAAATCACCCAAGTGGCTGACAAGTGACCAAGAGAATAAATTCAATACCTAGTCTGTTATGGAAATATGATAAAACAACGTATGTGTTACTGCCATGATCATGTAAATGTCATTTTTTTTTATTTAAGATTTGGTAATTAGCTCAGTGGCCTTAAAGAGAATAGTGTTTGTGTGTACGATAGACATAATAATCAGGTCTTTTCCACTATACCCCTACATTTTTTTAAGGTTAGTGAACTTAACCTAACCTACAGTATAGTTTATTTTTTATTGATATCCAAATAAACATCGCCTACCAATATGACGTATTGTTTTGTGATTGGATGATATGACCGTATTCCCAGTATAAGCCAATTTTAGTAAATCTAGAGCACTCAAGAATCCACAGTATACTCAGACAAGACTGGACCACTTAGGTCTTACTTTACAATTCATAAAATAGATCTTCAATTACTTATTACACAATTAAACAACTGTTATATTATTTCTTTGACAAATAAGATGGTTATTTTACACTCTCAGATAGGACTGGACCCTTAGGTCTTACTTTTCCAAGTAGCAGAATAAATCTTCAATTCTTGGTTACAACATTAAACAATCATTATATTATTTCATTGTCAATACAGATGGTTGTCGTATGAGATCAAACACCTTCAGTAATCAAGGCTTTATTCAACTCATAACTCCATATACATCTGCAACAGAACAAAACAAAACACAATTAGAACAAGAGAATATTTAGAGTAAAGGTAAACACAAACTTAATTTATTCCATAATATGACATTGGTTATATGACACTTGACAATATCCCAAATTAACATATTATTTATAACATCATGTTATTTTGGAATGAACAACATGGCACTTTTCCTTCAGTTGGTAGTACATATGAATGATGTACTCAACCCACATAACACATTATTACTGGTATTATCAATATTTTAAGGGTTCATTACTCAACATGGGATAACTATATTTCTGCTAATTATCCCCACAACAAACAAAGAGCGCTGTTAGAGCCGGTTGCAGTCCGACACAGTCCCCCAGTGACTGTCAGGTATTCAGCTAACACACACTCTGTTCCAAAGATGTGACAAAAATAACTAAATCACAAATAATCTTTCGTCTGGCAACGACAGACGATATTTACGTTACATTAATTCTTTCACTGGGTAAATGACAATTTCACTGTTACAACATGAACACTGATATTCACAAAATTCACCGAGTTAAACTGTCTTAATGTGTTGGGCGTGGGAACATACACATACCTGAGATATGATGGACAGCGTCAGAGATGTGACGCTGCTCCTCGTACACAAGTTTATATACAGCTAACTGGCAACTCAGGCCTGTCTGCTACACATTCCAGAAAGGCTAATCACGCAATGACAGAAATTACATTCTACTCAGTCGTTGTACATTTAACTATGAAAATCAATGCCATGGGTCAGGTGAATTTCTTACGTCTATTTTTATGATCTAATCAGAGATTTAGCTTGCCAGGAAAAAGTGAAATGGAAATCAAATACACACACTAACAACACTATTTTCACAAGTTCAGCAAAACTACGAACAAGGAACTATTCATGGGGATACGTTAGATTTTGGAGATTATACAGTTTGACAGCATCTTTCAGGAGACTAATGACTTTCTTAAATAAACAACTGACACTAACTAAACTACAAACATCAGATTCTCTGATGTTTGGGCATCAAAATGATCTAATTTCAGCAGTATTTATAAACTCATGGCTATCCCCAAAGACGATTTAAGGTCATGCCCCTCGTACTGGCAGACTTGACAAGTTTCACTAACATTAAAGACAGTTGAAGCTTTCAACATCACTCACAAGGGATCTTGAATGTTCCATATGTAATCAGACATATCTAGGTTGCCTTAACAGCTACGACTACAGTTGCAATTTCAAATTTTGCGTCGTTATACCAACGAATACGGAGTCTTGGGTGCACTCTAAGATTTTGGGAAAATGGAGGATTCAGGCATCCTGAAGTGATGAGAAAATGGATGCCTCAGATGGGGGACTCAATAAAGAAGGCATAGCTACATGTTTTGTGGGCTATTGAGCGTAATATGAATCGTCTGATTTTACGTTAACTGACGTGTACAACCGTGGTCATTACAATGATAACATAATAAGAAACATTGTATCATTACTAGAGTGAATGAAATAATATTCCCACAAACAACAATTGACAACTCTGTTTATGTTTTCCACCTCCTCGTGCACCTGTGTTCAAGCAACTGATGGGTCAAGCAGTGCCCACGGGCCTAAATTGTTCTTTGCTCTGGTTTGGGAATGCTTTTTAGGGAAACTTCTAGGAGGCTACTTAGCCCAGAACCCCAAAACTTTTGTCTGGATCTTCCAAAATCCGGATTTCCCAGGTCCGGAGAGATTTTGCTAGGAGCTCCATCACTTGCCCTCCAATCGACTTGACTGTTGAAAGACAAGTGTGTGATAATTTTGACTCAAAACTCAGGGGATCATAGGCGAATGGCTCCAACCAATCACAAGCTGAAACTAAAATGAGGGGCTCTGCTTATTTTGGATACAGTATCAGTAAAAAATTAACTGTAGGTTGGGTTAAGTTAAGTTAAAAAAACTAACTTACCTTATTTTATGCTTTTTTGCCGTCTGTGTCTGATTAACAGGCCTAAAGTTAGCTGGGTGTAGACTGATATCTGTTATGTTATTTTTCTTTACTTGCTGTCTTTGGTATGCTTGTACAGTATTTATTGAGCATAAAATTGCCACCACATTACCGGGTATTTTATTTACATCCAGTACTGTACAGTACTGTATATCTAATATGTCGTGTTTGTTCCTTTCAGAGATAGATTTTTGTATATATACACTAGATAACTATTATTTAAGATTAGATAGATTAGGTTTGTGCATTTATGAACAAATATTCATGGACCTTGGTGACCTATTCCACCAGAAATGCTTGGTAATTGCTAACATTCCGGAAGCACCAAATATTGCTACATTATATAATTTATTGTTCATAAAAATAAACTAGACTAACTTAACTAATCTCACCTACCCATACATAACTTAACCTAGCCTAAAATAATATTTATCTTCTACCATCAGCCTATAAAAAATTATCCTTCCGTGAAATGAACCAATGAACTCGTCCTCAAACAAACACTCTCATCCACATGATTTTATGCCTGTGCTGCTAAATGGTGGCTGTCAGACTGCAGCATTAAGCCAGTTGCTCAAGCCTAACCTAACAATTTTAGATTGTGGATTAGCATTTGACTACAGTACCATATATTTTAATATTTCAGAATGGCTTCCTCTGCTTCTCGTTCTGAAGTGGATGAAGAAAGATGTTACTTTGGAAAAATCACAAGTGATGAAGCAAAGGAAATCTTATTAAAAGGTATGCAAGAATCTTTTAAGATGTCTCAAACTAGAGAATAGAGCATGAAATAAAGACACCAGGGAGATATTATTTAATGAAAAGATTTGTACTTCGTGACATTTACCCCGGTACAAGTTATGGGTTGAGTGGAAAGAACAAATGAGGATGTTCATTTACAAGTTGCGAGTGGAAAACATTACTCGCACAGAATAAAACATGGGAGGACAAAAGTGAGGTAGCATACATTAACAGGTACTACATTAGTTCATTAGAGGAATATCTTAAACTATACAGTGACATTTGAAGAAGGATATTCATGGGCTATTCAGCTGCAGAGCTGAAAACATTATTATTCATGTCAATATGAGATTATTTACTAGTTGAAATTACAGTATCGAGTTCTTTCGAGATAAACCAACTTCTTAATGAACCATACTGTACACAAGTCATTCTTCTGAGGCCTAAATACAGTACTGTACAGTATTGTTAAATGCTCAGATTCGAGAAACTGATCCTCGGTAATTAATTAAACATAGGCACTCACTGGCCTGTGTTGGACCTGCCATTGTTGTGAACCATAGTACAAAAAATATTTTAATGATCTAGTTGCAAACATTCTTGTCTTAAGATGATTTGCTTCAGGTTTTAGTACAGGTGGCCCATAAATCCCTGTAACCCAGCATTGGCAGACAATGCATATGTCATTTCCATTCAAAGCAGTTGGTTTTTATTGCAGACGGAGGAGAAGAAGGAACATTCCTCATACGGAAAAGCTGCTCGTCTAGAGGAAACTATGTCTTGTCATTCATCACTGAAGGTCATCCAATACATATTCTGATTCAAAAATACAAAGAAGATGCATTTTTTTCTCTTGGTATGTTTCCAGGAAAATGTACTTAAGTTTATATTGTATATACAGGTAAATATACTAAACTTTGCTTTGATTATAAGAATACCCTGTAAATACAGTATACATGTAAATGCAAATCACAGTGGGATGTTTGAATGTGAATGAATGTAATCAATGATTGAAAATTAGATGAATATAATTAACCCATATGATTTTGTTTTGAGCAAAACAAACATGAAGGACTCATGATTCAGTGAGAAATATTATACAAAATTTCAAATTTGACAGTGGTTGCAGATGAAGCCCCAGTATTCCATGGCTTGGACACTCTGATAACTCATTATTGTAGTAACCCAGTTGGGGCTTCATCCACCATCCTGAGCCACCCTTGTGTAGGAAAACAACTGCCTGCTGAAGTTAGACTTCATGGCTCTTCCAGTCTTCTTCACAGATCCACCAGTCAAGGTAAGATTTACCATATACCTGTACATCACTATAATACACACTGGATGAATCATTGGGTTTGGTTGTTTCATAATTAAGTTACAATATGTACTATTGAATTAGAAAGTTGTCTGTTTAGTGTCACAAACCAATTGTAAACTAGTATGATTATTTTACTGAGTAAATTTTATTATTATTATTAAAATAAAGTCAAATATGGATGGTAGGAGGGAGAGGGGAGGACTTAAAAATACAAGGATGGGGAAAAGGATGCACTGAAAGAGGGGTGATAAACATACAAGAAGCATAGATTGTGACTTCAAATTACAGTATATTTAGAAAGGATGTGCTACTGATAGTGATGGTCGCTTGAGTGGAGTGATAGAGGGGAGTGCTGTACCGTAACAAAACAAATATTTTACAAAAGTAAATGTGTGTGGTTTTGTTTTTAGTCACTGTGCACGATATTTGAAAAGACTTTAAAGAGTGAAATAAAAAAAGTTAGTTTCATACAGTGTAGCACAATAGTGACAGGTCCCCAGAAAGACAGAGGTTATGATTATAACCAATATGATATTTTAATGTTACTCTATAGTTTTGACAAAATATGTGATCATTACAGGCAACATAAACATTGTGTTAGAACTACTTAAATGTGGCTATAAGAAAATTGATGAGAAAAATAACAATGGTCAAACTGCACTTCACATAGCAAGTATGAAGGGCTATGAAGAAATTGCAAAGATGCTCCTAACGTCAATGGCCTATGTTGAAGTTCGTGATGAGGAAGGAGTAACACCATTACATGTAAGTTCATTTTTAAAGTTAGTGTGATCTTTTAAGCTATTTAGTGTCACAATCTGTCAGCATCTATGTTTGAGTGTGTATTTAGTATTTCCCACTGTACGTACTTGAGGATAGTCAGAAATTATCATGGGTCCAGAGTGCAAAATGAGCTCCACCTACAACAGTTGACAGAGACCAGAATTACAAGCTGTTTAATTTATATGCATGAGTCAAGTAACAAGTGAAGCAGTTCAGAGCAATTTATAGACACTGAAAACCTACATTTCAATAAAATAATACTTATGCATATGGCAATGATATCATTTGGCACTCAAACTGCTGCTAGGTACATCCTGACAACTAGCCCCACCTTCTTGTCATTTGAGGTCAATGCAACATCATTTCTGAAAATTTTGTACAGTATGTGCAATTCTTACCATGTGCATCTGACTTTAATCCCAAAAGGTCAAGTTCATTCTATTTCAGCAGAATCATTTTTAAATTTCTCTTTTTAGAATGCAAGACTTGCATTGACATCCTTTTGACATTAGGATATTTAATATGGGGTAGCTATGCATGTTAACCTTAACATCTCTCACTCTCTTTTAAGATCAAAATGACCTCATTTCTATATGCTGTTTCCAGACTGCTTGACCAGGTACAACATTCTGTATTGTACCTGATAGAGATCTGATATGCAGATACTGTACCTGTATTACTGAAACACCAAAAACTCATTTAGCTGTCAACACTGAATGGTGACTTTTACCTCCCATACACCTTCTGAGGGATGGGTTTGTAGCCTGGGTTACAACCCATGATACTGTACTTGATGGATACTACAGAGAAGTCTCCTTGGCCCAACTAAACTGTAAAATGGGATTGCCAGGATCAGTTCTTCGTTAATGACATTACTGTACAGTATTACTTTTTGCATGGTATATATATATATATATATATATATATATATATATATATATATATATATATATATATATATATATATATATATATATATATATATATATATATATATATATATATATATATATATATATATATATATATATATATATATATATATAATTTTTTTTTTTCATATTTTACTGGTAGAAGTGTTTATTTGTATTTGTATTTTAAGTGGTAAATCCTTAACTTTTTATTTTGCTTCCTCCATAAGTAGTGCCATCACTTCTTAACTGTTTATTCATAGTATTCACAGCCTCGACAGAAGTTCATGACTTATGACACTTACGAGCTTGACGTAATGGCACTTGAATGATTATTGTAGAACTTGTAATACAGCCACCTTGACCCCACATGTACTGTAGTAGCAAACCATCTCACTTATACAAAAACTACATCTCATAAGTGGCAGACATTTAGATTTTCATATTTTTTAGTGCATGATTTTTGTGTGTATGTTTTATTACAGCTTGCTTCTAGATACAATAGACCTGGTATAGTACGACTCCTTGTAGAGAAGAGCAAAGCTGATATCCAAAGCAGAGCTACAAATACAGGTAAATATTGCAGTTATTTTATGTACCACATTTTAGTTAACTATAGTACAGTGATTTTGGTTTTAAAGTTGTATATTTTCCACCAACAGCTGCTGAATATGAGGGATGTGTACACACTAAAAAAATATTCTGCACCCTTGGTTCTGAAACCATCTGCAGCGATCACTGCAACAGAAGCCGTGATGAGTGTTATCAGATTTCTTGGACCGGTGTCATATTGTATAACCCTGAAAAGGTGCAGAATAATCTTTTAGTGAGTGTACATTCATGTATACAGTATACTGTATGTATATACAGGGTACAGTATTTATATTGATTGTGGGCTGATATGGGAAGAGATGTGTTAGCAACTGTAACAGTGAGTGATGAATAGTGCATGGAGAGAGAAATATGAGCTTTGAGCAATTTATCAAAGGAGGCAATGATGGTATATATACTGCATAGAATTTATTGATTAATGGAACTCAGGCTCAAAACCAAGCACTGGAGCCAATAGACCATTCAGTGTTGTGTACTGCATAGAGTCCTGTCATCTGTTAATTGTAATAGTAATTGTTTACTTCATTGAGAAATTTTCAAGTACAGTTATCCCTCAATGTATGAAGAGGTTAGGTTCCCTGTGGGGGGAAATTTGTTAAATGAATTTTTGTATAACAAATAGAACATGTAGGAAAAATAGGGTTCTGTTCCCCAATATCATACCCCAAAAACATGAAATCAGTTCACAAACAAGAAAAAACTTACCTAACTAAGGTAATGATAACTAGTACACAACTACTGTAATATACTACCTGTACCTAACACATGAAAAGCATTAATAAAATACTGTATAACTTCGGTACATTACCTTATGGGAGGGCAGTTTGGGCTCACCACCACAAGGAGGTGAGAAATTTAATTATTATGAAATACTGTACTTACTAGGGAAATTAAATTATCATTATGAAAATGAGTGTCATAAAAAGAAAATTCCTCATTATTACAGACCTTCATGATACAGGTTGTACCTCTCTAGTCCGGCATTCTGTGGTCCGGAACGATTTTAGTTTGTCCAATAGGTAGATAGGCAGCTCTTTTTTTTTTTTTTATCTGAATTATTATTATTATTATTACAGGAGTATTAAATTTTTGCCCCTCAGGCCCCAATGTGGGTTAGTGACCTATGCCCGGGTGGGCTAATCCCCGTAAAAAAAACAACAACAAAGCCGCGGGAAATTAAGGTTTGTTTGCATCCGGCAGTTCGGCTGCTCTCTCTCTCTCTCTCTCTGCTTGTCTATACAGAGTACAACATTTAACCCTTCAATATATATGAGCAGTAAATAAGTGTTGCTTTCATATTCTTATGTAGAGTAATGACGATATGTTTTCACGTGTGCGCACTTACATACGCGCAGTCTCACTTTTTTTTTTACCATTAATGGTTAGCTACTTATATTGTTCCATTTATTAACATTAAATAACATTACAGGTACTTCAAACAACCATATTAATTTTTTTACATTAATTTTACTACAGCTACAATCAGGGTCTTATTTTCTTCAGTTTTATATGTAGAACCAATCAGTCACTGGTTTTGTAAGCTTTAACAAAAACAATGCCGGCAGCCGTCTCGTCTCCTCGTATGTTTTAATATTCCACGTACAGTATTATTAATAAATTGTATTGTTAATTTTGCACACACAAACTTTAATTCAATAAAAACAAATTCAGAAACATTAATTAAAATATATATGAACAGTAAATAAGTGTTGCTTTCATATTCTTATGTAAAGTAATGACGATTTGTTTTCACATGTGCGCACTTACAGAACATATGGGATTAATTCCAATGGAGACTGGCCCGACCCCCAAACTCCACTTTTTCCGACACAATACCTATGTTGTAGTAAAAATAACATCTAAATTTTATGATGGTATGCTTACACAATTAATATTTAAGAGAAATACAGTCGCCAGGTTAATGTCCATTCAAATAATGGACTCAAATCCCCCCCCCTCCCCCCACTCTTCCCAGCTCACTAGATCCTACCTCTCTGATTAATGTTTGGGTGAAAACTCTAGATTTTAACGTTTAGTAATAAATAATACCTCAGACTAAAGTTAGGATAATATAATTGACATTTCTGGATTCCTTGCAGGTCAGGGAATATTTTGAATGTAAACTTCATATATTTTGCACAAAAGATAAAATATTTGCTTTGTGTAAACCAAATTATTACTTTAGATCTAAAATTTGTATGTCTAATGCAAAATCCATGATGTTTATATTCAAAATGATCATCATATTGTAAGAATTCCAGCAATGTAAATTATATTCTGGCCGGGTAATTTGTATGAATTTTATGAGCTAAAACATATATCTTCAGTAAATAAACAAAGAAATATTCTTCAAGGACACTATCTGTCAATCAAAATACTCCTCCCTAGCTGGGTCGGTCCTTCCCTCCCTCCCTCCCTACCAGAGAAGCGATTGGGAGAAAATAGTATATTTACATTTTTAGTAATAAATAATAACTCAGACTAAAGTTAGGATAATATAATTGACATTTCTGGATTCCTTGCAGGTCAGGGAATATTTTGAATGTAAACTTCATATATTCTGCACAAAGGATAAAATATTTGCTTTGTGTAAACCAAATTATTACATTAGATCTAAAATTTGTATGTCTAATGCAAAATCCATGATGTTTATATTCAAAATGGTCATCATATTGTAAGAATTCCAGCTATGTAAATTATATTCTGGCCGGGTAATTTGTATGAATTTTATGAGCTAAATAAAAAAAAAATAAATAAAAAATTATACTTCACCGCGTATATGAGTAGATGCACCGCGGAAAGTGAAAGTCTGGTTCTGGCAAGGTATCGTGCAAATGAGAAATCGCGGAAAGTGAAACCGTGTAAAGCGGGGTAATACTGTACTTAAAACAACCATATTAATTTTACTACAGCTACAACCAGGGTCTTAGTTTCTTCAGTTTTATATGTAGAACCAGTCAGTCACTGGTTTTGTAATCAACGAAAACAATGCTGTCTCATTTCCTCGTGTTTTAATATTCTACGTATTATTAATGAATTGTATTGCTCATTTTGCACACACAACATTAATTCAATCAAAAAGACTTTCAGAAATAAACATTAATGAATCTTTTGTACATAAGAGAAATGACGCTGTTTACACGATTGTGCATGTCGTCTGAACGTTGGTGGGCCTTTCAAACCCATTGAAATTTGAGTTTCCGCCGTCAAAATTTATAAATGTGTTTTTTTTTTTTGTGTTCAAATAGAAAAAGTCGAATTAAAAACTCACGAAATTTGAGAAGCTACTGTACGACATTTAACCCTTCAATATGTCTTCAAAGAGACCATGAAGCAGAGAAAGTGGTGCTAGTGCTTCCAAGCGTAAGCACAAGTCACTATCTATCCAGGAAAAGGGTGAATTTCCATGGTCCGGCACCGGTCAGGTCCCGAGGTTGCCGGACTAGAGAGGTACAACCTGTATATGGTAATGCTTTTAAATATTTCTAGGGCAAATTACAATATAAATTATATTCCCCTCTACTTTAGGACCTCCAATATTTGACATAAAAAATTTATAAGTCGTGAGTTTTAATGACAGAACTAAGTAATTATTGAAGAAATGTCACCTCATACATAAGTTTTATTTTTATTTACCATCAGATGCTGTTCCATTGCATGAAGCTGCTGAGCACGGCAATACTGAATGTGTGAAGACACTCTTGTCTCTCGGTGCCCCGTCATGCCCTCGTAATTCCAGAATGGAAATCCCACTTGATCTTGCCAAGAAGATGGGTCACAAAGAATGCTACCAAATTTTAGGTTTGTTGATTACCTGATGCATTCATCTAGTTGCTGTTATGTAAACTAATTGCACTTCATTAATATTGAGGTGATTAATTATACCGAGTCTTACAGATATCAAAAACTCATATTGGTAAGTGATAAAATGTTTGATAGGAAGATTAAAGGGGACACTTAGATATTTCTGTACTATTTAAATATAGAGTTCATACCTATGATTTTTTTATGAATACTATGAGAAGATATTGTAAAATGGATTAGGTAAGTACTGTACCCACAGTTTTTGTTGGCAGGTTTATTGTCATGTTGTGCATTGCTAATAGAATTCTCCCTCTGGTAATTAAAGCACCTAAAAACACAAGGGTCATAATTGTTCTGGTATCAAGACACGAGTGGTTTGCTTCATTTCCTTTCTTATTCACCCCCAGTGCATCATCGCCCTCCTGCTTGTTGTTACACCCTCAAGGACTATTATCATGGAAGAATTGATCGTCACTTGGCACAGGAACGTCTTCTCGGTTCTCCAGATGCTAATTCAGGCCATTTTCTTCTACGTCAAAGTACGAGAAAACAAGACAAATATGTGTTGACCTTGTTGTTTCAAAATCAGTTATATAATTATGAAGTTTCTGGTAAGGTAAGTCCAGTAGTATTACTTCTCATTGGCAATTACTTGTCGTACTTTGTACATATTCAAAATCTGTTAAGTTATAAAAACAAGCATTTATATAAGCTGATTTCACGTGTTAGTAACATTAGTATTATAATAAGTCCTATAATGCAGAGGTTCCCAAACTGGGGTCCGTGAGAGCGCCCCAGAACAAGATGAAAGAAAGCAATATATATATATATATATATACTGTATATGTACAGCTCCTCCCCGACTTAAAACGGGGTTCGGGACCCAAATCCAGGTCGTAAGTCGAAAATGCTTAAATAATACATAGAAAATCTAAAATGGGTGTCTCTTTTTCTTCTCAGCACCACAAAACTCTGACTTTTAAGCTTGCCAGCCATTTTAAAGTGAATTACAAACGAAAATTTTTTTAGTACACAGCGCAATCATTGACGTTTGGACTCGAAAATAAGTAATTTGACAAAATTTTGGTACGACTGAGGCAGGTCGTAAGTCGAGGAGTATATATATATATATATATATATATATATATATATATATATATATATATATATATATATATATATATATATATATATATATATATATATATATATATATATATATATACAGTCAACCCTCACTTTACGCGGTTAATTCAACCCACAGGGTACCGCGGAAAGTGAGAAACGCGTAAAGTGAACAACATAACATATGGGATTAATTGAAATAGAGACTGGGCCGACCCCCAAACTCCACTTTTTGACGACACACAACTATGTTGTAGAAAAAATTTTATCTTAACTTTATGATGGTATGCATACACAATTAATAATTAAGAGAAATATCAACAATATTAGGTTTTTTAACACTTACATTAGTAGAAAAGATGGCTGGGCACACGGGGATGGGGGGTTGGTTCCGAGGCAGAGGTCAGATTATTGGCCCTCACCTGTATCACTTGTATCAATTGTATCACTATCCACCACAGAGGCTTGCAGGGCCTCTTTGTCAAACCCCTCAAAGTCCATATAAGTCCATATCCTCACTATAATTATCACTATCACTGACTTGGGCCGGCTGTGATGGGTGGCAGGTGAAGAACTCGGTAATGTTTTGATGACTGGGCGACCTTGTGTGCACCCTGCTCGCACCGCTTACACAACATGGGAGGTTTGGATCCAAAAATGGCGCGGCTCGCCAGCCGCTCTCCGCGTAAAGGGGTACACACACCGCGGAATGTGAGCATCCTGGTTTCGGCAGGGTACCGCGTAAATGTGGAAACGCGGAATGTGGGACCGCGTAAAGCGAGGATTGACTGTGTATATATATATATATATTGGTTACCCGTTGGTGCCAACAGGCTACAAGCTAGGCCCGCCCTTTACAGCCAGGATTTGTACTTAAATTTTATTGGCTATAAGCTTGGAGGTATTGCCATTCTTTCTCCTATTCTTGTCTCACATGATGCCATCATCTCATTCACAAGTTTTTATTTCCTCTCTCCCACACCAGCCACACACCCTCCAGTATCAGTATATCCTTCAAGAGAGAGTTTGTTTGTTTTCATTCACCACTATTATATGACTAGTATTCCCACCTACAGGTATGTTACAGATGATTATGATTAGGGCAAAACATTGTATTTATGCATTCCTCTTCATTACTATTACCACCTTAGAAAAATTTGACTTAATTAACAAAAAGTTGCTTTAGTTATGACACATGTTTTTATTTACAAGGAATCATAAAAAATAATAACCAATAATCTGGCTAGATAAACAAACTATAAGTGAATGAACCATGGCAATATTTGTTTCACCCAGCTCTTATGAAACAAAAATAGTGTTGAGAATAGCGATGTATATTTGTAGATCATTTGTACATTTTACTGAATTTAATAGCATACATATAAAGAAAACAAGATAATCTGGGATACTATCCTTTTCGTTTAGCAACTATCAATTTTATGTGCATTTTCTTTGTACAGTAGGGTCGGGATATATCACAAGATAGGGTCCAAGGATATGCTCCATATACTAAATCGCAATATATAATTACATGTAATCAATGGGGAAAATAGGGTTAGGTTCTGGAGGCCAATAAAAGTGACTAAACTCGACTTAAGGAGTTTATTTTCATACTAACTAAAGCACCAATGAACACTAGACTCAGGAACACCAGACTTGCCAGCTGACGCGCCATCCCGGGAACACCAAACTCGGCAGCAGACGCCACACTGCCACCCTCACTTAACAATCCCACACCTTCATATGTCACTAGCAACCCATTTACACTCACCTTAGAAGTCTGAATCTGCAGCAGAGTCGGTTGCTGACTAGTCACTCGTGCCGCTCGACTCACAGCCAGCCTCCTCCTCGTCACACGACAACTGCGTGCCTGAACATGGTGGTAAATTTGAAATATTTCCTGCCTCATTTCCCCCGCAAAATAAATAGATTTATCGCTATATACAGGTATTGGAAAATGTCAATAATTTTGGTAGTAGCCATATAAAAAATTGCTATATATCCCGAACCTACTGTATACAGCTTTTCTTTATGTCGGCACCAACGGATGCAAAATGCATTGATGATGAATTGTACAAGGTTCTGCAGGTTCTTGTGAAAATAATGAACTATGTTAAAGCACACCCCCTGAAACACAGACTGTTTGAAACACTTTGCCATGAAATGGGTGCTGACTTTGAGGGCTTGCTGCTCCACTCTGAAGTGCGCTGGTTATCGTGTGGGGCAGTTTTGAATTGTGTGTTTACCATACGGAGAGAGCTGGTTGACTTTCTTTCATCAGAGAAGTCAGACCTTGGTAGCTGTTTTGGGGATGAGTCATGGATGATGAAGTTAGTATATCTAGCAGACATCTTCCAGCATCTAAATGTATTAAACCAGATCACGCAAGGCCGTGAAGTATGCATTCTGAATGTGCAGGACAAAGTACATGCATTCAGGCAGAAAGTTTCCCTGTGGGGTAAACTCCAGGAAGGAGTCTCTGAAATGTTCCCACTTTATCACCAAGAATGTTTGACGTCCAGTGCAGACAGCATCATGTCCCTTAATATTTCCCATGTAGCGTATTTGCAAGCTACTTCACGGACTATTTATCTGACCTTGACAACTCCCACTTGAACTGGATTAGAAACTCTTTTGCAGCCGGGTTAAGTGCACGTCTTGATCTGAAGTCGCAAGAGGAACTCATTGAATTGTCAAATGAAGGGGGTATGAAAATCAAGTGCTCTGCCCTACCACTGTCAGAGTTCTGGATCTATGCAAGAAATTAATATTTTGCCCTGGCTGAGAAGGCTCTGAAATGCCTTTAGTCACAATCTACTTGTTTGAGGCAGGATTTTCTGCATTCAAAGTACAAAAAACCAAGCACAGAGCACGCCTGCAGGTGGACAATGACCTGTGGCTGGCACTCACTACTAATATGAAGCCTCGCATTGACAAATTGTGCAAGAGTCACCAAGCCCATTAGACAGGATACACCTGATAGCCTGATTTGTTTATTTTTTTTATTTTGGTTTCTAATGGTGCCACAATATTGTGTTTGTGTATTGTGGTTGTGTTTGTACAGAATTTACATTGCTTTGAATTGAAAAAAAATAAAAACACTGAAAAGGAAAGTGGTCTTATTTATTACTAATTACTTCATTTAAGAATAAGTAAATATTACATGTACAGGGTAGATAATTATTATTTTTTAGTTGGGGGTCCTCGGTTGAGGCTCATCATATTTGGGGGTCCTTGATATGAAAAAGTTTGGGAACCTCTGCTATACAGTAATTACAGTTCAGTACATAGCTGTTCTGAACAAACTCTTACAAGGAAATGGGTTATCTCTTAGTTTTGTATACATATTAGTGAGGATAGGATTAAGGTAGACTTATTAATTGTTGACATTATATTGTGCACTCCTCCCTTAGTTACCAGTAGTATGCCAACCTTTTATTTATTTTATTTATTTATTTTTTATTTATTTACTCATTTATTTTTTGCAAAATACTGCAACAGTAGTATGATGTAACAGTAGGTGAACCCAGTTGAAATTTAGCAATAGGCTCCTACTCCAATGTTTTTAAGACTTCTTAAATGTGTAATACAGTATTACCCTTTGATAGCCAGCTTACTGCCAGCCTTGTTTATATAATATAGAACACATGAATTGGTAAAGTTGGATAACTATCAATTATGATATGGGGAAGATTGTAAGAAATGACATCAGAGTCCAGAACCTGATGAGAAAGGCTGCAAGAGATCACACAGCAGGAAGAGCTATTGTCAGGTACTCATGCAAGTGTGGAAAATGTCTGTAATTTGTTGAGCAGAACTTACTATATACAACTGTATTATTAGTAGTGACACATTTTCAGGGGGAGATGTTTTACATTGATGATGGCCCATACTTTGTCTCTTTGGAGACTATGGTAGACCATTACATTCGCTTTATGGATGGCATGCCAAGTCATCTAATAAAGCCTGTCCCTCCACCTCATCCATTGTCAGAGGAAATAACAAAAAACATAACAGCAAGACATCCACATGTCAATCCCAATCTTGTAAGTATTAGATACCCAAAATAAATACAGTAGGGTTGCAGAGTATGCGTATCCATAGTATGTGACCCCTTTATACGCGTCTGACCTCCTGAACCACCGTTACTCTTGGGTCTTGCTCTCATGTGAGTCGACTCACCCAGCATCTCTTGATAGCTCAGTGTGTTTATCACTTGTTTGAGAAAAAAATAATAAAATCATAATACAGTAACCTAATGTGGCTTAAAAAATAAGAAAATACTGTATAACATAAAACTGCAAAATAAGACATCATGGCAGCATATACAGTATACTGTGCAGAGTGGTAGCAGCCACACACATCTCTGTGTCAGCTGGGTGACTGCCCGGCTGAACTGTGTTGCATCCCCAGAGGATGCTTTGAGTACAGTATAGTCTCGATTTACGCGGTCAATTGAACCCGTGGGGGTCCGCGTAAAACGAGAAATGCGTAAACGAAAT
This sequence comes from Homarus americanus, assembly GCF_018991925.1. Taxonomy (NCBI): domain Eukaryota; kingdom Metazoa; phylum Arthropoda; class Malacostraca; order Decapoda; family Nephropidae; genus Homarus; species Homarus americanus. Next base: position 3,600,940 of record NW_024729259.1, read on the forward strand.
AACAGAACATGTGGGATTAATTGAAATAGAGACTGGGCCGACCCCAGACTACCCTTTTTCCGACACAAAACGTACCTTGTAGTAAAAATAACATCTTAATTTTATGATGGTATGCACACACACATAATATATAAATAAAAAACTACACTACAGTACAAATATAAAGGTGTTTAACACTTACGTTAGTAGAAGAGATGGGTCGGCACACGGGGATGGCGGCTGGTTCCGAGGCAGGGGGCAGATTAGTGGCCCTCCGGTGAATCACTATCACTATTCAGAGGTTTGCAGGGCCTCCCTGACAAACCCCTCAAAGTCCATATCCTCACTGTCACTGACTTGGGCTGGCTGTGGTTGTGGTGGGTTGCGGGCTAAGAAGTCCGTAATACTACGTTGACGACTAGCATTAATGTTGTCGTCATACATCTGGACATACGGTTCCATAAATTTCGACAGAAGGTTATAAGACACTTTATACCGATGCTTGACTGTGTCTTTGTCAAGGATGAGCTTGATTTTCTCCGCCAACTCGATGACTTCCTTCACATAACCATGGCTTGGTCCAGGTAGTTCAAGGTTTCTTGGGGGTGGTGGGGGTCCAGCGGAAGCCATTGTGAGGGGAATAGCGGGCACATGAGAGAAAAGTATACGCGGAGACTGAGAACAATGAGACTGGCCCGGCTAGGTCAGCGACTTCTTCCCTCTGGTGGCAGGGCACGTCATGTTACGTTAGACCAATCACAGCTAGCGGCGGAGGGAGGTAAGGATGCGTCGCCCAATCACAGTCCGATACGTCATATGACGTCAGCGATAACATAAGAGCGACCTACTGCGCACCCTCCCCACGCCGCTTTCTGCGTAAATGATGGAATGAACCGCGTAACTTAAAATTGTCATTCTGGCAAGGTGCCGCGTAAATGACCAAACGCGTAAACAAAATCCGCGTAAATCCAGACCACACTGTATTCGTATACTGTAACTACATTAGAAGTGTTCATATGGTACTGTAGATTTAATCTTTGTTTTCATTTGTACATTTAAGGTGTTTATATGGTACCTTAGGTTAAATCATTGCCAAGGCATCCTCCTTCTTGCACTGATTCCATGAATATCTCCCAGGCATTTGTACTTGTAAATTTTTTCTTTACTGGTGAATTTTACCACAATTATGGGCCCATAGAGGAATATTAGTGGCAGTGTTCGTGAGAAAAGAAAAAGGCGCATACTGTGAGAACTTTTGAAGGAGTGGCGTATTGAACTCTGAAGTTGCACGTTGGTTACCTTAGTATAAAAAAGGGGTTTTATGTTTATATACAGGGGGAACCCAAACATTTGCAATTTTGCATTTATGTGGGGATCCCAGGAATGTAATCCTTGCATACTCTGAAACCTTACTGTACAGGATTTTATTCAGTTATATTGTTTGATATGTATGGATTTGATTATAAATTTGGCAATTATAATAGGACCTAAAATAAGGACACTTGATATCTCCAGTTTATTTAAATTTCCTTTAAATATTCATTGCATAATGTGAACACTTTTTCAATCACAAACATGACAATTTCTCAGAAGTGTCTTTTATGGTTACACTTAAGGGAGTCTAAATCAATGAGGATCAAGTGTGTGAAGTTGGTGTTTTAGAAAGTGGTACACATCTGCAATGATTAAAATGCTAAGCAAGACTGACTACATTATCATGTTAAAGGCTATAAATAGTTAATATTTGCCAGATCATAATACTGCAAGTAAAAATTAGAAAAAAAATTTATCCCTTGAGTGTCCTGATTAATTAGGTTATACTTTATATCTATTGCTGTGAATATTAGTAATGTGCCGATTGTCATTTGCATATAGCATGAAATGTTGGCCTGTGAAGACAGTGATGGAAATCCTAGCTCTTCTGAACAACAACCCTTGCTCTCTGCATCAAGTCAAGAAGATCTAAAGGCACATCCCTCATATACTTTGGAGGTGCCAAGTGCACAAAATCCTAACATTGTTATTACAAGTAAGTTTCTAAGCTTCCAATTTCCATGTTTATCTCCCAGATATACAGGTGGATGAATTTGGTAGCATTTTCTTCACATGGAGATGAGATACTTGGGAGTGTGCAGAAGTGGTCACATAGAGCTTGCTTGTACTGTATTCAGATGTGGCTCTAAACAGTACAGGAACCATACTTTCCTTTTTAATTTCAGTGGGCTTTCTATCTATGAACAATGGTTAATAGAGACAAAGGATTAATTATGAATCCCTGTTTCCTAACTGAACCAGCATAGGGCAGTGAGCCTGCAGATTGAAATCAGGTTCCCAGGACTCAAACTTGGGACCGGGATTCCAGTAAAAGAGAAATGTGTTATGAAGGCACATTGAACAGGGAGAGAGTTTGAGTTTTTGGCTCCTCAATCCTCCATTAGAAAAGCAAAAGAGACTGACCAGTCCTAAGGTTAGTTACACAAGCAAATGGTTGAATGTGCTTTTATATGTTTGCTCCTGTTGGACACGAAGTGGTCCTCCTGTATTGACATTGTACTCTATTTTGTTAGCTGGTGACCACACAATCCTAGTTGTTGGTATCATAGTAGAACCTCCCAAGTACCAGTCTATTGATTTCACATACGAATTGACATGTGTTATGTTTGCCCAAATATTCTGTATTTCATAAAACTTTAAAAATTTTCCTGCAAAATTAAATATATATTTTATACCTTTTATTATTAAATACTGTATATTTTTTAATGCGAATTAGAGTTACCACATTCTACAATGGGCTTGATCCCAAGTACAGTACAGTACTGTATTGTGGAATACTGATTCTTCTTTACCCTAAATCGTAATTTTTCATAAATATCAGTATGTGCTGTGAACTCATATTATTAAACATTAACAGAATCAGAATCTCGACTCTCTCAAGATTTAATTGATCTGCAAGAACCAGAGCGAATGTATGAAAGGTCATCGAGTAGATGCAGCAATTGCCAACCGAAAGTACCCTCCAGGGAGTCCCTTAAATTAGATTTAAAGGTAAGAGCTGTTTTAAAAGTATAGAATTACTTACAGAAGTCACGATTTTCGAAAAGTGCCAAATTTTTGGAATTCAGAGTTAAAGAAAAGGAATTATTATTCTTAATGTGGTGTGCAGGTACAAGATGAAATCATCAAGAAGAATGTTGCAAGCTGTAGATTATTTAAACAGTTTGCTTTGGTTACCTTCAGAGAAGTCAGTCAAGGTTCACTTTCACATCCTGATTGTTTGGAGTTCACAAGCAAAATTCCAAAGAGAATATCAGGAGTTCTGTTCTCAAAAAGGCTTAAGTGGTTTAACCTGGATTGGCACCTCAGAATGACTTCTCAATGAGTTCAGTGGTTTCTTTTAAGAATCTAATATACAGTATTGTATTTACATTATTTATAGATTAAATAATGATTTAGATGGGTCAGGCCTTTCAAAATAGCATTTCCACATCTTGGCTAAAATTATTCTATTTAGCATGAACTTAGCTCTATCAAGTAGTCCTTTACAGTCATAGAATCCATGTAGAAATAAGCAGTTTTCCCTGGCTGATCTGCACAGTTGGGTAATTCTGAGCTCAATCAAAGAGTAGCACTCGAGACTACAAAGTTGACTACCCTGTACAAAATTTGATCATTTACATGAAATTTAGCTTTAAGCCCCAACTAGGATTCAAATGGCCGAGACTCGTGAAAGACACCGGAGATCAAACTGTGACCAGAGGAGACATATGGTGCCTCCATAATTTATCATAGATCTCATTTATTTTGTTTCTCTTTTGGCCTTTTTACCGAATTCTTACATACAGCTGTATGTACTATATGTACAACAATGTTATTAGTAAGTTCAAATGAGACACTTTGGGGTGCATTCACCAAATGGGTACAGTACACCTCCTTACCTAAGGGTTGGCTGGTTTGTACCAGAGGCATCCCGTCCACCCGGGTTTAAATAGATACCTAACTTTACAGTTGGGGAAGTGGAAGCTGTTGAGTGCAGTGCCTCCATGTGTACAAAAGGCATAGTATACAGAGTAGTGTAACCACCCTTCTCCAGAAGGGCTATCAGCCCTCTGGAACCCACTTAGGTAATGCCGTGAATATTGTTAAAGAAAGGTGAAATATTAAGTCTGTTACTAATTGTATTGGTAGAATTTTAAGGAAAGTACAATAATATGAACCTGTAAGTACAAGTAATATTCTCAAGAGCATTTCAATTTGTTTTAATGTAATCAAGTGTACTGTGCTGTTGTGACAGCACCATTAATGATAATTTTTTTTAATTTCTCAGAGTTTGACCATCACTAACAACCCAGATACCGCCTATGTCTGTGGTAGCAGCCCAACTATGGATGGAAACAGAACAGATGAAATCTTTGGTGAAATTGACATCAAACGTCTTACTGTTGGACAGTGTCTAGGAAATGGTGAATTTGGATCTGTATTAAAAGGCATTTGGTTAAGTCCTTCTGGGGATAAGGTGAGATTAACAAGAAAGCTATTAATCTATTTAGGCTTCTCTGTGTTTTGCAAATGGAATACCTTATCAAACCACTTAGACACCAAAATTGTTGCTCATTCCTGTCATAATACTCCTTTCATCCCTGCTTACTCAGTTCTTCCATTTTGCTTTGGTTCCTCTCATGTACTTGTTACAGCTACTGTTCTTATAATTTAGTGGGTTGTGTTGAATACTATACATTATCTGAAGATTGAAGTGTCAATGTCCCCTCATTGTCTCCATGGTTGGGGTTACAGGTGGTTCTGATGTGCTACTGGTAGAGATTAAACCTGCAGACTGCAGAACTCTCTTGATTAACAGAGATTTAGGCATTCAAGAAAAGGTTAGCCCTTTCCTTAAGGCAGAGGTACAGTCTCGTTCAAGATTCTTCGAACACTGCTGGAGACAGCAGGCAACTCAAGGCCGTTCATTCACTATAGTACGTAGTATAATATAATACAAAACAACAAAGCCCAACCATTAAATTAAGCAACGGGGAACTAAGTAACCAATGACTTTTACATTTATTCATAATTTTTACTACGTATTATAATAAACAAACCTTGAGTTGCCAGCTGTCTCCAGCAGTGTTTGAAGAATCTTGAATGAGACTGTACATTGCTAAATGTAGTGCACTAAATTTTATCAGGAGAAAGCTTAAACAGTTATGGAGGGAAGGTTGGTGGCAACTCCAGTGTACTTTTCCTTATCGCCTCCCTTCTTTCTCTGGCCTAATTAGCACAGTTCAGTTACCATGGGTAATTTTTATGGTCTATTTTGCTTGCATTTTTCATGCAGGACTTTTATGAAAATAATGATATATTTGTTCAGTTAATCCTTCAAGTTATGCAGTCAATAATACCCTCCCACCCTTAATAATTGGGAAATAAAAGTTTTTTTTCCTCTCTCTCTCTTAAGGTTGCATGTGTGTCTTTAATCCTTGGGAGTTTCTGTAGCATCACCTCCACCTCCTCCCTGTCTGCTGGCTTTTGATTATGAGAACTATCTGGCTTAAGATCATATAATGTAATTGAAGGAGTGATTTTGAAATCCTGTTATTGTGATTTAATCTGCTGGAACAATTTCAAAGTGGGGGATTCACTTAGAAATAAAAAAATATCAGGCAGCACTAATTGTGCTTATTGAATAGGCATAACTCTTAAAAGACATCTTGACTCATTAGTCCGAATTGTTGCATCTCTCTCATTTTAGGGTGATGAGGGAAGGTTAAGTGATATACATACAAAGAATGCATACTGTATAGTGACTTTGGCTACCATTATGGGGGTAAGGAAACCCTAATTCCATAAGCAGCCACATGGCTCTGGGCTTCTCTAGAAAATAGGATTGTTGGACCAATCGTTTTATATTTCTCATAACTCCATACCTTATCTGAAATCGTATCTTACTGCATATTGTCTCTCGTGATTTCTTATTATTTCTCTTTGTTCTAGAAGCACAGTTGGTCTTGGTCTCTCGTAAAAGTTTATCATGGAAGAAGTGATTGACCCTCTAGTGTGGCCATTGTCACTTAGTGATCTGCCTCAATATCTCATCCTCCGCACTGTCCTTTCAGTGATTGCTCTACTGTATTCCCAAACTCTGTCTTTTTTGTTTCTTTTGTGCCATTGTTTTATTAATTTTCAACACACTCATTCTTGTTTGCAATAAATGGCAGTTGCTTTACACTTAAAATGTCCAACGCAGCTGAAAAGTTTAAATGTAGTGACCCCTATTGCTTCATGTAATTTTCAGAGACTAATTTAGATTGAATAACCAAGTAAATCAAATACCTGTATCTAAGAATACTCATAGTCAGTTATGAATTTTTTTTTATAAATTTCATTGCAGATGACATTTTTGGTGGCTATGAAGAAAATGTCAGTGAACATTAAACTTACACATAAACCAACAAAACTCATATACAGTACTGTATATTTTTTTAATATTCAGATTGATGTTGCTGTAAAGACACTTCATAATGATGATAAAGTCAATAAAAAAAACTTCCTGAAAGAAGCAGAAGTGATGATGAACCTCAACCATCTGTATATTGTAAAATTGGTTGGTGTCTGCCATGGACCTCCAGTAGCTATGGTACAGTTTTCATGTGTTTGTTTTTCTTTCTTAAACTACTGATGATTTTTTTTTTCCTTAAACTACTTGATGATTTTTTATTTGTATTTGATTATGGCCAGTATACAGTACAGGTAGAGTAACACAGATTTGTGCAAAATTACAAATACTGTAGATCTGTAGCTAAAAAATACAGGGACTGTAAATTTACATATATACACTCTTGGAACCCATAGGATATTAATTGTCAACTTGGTACACTTAACAAATGGTTTAGGTACCTTGAAAACCATTTGTTGAGTGAATTCTTGTATTTCAAATAACATAACATATGGGAAAAATAGGGTTCACTTCTCCAATGACAAGAAAACCTCTGTATCATGCCCCCCCAAGCTACTGTAATTTACTGCCTAACACATTAAAAACTAATAAAATATGGTATAATATAACTTTGGTACATTACCTTAAAGGAGGTGAGTCAGGGCTCACCACAAGGGGTGAGGATGGGTGGGCTGAGTAAGGGCCTTTACTCAGTGAGATGAGGAGGGCTGTCCACCACTGCTATCTGCTAAGGACACCACAGTCATAACATAGGTGGAAGGAGTAGAAGAAAATCAGCTGGTGGAGAGAGTGAGATTGGAAGTTGAAGATGCAGTTGTCCATGGTTTGAAGACAGACTAAGACCTTTCTTGACCTTTGGAGGACCCTCACCATATTCATGGTGCTTTATAACCTCCAGATTTACCTTGAGTCACAGCCTTACTCATTTCCTGTAACTGAAGAATTAGCAGAACATTTGGATGCCTTGGCAAACAGAGTGATGAAAGGATAGCACAAATACAGATGGAAAAAAAAATCACTTCCCACATACAAATGATGGAACAGACACAGGCTGAGGGGAGATGCGGGAGGGTCTCATGATCAGTGAGAGAAAATGACTATATATCTCTCCAAGATGGCCACCCCCAGTTGACTCCCAGGGGTTATGCAATTAGAATTTTTGCTGTAACCAAAATTCATATAAGTGAAGGTAGCTTTCGTTAAATAAGAGGTGTTAAAATTGGAAGTTCGTATAAGCAGAGTTTTGTATCTTGAACGTTCATAAAGCTAGGGCTCACCATTATAGGTGACCTGGACTAATATACTGTATATGTTTTATATTTTCCTGCAAATAAAAGCATCAGAGAAAGAGAGTGTCAGGGTAGAAGATTGATGTAGCATTAAATTTGGAGGTAGATGGTAGGAGAGACATGGGAAGTCTTAGAAGATGGTGGAAGAATGAGGTAAAGTATGTGCTTGGAGAGGGGGATAGACATTCAGGAGACAGCATTACACTCAAATGACAAAGAGTGTGGGTTGGAGTTTTTGGGAATGAACTTGCCACTGATGGCTGATGCTAGGTAGTGTGAAGGCTCAGGGGATACTCAATTATGGAAAGGGAATACCATAGCAGAACACACATATTACAGTAGTATGAATGAATTTATGTCAGCATAGGACAGGATTGTGTTTGGTATTTATTTTGGCCACCATGCATTATAGTTGGGATTTTTATTTTTTTCATAATATATAAATGGTATGCATTATTTTTTAGGTTCAAGAATTGATGGCTATGGGTTCCTTACTTGATTTCCTTCTGGAACATGAAAAAGATATATCTGTTGATTTTCACCTCAAACTTTGGGCTGCACAGATTGCTGAAGGTAAGCTTTTTTTAAATGCCTGTATTCAGTACATTGGATCCCCAGTAAAGAACAAGGTTTAGTTTTCTTAGTCTTGTTTTTTATCAGTTAATTTCACCAAGCCTTTTTGTGGGAAATATAGGGGGTGTGTTTCTGGACTTCATAACCTCTTATATACCCCAATACAAGGAAATGAAGGCTTTAAACCTTAAACTGTACTGTATATGATTATCCCACACTTTTACTTCTTATACAAATAATCTGTGTCCCTCCAAAGGTCCCCAGCAGTAATTTTCACTTTGCTTTCACTGTAATTCTTAGGACTGTCCATAAGCTGAACTTTCTATGGGGTAAAATACCAACTTTTTTCAAGCTTGGCGCTGTGTTAGGCAATTTTGGGAGTTTGGCAATCTTGATACTGCACTCTCCACTCATTTCTCTACGCACTTTTACTTTTGTTTTTGCTGCATTTCAATTCATCACTCATTGTTGCTGACTTGACCCTACTCACAGATTTCTGAAACCTCACCTCCTCTATTCTATAGTACTCCCATTCTACATAACATTAATTTCTTGCCGTCTCCCTTTTCTACTTACTTTCATTTGTTTTTATTTACATTCCCTATAAAATTTATATAATGACACTTCCAAATTCATTCACTTACAGTTTGAACTTTCATTTTTAATCACCCATCAGACTAGTGTCATCTGTAAACGACATCTGCCTCACCTTTCTTTTGCACCCCATACCCCTATTTGTCAAACATATTCTCTTTTCCATCCCCTCTTACGAGCTTCCCCATCCATAAATTTAATGAACCTCTATTGCATCATTACACATACTTGAGATAATGTTACAAGTATATTCATTACCTTTTAGATGCTTTTGTCATCATGGAGAAGATTGGCTGAAGAATATTTTAAGTTTTAAATTCTCAAAACTGCAAAAAATTTACTTTTATTATAATTTTATTTATTTTTTTTTTTTTTTTAGATTTTCAGTATGCAAAGTTGTGTTTATGAAAGAAGTTGTAGATTTTTTCTAAACTTTCTAATTTTTATAGTTACATATATATTTTTTTTTGAGGTGGATTCATTGACAAAACCACTAGCTATTTCTTTTTTATTGATACAGGAATGATGTATCTTGAGCAAAAGCATTTTGTTCATCGTGACCTGGCAGCACGTAATATCCTGTTATCATCTGTGACTTTGGCTAAAATTAGTGACTTTGGTCTTTCTCGAGCTCTGGGAGTCGATAAAGATTATTACACTGCAAGTGATGGAGGAAAATGGCCTCTGAAATGGTAAGTGGAAGAAATAGTTTTTGAAACAATGGTTAGTGTGATGATTTACAGTGCATAGTTCTTCAGTACCGATCATTAAAGCACCTGCTAGAGATATGTATTTTTTGGGTACAGTACAGTATTCCCCTGGGTTACGGATGGGATGTGTCCTTGTAAAGTTGACTGTAACATGATCCCCATTTTCCCATTGACTTGCATTATACTGGATATTAGAAATGTGTTTCTAAAGAAACTTTTTGGGCAAAAAGAAGTAATCCCTGTAAAAGCACTTATGAACGAAAATAAACAATTTAAAACACTGTACATTGATTATTTTATGATATAATATGATAGTAAATACTGAACACCAAACACTTGAATTTAACTCACCACAAATGATGTTGAGTGCTGTGTGAGGTGAGGTGGTGCAGTGGGAGTTGTTAGGAGACATAACAAGCCACTCATCTTGAATAAGGGCAATACATTGGACGGTCTTGAATAAGGTATGTATGTAAGTGTTAAATCCAAGAGCTGGGGTCGAGAGATCAAGTGTACCTGCTGGAAGATATAAACGAAATGAGTTCAGACGTGTGGGTGGACTACATACCAACACTTGGTGGTAGCAAACACCAAGGAATCCACAACAAATAAATTATAATGTCACTTTTTTTTCCCAGAGTTTCCATAACATGGGGATACCCTTTATAAGGCTGTTTTCCTGCAGTGCCTTTATCTTGAACTGATTAAACCAGCCCTTACTAGCAACAAAATCTTCCCCACCACGCTTACCCTTCAAGTTGGCATTCAAGTTTCTCGCTTTTTCCTGAATTAAGGCTAGACTTAGAAGCAAATCCTGTTGATATTGATTTCCACCCATATCATTAACAATTTTTCCATTTCAATTAACAATCCACTTCTTTGCTCTGTTATCACAGTTGAGTGCATTGGTGTAGATCCTTTTACATATTCAAGAATTTTCTGTCTTTCAAAATTGTTCCGACCGTTGAACAATTCAAACCCAATGCCTTACTGATCAACTGAGGGTGTTTCGCCTTTTACAGAACGTTTAATAACATCAACTTTCTCTTACATTGTAATTGTTTCCCCTTTCTTGGATGCACTACTATCACTTGCATCAGGTTTGCATTTGGGAGCCATGATGAGGGCCAAAAAAAGAGAGTTACAGTAATATACAAAGAACAACAGTTTGCACTTGATCACACGTTAAGACGGTGAGGATAAAGTGTACCGACGCTCCCGTGTCCTCAAGATGCGTGACTGGGTGCAACGCATCATTCCCAACACGCTGCTCCGCCTCCCATTTACGCTGCGCAAACTAGTTCTTGTACATTACTGCTATGAACCAGTTGTACTTATGTCGAATTTTTTAAATACTGTAATTCACCCTCGACCTACTGGGTGGGACTAGGGAACGCTACCAACCAACCCACAAGGACACTAAAAGCAGTCCTATATATGGTACCTCGTGTTTCATACCAGCTGGATTCGGTAAAATGCTACTGACACCACATACGAGGCACGGGCAGTTCCCAATGAGGTTCACGGCGCCATCAGCTCGATGAACAGGCTTTGTGTGAAATATAACAGTGTCTAGGACTGCTTTTAGTGTCCTTGTGGGTTGGTCGGTAGCGTTCCCTAGTCCCACCCAGTAGGTCGAGGGTTCGATTCCTGGCTGGTGAGGCCGTTGATTATATGTTCAAAGTCCGCGTGTTATATGGACTAAAAATGAAGTGAGTGTATATATATATATATATATATATATATATATATATATATATATATATATATATATATATATATATATATATATATATATATATATATATATATATATATATATATATATATATATACTGTATTTTTCTCTTTGGCAGGTATGCTCCTGAATCCATTTACTATGGCACATTTACTCACAGTAGTGATGTATGGAGTTATGGTATAACATTGTGGGAGATGTACACATTTGGTAATCAACCGTATGGTGAACTCCCAGGACATAAAGTAAGTGCTACTGAGGATATTTTACTTTGAAAACTAAAATCTTAAAAACATGATAGGTACCATTAACTCATAATTATAGATGTGGGGTATGGTTGGGTAGGTGATAGTTGAATGGTTGTATTATAGTGGTAATTAATGTAAAAAAAGGGGGGCAATGAGTACCCAGGCATGAAAGTGCAGAGCCATGGTGTGCTGTGTATATTAATTCCATTAAATTAATACAGTATATATATATATATATATATATATATATATATATATATATATATATATATATATATATATATATATATATATATATATATATATATATATATATATATATATATATATATATATATATATATATATATATATATATATATATATATATTCTTTTTTTCTTTTTTTTCCAGGTTGTAGAAATGCTGGAGAGCAAAGAGAGACTTCCCAAACCAGAGAAATGTCCCAAAGGAGTGTTCGACCTAATGCTGCGATGTTGGAATTATAAAGCATCAAAGAGACCAGCTTTTGGAGAGCTAGCAGCCATATTTAGGACTAAGCCAGAGTATATAAATATCAAGCCATATTTTAAATGATGAACTCATATTTTAAGATAACCAATGCTTCATTTTCTGAGATGAGGCATTCCTACTCCATTGGTGCAATGAATTTTTAAGAGTTTAATTTTACAATCATATCTCACAAGCAGAGAAGGGCATAAATACATTGAAATGTATTTAAATACTAAATACATTATTCTTGTAATTTTTTCTTAAATACAAGATACGTTATGGGTTGTACGGATATATTTAAATACTAAAACAATACTTCCAAATTGTATTTAAATACCTGTCAAATGCATTTTTATAATTATATACGAATTTAGTTCCAAACATTTTTAAACTGATGTGTATACTCCAGCCACCAGTTTCTGCTTTTCTAATTTTAAAAACTTACTATTATTATTATTATAATTATTTATTTATTCATAGGCTAACTATTGGCCATTGCAACTACAGTAACTGATAACTGTGTGTCTCAGATTGGGGTATTGGCATATTGCCGACTTTACTAAGACTTGTTACCGGTAATTTGTTGTTTGGATCATTGTGGTATTTAGTACTGTACCATCATTTCTTAGGTTTGTGCTGCAGATTTCCCAAATGAACTGTCAAAGTTAAAATACTCATAGTTGTCTGAGGACCGAGGCAGCGCTGCTACAGGCTAATGCTTTACCTGTGTTGGTGGTGCTGCCATATCTGATTGACAATTTCGGTACAGTTATTGTAAAAGTTTCGGAAGAATTTTATAACATATCAGCTGAATGTATACTGTAACTGTATAATATATTTACAAATTTATTTGAAATTAAAGTATAATTAAATACATATTTAGATACCCGCTCAAAAATGTATTTATAAATATTGTATTTAAATACATTTATGAGTAATGTCAAATATATTACTGCCCATCTCTGCTCATAGGTTAATTGCCAAGAATTTTATTTGCAAAAGATATCTAGTCTAAGGATCATTGTTTTTGTTAAAAGGGGCTGCCCTTCTCTTATTGTTGATGTTGTTTGTTCCTTTATACAGTACAGTGGTTTTATGGGTCTTATGTGTTTAATACAAAGATAAAAACACAACATGTTGGACAAGTCTTGCAGTATTTAGAGGTCGTATCCAAAACTTGCTAGTATCCAGAATGAAATGATGCAACATTTCATGATTAAATTATTTACTGTATATGAGCTCTATACAGTAAACTTTCGATAACTCGACACAAATGGGACTCTGGCCTTGCTGAGTTATCGAGGGTTTACTGTACATATTATAAACGGTGATAAAATAAAAAACTTAAATGTACATCTATTGTCTGACAAAGATGGATTGCTGCTCAAATAATGCTCCCATTTAGAATATTTCTAAGGTTTTATGTAAATTACTTTTATATGCCATGAAAGGCCAATAAAAATTTTCTAGTTAAATGTATTCTAAAGGAATCACACATATACAAAACCTCTATTTTCCTCATAGATTGGTATGATCCATTTTGGTTCCAAGCCATTGAACCCAGGGCCGGATTAAGCTTAATAGGGGCCTGAGGCACAGATCAGCTTGGGGCCCCCTACCCTCAAGGTATATATAAATAACAAGAACAAAATATACCCAAATTTATCAATGATTTCATTAATATTAAGCTTCTGCAAAATAACACACTTAATGTTCATTAGAGACAGAAAATTGAGACGTTGCTAGGACATCGTTGAACGAAGTTCATGTTTTATACGCTTCAACTTCGAGAATGTTTGGATTTGGGGGCCCTTTAGAGTCGGGGGGCCTGAGGCCAGTGCCTCAAGTGCTTCATGGTTAATCCGGCACTGAATGAACCCAGATATGAGGGCTTTACCAGAAAAAGGTATTTCAGGGCCAATCCTGCCTATCCTTTACCAAACAGTTACTTGTGTTCCAAAACCAGCTAGAGAAGAGGAAAGAAGAAATGCTTCAAAAAACAACACAATCAATCGGGTGTACTCCTTTGGAGGTTGAATATTTCTTTATATCTGCCACTTAAAAAGGTTGGAAGTGTGCTATATTCTCTTTTAACTCCTTACTCTACAGTCCTTGGTGCTATCTTTGGATCGCTAAACTAAAATCTATTACATATCGAATTCTGTAATGATAATACAAAGTTAAAAAATATAGATTTTTTTTTTTAAGGGGATTAGCCCACCTGGGAACAGGTCACTGACCCACATCAGGGCCTGGGGGGCAAAAATGTAATTGTAATAATAATAATTCATAGTAAATAAAATTTATAAAAAAAAAAATAATAATAATAACTGTAATAATAATAAATAATAATAATAAAGAACCATAAAAACAAAAGTGAAAAAAAGATCAAAAGTGAGAAACAATATATGTATGTTGTGTTGTCAAAGTAAGAGAAACAATTGAGACGCTGTAATTGTGTGTAAACGAGGCAGAAAGGCAGATCAGCAACCTGGGACTTGGTCACAATTTCCGTGATGCCATATGGCAGCAGGGTCTACCATTAGATAATACATTATGCTTCCAATATCTTCCCAGGGGGTAGTACCTCCCTGTTTGGTAGCTGCCTACTACCTACTAGACTAGAGTGATCCAGTGTCAAGGAATAGTCCGAGAAGACCGGACAACTCGCCAACTGCACTGGCTAACCATTACCCCGAAACACGATCCGCAAATCGATTAACATCCAGGTTTCCAATTACTGCTGGGTAGACAGAGGCAAATGGCGTTAAGAAACTTGTCCATAGTTTCACCCAGCCCGGGGATCGAACCCGGGTCCACTTGCTTGCGAGGCGAGCATGCTGATCATGAACACCACAGGTCGCCATCGAGGTACTGTAAACTCACCTGGACACACACACACAGAACTAAACAAACAATGTACTGGAAATACTTTATAACATTCAGTACCATAATATCCTGACCACTGGGGTCTGTTATACACACCCTCTGTGACCTCTACTGTAATCCTTTTGCACTACTGGTTACAGGATGAACATGAGATGCACAATAAACTAGACATTGAAGCAAATTTCAATTCATTCACACACACACACACCTACATACTCACCACACACACAAACACACGTATTTACTGATCCACCCCACACACCACATATACACCCACCCTCACACCAAACACACACACACACGCACCCTAACGCACAACCCACAACTCCACAGACACACACCACATACAACTGTACTGTACACACACACACCACATACGAGTGTACTGTACACACGCACACACACACACCACATACGACCACCATTGCCTTAAGAATTTTATTAATTCATGTCAAGTGTGAGAGAAGCAGAACGTAACTTCTCAAAAATGAAATAAGTGAAAAATGAAGGGCGTGCTACAATGTACCAAGACAAGCTGAACTACCTCGCCATTATGTCCATAGAAAGCGATCTCACTGAATGATTGTCTTTCATGATGTCATTTCTCAGTTTGCCCCTATGAAAACTCAAAAGGACAAATTTTAACAATATCTCCCATCATATTAAATGAACATAACATTTCATTCTTGAAAAGGTACAGTCAACCAAAGATGCACTGACCCCACCCGAGTCTCGTGCTCGCAATTTTACCTGGTAATACTTGGTAAAGTAAGGCTGTATGTAATGGTAATTGTGATTGGTGGATCTATTTTCGTCTGTATCGCTGTCAGGATAAATATTAAACAAACCAAAGGTAGCGTTTTTATAATAATAAACCATCCATCATTATTTTAGAAATTTAGATCATGAGAGGTTTCCAAATGTCCGCATATTTGCTTAAATAATGAAGAAAATTATAATAATTAATTGGCAACACAACTACAATCACAGCTGCCACAGGATACTCGCATCATTTTGTTTTCATTATTTAAGCAAATATACAGACATTTGGAAACCTCTCATGATCTAAAATAATGATGGATGATTTATAATTATAAAAACGCTACCTTTTCTTTAATGCAGTATTATACTCAGGCATTTTTTTAAGGTAAAAAGTTATTGCTACTGACCTCAGAATATCTCCTAATATCAATGCACATAGCTTCAAAATGGCCTCAAAATGCTCGCTAGGTGGACTCGCTGTGCTCGCCATGTTCCCTCGCTCACAATTTCTCGGACCCCCTCTCTTTTGATATTCCTGGGATCTGCCGCTCGTGTCAGTTGTGTTGAAATGTATCGTGAAGTGATACAGTTGTGTTTAGATTTATCATGCAGTAATGCAGTTGTTTTGTGATGTACTTTATCATTTTTTTTTTTTTTTTTTTATTGGGCACTCCCCTACAGCCTTGTGCAAGGTGAAGCGCAGAAGCGTTTACAGTGCCCAACAGGGAAGCATGCTAAGTTCATGCTTGCCTTTATATCTCATGAGTTAAGGGCGTAGAAGCCTGAAGAGTCAAGGGCATAGAAGCCTGGAGAGTCAATGATTTATGTCATCAAGTTATTGAAAGTTCCAACAACTTGTCCCTGAATACGAATTCGCAACTTTCGATTTACACCAGGTACCTACTTTACTGCTAGGTGAACAGGGACTAATGGGGGCTAGGAAGTATGTCCGAACAACTTCCACCGGCCCGGGAATCGAACCCGTGACATCTCGCTTGCGAAGGCAAGAGCGATACCACTCTACCACCAGCACCCCCGTACTTTATCATGTAGTGTGATACAGTTGTGTTGAAATGTGTCATGTAGTGATACAGTTATGTTGTAAGTTTTCGTGACAATTAACCTCCACCTTTCCGTTGAAGTTTTGCATAGATAACCTCGCTGACCTTAACCCAGTGGCCTTGACTTCTAATCAACGTGATCAAAATTAATACGATTCTCCTGCTCCCTAGAATCATTCGACTCACTCGCCATGTTTCACACCGCGTTTATTTATCCATTTTTTGGGACAGTTGTTGTAACGTCACGATATCTGACCTTGACCAGTGAGGCATGGGCTGGGTATTGGTCAATATAGAGACCATTCCCCCCCCCCTTTTTTTAGGTCAGTCAGTAAAGAAAAATGTCACAGAAGAAAAAAATACTGAACCAGTGTGTAGCGAAGCCCCCCCCCCCCTTCCAGCTCTTGTTCCTTTGTAATGTATTCTTTACCATACTGTATGGTGTTTCTATAATCTTCATTACGTTCGTATTGTAACTCATGACTTGGTACTTAAGTACTGTACTGTATCTCCAATATACAATAACGCCAGAGTTGGAAACACATCAATCATAAAAATAAATGCTAATTACAGCACTTTTCAAAATATGTAGGTTATGCAAAAAATTAATTATATTACTGTACGCTCATTATCTCGCTGCTGACCTTTGATACAATATTTCGCAAATTTTCCGAATGGTTTTGCTTTCGTCTGTAAGATCTAGTTTTCTACTTTAGTATGACTCAATATATTGGACCGTTTTATCGGAAATTATCATGTAAATAGGTAAGTAATTACCAATGCAATAAACATAATTGCCAACTAGACATAATCCTGACAGCTCTCTCCTCTTGTTCAACCTTATTACTGTACAACCCATGTTGTACTGCTCCCCCATTATACTTATGTTTTTTTTTCAATTCCACTGTAATTTATGTATATATAAATAAAATAAAAATAAAATAAATAAATAAAATTAATAAATATTGAAGTGATAACCGTGGTAACATTATGAGATATTATTACCACCATGCTATTGTACTATACCAGATGATACTAAATGTTACATAATACTTCCTTGAGAAAAATTTATATCGGGTGCCTAAAAGAGAGCTCAGGTTCTCAACTGGCTCAGCCATGTTAATATTGTAATTATTATCCACTCTGTATTTGTTTTTTTCTGCCTAATAAACTGTTTCAATTAAATTAAATTCAATGCTGTCTCCATCTCTGTGTGGAGACGTAAGTCAGGATCGCACGCTTGACAAGTGGACAACATCGTCGCCACATGCGATCTGCCAAGATTATTTAGACTTGGCGACCAAGACATCAATTGTTGTTAACATTATACCTGGCAATTTTAAGGTTTTCCTCCTGAGGATAACTCTAGCAAATTTTCACGTCACAATTCAATCCACACTATCCACTGTTTTCTGAAGAAATAGAAGACCCCATTTTTACAGAACATTTCCAGGTAATTTTCTGTTACCGTTGAGTAATCAATGGAAGAAAAATATCACCGTCGCATATCTTGTTGTGACTCGTCTGTCTGCCCGTCAATGGCACAGCTAAATTACTGTAAATGCAATCCGGGTATTGTCTAAAATAATATTAATAATTCAAGATCGATTTAGTTTTGGTACAGGTATTATGTTGAGTTCATGGGACCTTCTGCAAAAGCTTTATACAATGTCCTGCAGTTGGGTCTGTGAAGAACAACAACTCCCAGATGTGATGCTGAAGAAGCGAATGAGAGCAATAATAGTAAATGATAGAAAAAAAAAACTACCTTACAAGTGTGTAAGCCGACTGATCTCTGAGGCCGAACAAGTGGCACTAATAAACTAATTATACCTGTGAGAGTCACCTTAATGAATGAGTTACCTTATTGAAGAAGACTGTGGGCTACCTTCCTGAAGAAGATACTGGGCTATCTTCCTGAAGAAGAGAGTGGGCTACCTTATTGAAGATGATTGTGGGCTACCTTATTGAAGAAGATTGTGGGCTACCTTACTGAAGATGATTGTAGACTACCTTACTGCAGAAGATAATGAGCTACCTTGGGAAGAAGATAGTGGGCTACCTTACTGAAGAAGATTGT
This sequence comes from Homarus americanus, assembly GCF_018991925.1. Lineage (NCBI taxonomy): Eukaryota > Metazoa > Arthropoda > Malacostraca > Decapoda > Nephropidae > Homarus > Homarus americanus. The sequence continues at coordinate 3,619,805 of NW_024729259.1, forward strand.
GGGCTACCTTACTGGAGTAGACTGTGGGCTACCTTACTGAAGAAGATTGTGGGCTACCTTAGGGAAGAAGATAGTGGGCTACCTTACTGAATAAAATGACTTACCTTTATGAAGAAAATACCGAGTTACCTTACTGAATATGATGAGTTGCCTTACTGAAGAAGACACCGAATTACGGAATTACCTCGTAGTAAGTGCTGACATTGGACCATCATGATGAATTCTGGTGCTTCGCCTGGCGCCGCTAACCACGCGGTATACTGTTAAATCTGACTGGTAAACGTTTCTTTTATAAACAAAAATTCGTTCTTCATAATTATACAAGTATACTATAAGGATATCACTTCAACAATAAAGCTTCGGAGGCTGCAAGGAAAATCTTTAATAAAAAAATTATCTTTTATTGAAGTATTTGGTACCATGGAGAATATTCAGCTACAGTACAAATAATATTTTAAAATTACAGATAATTCACTGTACAATGTTATCAAAGAGGGATGTGTATGTGTGTGTATGTGTGTGTGTGTGTGTGTAAGAGATAGAAGCATAAATACAGTACCGTTAAACAAACTGATGGTTTAATTGGGAGAGTCGAGTTAGAACGTAAATGAGCAGCTACGATGGTGAAAATAAGCTTTAAATTCAAAATAGTTACTTCCATGTTCGGCTCACGTGAGTTGAGTACTGTACAGTACCACTAGTAATAATTATTTTCGGACTGACTGTTGGCAATGTTGCTGAACCACTGCCATCAACTCGTGTGTTTCAAAACTTTTCCCTATCTGTGGTACTTAAATGTTATTTAACTTCAGGAACCATGACTTTTATCTTGTTTCAAGAATGCTCAAATTTATTTTAAATATTAAACAAGCAATTACTCGTACGCCACACTAGCGAACGAATAAATTTTTCTTCGTTGAGGATTGATGGTGCTAGTCAGCAGCAAAATCACGTAAGGAGGCGTTGGCGCCGCGAAAACTACTTAATTATATACGATATTTTAATGTGAAATAAGTCGTATTAAGTGGAATTAGCAGGTCGTGTGAGTGTCAAAAAGCCATGTATAAAACTAATGTGCAGCTCAAAATAACTCGCAATATTCAGTTATTTCTTATTCTATGTTTCTAGCACTTCACAAACTAGGCATGGTAGCTTGGAGGAAGGAGAGAGAGAGATGACTGGTATGGTGGTGGAGCAGCAGCTAATCATTAAGAGGGGTACCTTCTCTGACTCTCTTGAGCTTTTCCATAAGTATCTGCATCTTGAGCTGGTGTTGCTGCTGGAGCATGTGTCGCTGCTGGTGGTGGAGGGTCAGCTCAGCCTCCAGTACCCTCAGGCGGGCGGCGCCCTCCTCCCGCAGCTGCGCCAACCGCACCCTGGGGGAGGCCAAGCCACGCCACAGTTAGTTACTGTGGGGAACACTCGTAATGACACTAACAAATCACACTCATAAACAAGTCTTGGTGGGGTCGCTGGAAATCACCTCGTTACAAACACACTGTACAATTATTTAAAACTTACATGTGTTTAAATTTGACTGCAATATTTTAATTTGATAAAACCTTGAAAATAGTGTCATACAGAATCCTAAACAAAATATTGTATTAAAAATTACCAAAACTAAAGACTAAATACGACAGGAACGATGTATTGGTTATTTACTGATGGGAATACATCACATTACAGAGAGCTAAGGTTTTGAACGTGAGACCCAGTGGAGAGTGAGCAAGTTACTGTGACTACTCACGACCTGCTGCTATGATGTGTGGTGGTGGAGGGTGCCGCCCTGCCCTACACACAACCGTCCCCCAACACAAACTCCCCACAACCCACAACAAATATACCCAACGTCAAACAGCTTGTTATTCTTAAAAAGGGGAATAGTGCAATTGTTCTTAGCTAACATATGTAACACGATGGGGATGATGGCGCTCAAGTGAAATTTACAACTAGGTGTTAAATGAGATATTATTTACTATTTTCGTATCTTTTGTAACCTAAGACGATTGCGTAGTGCGCTCATTTAAATGTCATAACATCACATAATGTATCTTGGGTAATGTTTACTGGTCAGGCGGTGTACAGTTGTGGTTACCTGTGACAAGGTAGGAACTGTCCCATGATTGATTGATTGACTGATTGTGGTAACTCTCCCATCTATAACATTAACTCACAAAGTGCTTCACGCTACGTCACTCGCACTCTGCCTTTACCCCGTATGATCATTTTTTTTATATTATCTGACACCCGTACGTCCGCTGCATCAGTGTTAAAGGGTGCACTGAATTATTCTCCCCAAGTCTCTAAAGTTATAGACCAAGGGTGACAGAGCGCCACTAGCTTGCAATACAGTAAACATGTGGTGATGGAGTGATCATTCATGACCTGAGTAAGTCAGTCACCTTGGCTTCTGTTTCATCTTAAACTATAGTGAATTACAGTAGTGTGTTACAGTAGGCAGGTATGTCACATCACTTGGTTTCGACTCCCTCATCACCACTCAACGAGTCTCATTATTTCTCATTTATTTTACTTACCTATACAGCACCTAATACAACTTTTTTTATTTGTATCTAAATTTTATCATATGTAACTAATGAATCAGAATGCACTTACTATAAGATGAAGCCTTATCCATGAAGGATAAGGCTTCAACCATACAAACTCTTTGGATCGTGTAAGTAAATCATATAAGTGAAGGGTTAGTTTCTGGCAACTCCTGCCACTTACATGAAGTAAAAAACATAAATAGACTGGAAAAGATGTAATGTATATTTGAAACCATATAAATCTACGGTCGCCACAACCCATATTTAGTTTACATACCAATCTATTCTTTTTTTTTCTCTTATTGTTATTAGTGACCACTGACCTTGATTACTGGCATCACCAAAGTATTTCTGTGCTCCAGATACTGATGATATATACGGTACCATGAAGACTGCTAACCAAAATATATTGGTATTTATGAGATATGACTTTCAAAAGGAAATTTGTCAAAATAACGAGGGGAAAACTGAAGAACTCCAAGAGCAACTGCAGTCCAAATATCATGGGTAACCACCAGGGTGACCAGAGTCGTACTGTAAGATGGAGTACATTATGGTGATCTCATTAGTATACCTGCCATACTGTAAGCCATATTCTCAAGTTATGAAAAGTTTTATACTCAACATATCATTAAATATCTATTAAGCGATATTGGGATGTGTGGGACCTTGTTGTGGAAAGAGCCTATTCATAGCAGAGGAAATCATTTACATCAGCGATAATGAATGAATGAATGACAATTAATGGAGAAGACTTATTTGTTCTTGGCTCCTGCACCCTCAAGGATTGCAGGTAAAACGTTCGAAAATTTGGCAAAAAATGAAACTAAAAAAATAAGAAAACATTTATTTACTCGTCAAAGCCAAAACAATATTAATTAGATTATATTTGATACCTGTCATGATACTAGAGGCAATAAGCCTTCCTCACCCGCCGGGGAGCCATGAACGAGCCTGGCCCCTAGCGTAGTAAGGCCGCCCCTGTCTCCCACCTACTAATTATAACTAATCTATGACACAGCACGAGGCTCGCCACAACCCAGAGCTCCACACATGCATCACCACTGCACGTCACCTACACGCTCAAAATGTTCCATCACTGCATCTGTTTTACTCCACTGATTTGTTGGATCCATGACAAGTAGGAAAAATTACTTATAAAACTAGTGAAGCTTTGAAGAAAACTGACAAATTTTGTATCTAATTTCTGTCCTCCCACAAGCTCGCACACAAAAGGGTTAAGAATTCCTTTACCTGTATATACATGTTTGCAGACAATTATGCAGGTAGTTATTGCGCTTCATCTGTAGTGTACATTATGTTCAGTGTAACTTACACCCTGTAGATAATCACGTCATCTTACAAGCACTACCCTACCGCGGGACGTAAAGTACTGGACGTAAGAAGAAACGCCTGCCAGGTGACAGGATTAATATTTACTAAACACAAAACTTTCACACTGTATACTGTATGTGACATGTACTACCACCCTACCTCCTGACAACCACCACACCCTCTCCGTTACCTGTACATCTGAACCAGTCTTAGCAATCAACGACGAGTTATTGTCAGATGTACTGCTTTCCAACGCATTTAATAATTTTCAAGACAAATAAATTCCATGCCACACAGTATTTCCCTGTCACCACTATGTGTCATACTACAACCCTATCTTTGGGTAAACAAACAGTACAGCACAAGTGCTCCCGGCGAGATCCAGTAAGTGGGAGTCTCAGGCGTGTAAATTAAGTAGTGTTGTTCCTCTCTGTATGTGTAGCTATTCAGAAGGGCACATACCTATGGTACTCTCTGTCTCTATCTTCAGCATCAGGTGTGTGAGTGCTAGTGGAGGCGCCATTAGCCTGGAGCCAGTGTGAAGCAGGCGGCTTCACCTGCTGGTGGTAGTCGAAGTGGATCTTGTCTTGAGGCGACATGGCAGAATCCTCCTCTTGCTCTAGCTTGGCCACGGAGGAGCTGCTGCACGATTCCAGCTGCGTCTCCACGGGCAGGGGACTCGCTGGCCCGTCCTCTGAAGTTAAACAAGAGTTCGTCAAACTAAACCCCCACTGTTATGTGACTTCAATATTACTACCACCCTATACTATACAACATAAATCATTTCCTCAGGCGCCTCATCTTCGCTTCGGGGGAGAGTAAATGGACAGTGTGTACATAATAATGTGAGCAAAGACGGGCGAATCATTTGTCAGAGAACAAAGTCTATTACATAATGTAGAAGACGGCAGTAACATCTGAGAAGACCAGTTAGTGGAGGCTGGGACGTTGACAAGTGTTCTGTACTTCCGCTACAGCAGGAGGTAATGACGGGAAAGCGACAACACACTAGTAGCTTAGTAGACTCACCTGGGTTGGAATTGATGCAGAGATCAGGTGAGGGGGAGGAGGCGGTATGCGTGGCGGTGTGGTGGGTGTGGTAGGAGTCGGGAGAGATGGTAGGGGCATCTGTTGTCATGAGTTGGTAGTGAGTGGTGGTGTCTCCGGCAGTAAAGGCCTCGTGTTCCCGCTTGATGACGGTAAGTAGCGGTGTGAGGAGACTGCCCGCCTGTCTCTCCCCCTCCCCCGGTCCCTCCCCGCCCGGCTCTGCGACCCCTTCACTCTCCCCACCACCATCCACCTGCCGTGGACAAAATCATATGAAAATTTACAATTCTTACAACACACAATCAATTATGAATTGACGCAAGAACACTACATTATACAAGCGTTTTCTACAATACGGTTTGGCATGAGACTACCGTATACCAACAACAGAGGGCAGTGATGCATGCACAATATACCCTCGTTAACAAAGTTGGCCTCCGTCCTTCTGTTGTAACCCTGACCTTAGAATACAGTGTTCTATACTCTAAATATGATTCAACTTAAATATATCTTTATAAGCCAGAGTAACACGCATATATAAACTAATTTATAACATCGTGCTGGTCGTCATTAATATTATTGTACTAATAATTATATGAAAGACATTTGTTGTATGACAATAACAAGGTTTATCTTCAACGATAACAACCAATCAAATTCGAGAATAAGGGATACTATAATAAATTCACTAGTTGGGTTGGGTTAGGTCAGGTGTCAACCAAATTATACTGAAGGTGACATGATTCACAGATTCCATTATTACTACACCTGGGACCATAACCTAAAGAGGAGGAAGTGCTGAACTGAACTCACCCGTTCCCTCCTGACGCGCTTCTTGGCCCGGAACTTCTCATCGCGCCACAACACCTGCCGTAACAACAGTTAGAACCTATCAACTTCACCTTGTGTAAACACTTATTATTAGACTTCTTTTCAATTTCATATCTCCAAATATATCATAAACACACAAAAACAGACATTCACACATTATGAATTTTATTATCAGTACTATTAATACTATTGTTATTATTATCATTAATACCATCATGATAATTATCATTGGTATCATTTTTATTATCACCAATATTATTACTAGCACCTGTACTGTCATTACTATTACTATCCTTTTTACTATTATTATACAGGTACTTCTACTAAGTCTATATACAGTCGTAATCTCCGGAAATATGCCTGCTGCCCCAGGGAGGTCTGCTCCACCCAGATAACACGGACTACACGCTCTAACACCTACCGTGTATTAAGAGAAACTGAAGTGTTAGAACAAAGGAACCACTTGAAGATTAGACCCCTTAACTTATTTCAACAGAAAATTTACCACCTCAATGCTACCTGGAGAGGTTAGGTTAGGTTAGGAAGATAGGGTAGCTAATATTCACATGATCCCTAGATTATTGTTCTCAGTGGGTATGAGAGAACACTCCTATCACGGCAGTTTCGTTATAATTTCGTCGTTGTATAGACTGTTACCTCTGTGTGATTGTTTAATCCAGTCAGTAAGATGGTTCTCAATTAAAGGAAACGAATGCTTCAGACTGCAGGGCCGCGCGGAAGTGTGGCGCGGGACGCTAACTTCGTCACGGTTTAAGGTAATCCATGATCTACTTTTACCACAACTATTATTTGCAAGCACAAATTGGACGTGTAAAATTTGGGAGTGAATTCCATTTGTTTAAAAAATTATTTTCAATTTATAGTCGGGTCTTACTAACCTTAGTTTTTAAACTTGCATTAGATACCAGTGTGTTGGCGGTAGGATTGTGACGACACCGTGAAATGACGTTGCTTAAATGTTGTCGGGGATTATAAATATCTAGATATAAGCTTTCACCACTATATATATATATATATATATATATATATATATATATATATATATATATATATATATATATATACACAGTATATATATATATATATGAGAGAGAGAGAGAGAGAGCGACCTACCTGTAGTTGTCTGCGAGTCCTGGGGTAAACGTTGTGTTGACTGTTGTACTCCAGCAGTAAGCGGTTCCACGCATCCCTAAGAAACAAAACAAAAGCTACACAGCGTCACAGAGGCCGCCTGCAGGAGCTTGACCTCCTGTGGCCGTGGTCACGGCTCTCTTAACTTCTTGCTCAACACTACATCGTTTCATTATCGTAGTTCATCTTCTATTTACAATAACTAAAATACATGGATATAATGAGGGTAATTGTGAGAACACCAGTTAATTACCTTCAAGCTAAGAATGGATTTTATTAATTCAACGTCAGTTGATTAGGTTTCGTAGGGATGAAGCTCTTGCTAGTGTTAACGCCCCCCCCCCCACTCCGTAAAGTCCAGGTCCAAGTTAACCAATCGGGTGTGTTTTTCAACAGGGCTGGTTATGGATGGCTGCGGTTTAACCCCATAATATTACCCATAAACAAATCGCACAAGCATTAAGTTGCCAAACCTAATCTAACCTGTCCTAATTTATCAATAAGTTTTAATCTAACCCGACTTACGCAATATTAAATTTATATCTAGTTAAGCTGGACGTTACAAATCAAATATGATAAATTCCATCACATGTTTGAACTCGGCCTAAAGACAACAACTCAACCCGGTGTTAAATACAGTACGAAAGTTTGGGACCGTGAGCAAGTGTTTCCTAGCAGAGTTTCCCGCGCAACCCGTGTGACAGCTGCTCACTACTGCCTGACGCACGACACACTGTAGGCCTCTCTTCCTGTCACACGGCCGTCAGCTATCATGTCACTTTTAACGACGGGAGAATGACATGGTGAGGGCAGTACAAGTGGAAACTAAGATTGGGGGACGGACTTGCAGGGACTCCGGAAATGAAGAATAGCTCAGCCCCATTATTTCACACACAATTTCTTGCATAAATATACATATATGTTTAATAAACGGAAGCACACCCACAGTATCAGCCTCCCCCCACACACAGCAACATTGTCATCCACAACACACACCCACGCCTTCAGCCACAACACACACATATCAATATCAACACTATCAGACACACACAGTCAGCCACGGCTCGCACCTGGTATATGCATGACCTTCATCTCCGAGTCCCTCAGGCGTAAGTGGAAAGTCAAACATTGTCGTACAGTATAACATGGGGGTAATGGAGAGAGACAGAGTGTGTGTGTGTGTGTGTGTGTGTGTAACATAACTAAGTTAAATTCTATAGATAATGTTAGATTGTGGCTGGGTGAGATTACATTAGATTAGGCTAGGTAATGTTAGAGTAGGTTAGGTGAGGATGGGTTAAGTTAGATGATGTTAGGCAAGTTAAGTTAGATATGAACAGGTGAGACATTAGGTGATGTTTGCTTAGTTTAGGTTAAGTTACCTAAGTCGGGTCAGATAAAGATATGATGGGATGGGTTAGGTTAGGTCAAGTTAGGTTACCTTAAGTCGGGTCAGATAAAGATATGATGGGATGGGTTAGGTTAGGTCAAGTTAGGTTACCTTAAGTCGGGTCAGATAAAGATATGATAGGATGGGTTAGGTCAGGTAATTTTGCTGGTCCCTTGGCAAAAAAGGGCAGTTAACTTTGACGATTTGTGTACGTGCAATGGAGTTAGTAACTGAGGAAGTGTTGCAGAGAGGAGAGTGGTGAGTGTTACAAGGAGGGCGGATTAGGGTGGCATGAGTGTAGAGTGGGAGGGAGAGGTGAGCGAAAATTGAGAGCGTAAGTGAGAGATATAGAGAGGGTGAGAAAGACTGTGTGTGTGTGTGTGTGTGTGTGTGTGTGTGTGAGGGGGGGGCACGGCCTACCTGATGGTGTCGACGGAGGATCGCTTGTCGTTGATGGTGGCGGCGTACTGGCTGAACACAGAGTAGAACACCTCCTTCTCGTACTTGGTGAAGTTGCGTGACCGGTGACGTTTTTGCATGTTCATTTCTCTGTCCTCCCGAGCCTCCATCTTGTGGGGGAGAGAGGGAGGGAGTCGCCAGGCAGCGTCTCACAGTGTATGGAAATTGAGGCAGGTGAAACACTACCAGCAGTCGGAATCTCAAATACGACTGCTTTATGAGTCGCCGCGTCGCAACTCGGTTCCGTCAATACTCATTTCCCGACCATAATATTTGGCGACCCTCCCCAGGAACAAATAGATCTTTCGCTATTTAGCTCACTGGCGTTTTATTTTATTTCCTAATTTGGTTTGTTTATCATGTTAAACATTAAACTGAAGATGGTAGGCGAATCAGTTAACATGTTTACACTGTATGGTAGGAACGTGAATTCAACGCCTCGTTAAGCTTTGTCCTTCCTCGTAAACGTGACGTAAGCAGCAGCGGCGTCTGGCCGCAGCGGCGCTGATCGTACCCTGCCAGTGTCGTAACTTAGCGCCACCACCTGTCCAGACGTATAACACCGTGTATGTTGTTACTCTCAAGTTACCCTCAACACACATGGCTGTTGTCTGTTACCAGTGATCTTTACACCTCCCTCACAACCCTGCATCACACAACCTCTACACACACCTTGGTCATGTACTGTACCGAGTGATGATCACATTTATCCTATGTAAAATGCATATGGACAAAAAAACTATAAATAAATTGAAAATAAATATTATAATTAGAATGAATTACTTGCGATGCCTGTCAGGTAGCGGGAGTGAGTGAGGGCATCTCCTCCCTTCATTCTTACACCACACCCGGGGTATTATTGTTCTTAGTGTGTGTGTGTGTGTGTGTGTGTCATTATGGCTGTGATCCTCACTCACTCACTCACCCACCCACCCACCACCCGGAGCTCTTGGCCATTCCCACCCCCCACCCACCTGTACACCCTTCCCACCCTCGCGCTCTCCCCCTGTACCTACCAACACATCCTCACACACCACAAAATATATACTGTACAACGTGTTGGTGCACCTCGCCGCTACCAAGAATTCATTTATCAGACTTGACAATAAATCACGCAGGGTATTAAAAAAAACGAATAACACCAAATAAAAAATCACAAGTTTCAGGATTGTATCCAGAATAGTAGAGGTTGCAGTAATGGAGGCCGATCACACACACACACACACACACACACACACACACACACCCCAAAACAGAAAATAACATGTTAACCTGAATTATTACTATCAATTTCCACTTCAATTTACCTTTAGAGTCAACAAATCACTTCAAAAATATTCTTAATACCTGATCACAAGACAGTTTATTCAACAATCCTAATTTCTACAGTATATTATACCTGTATCACTTATGCTTACTTAAAAGACAATGGGAATAAACTCTAAACATATTAAAGCGTTCAACAGAGTGACTTAAACGTATGATACATGCTACCTTAGTTCTGTCATGCTACAGTAATATCGAGTTAACGAGTTGGGTAGGTAAGACACGTCAATCTGTACCTGTACTTTACCTGTGTGTCGTCTACTGCTGCTCCCTCCTCACCCCCATGACAGGTGTACGAGCGACAATAATGTGGTAAATCAGCCAAGAGTGGGTGGGTGGGTGTAAAAGTCCGTCAAGGGACACACACAGGTTGTTACTTTCAGAGGTACACGGGGAACACCACCTTGTCTTCCGGAGACTTCACCACCAGGAACGTTGAGGCGAGACTTACACCGGGTCCTTCCTGTATTACCTAGCTTGGTAATTAAACAGGGTAAATATTTTTGTTACTAATTTATCTAATTGAACTCAATTAAGCAGGGTAGATATCAATGCATGTTTGTTTGTTTGTTTTTTCATTTATCTAATTTTCCAGGGTTGGACATGACGTCGAGGACCTGACAGCCAGCACGTGAACACACATCCAGCCCCGCACACTAACTGGTATTTTTTACCAATATCCAGCAACTGAAATTGTTTTACAGCTCTGACTGAAATTCTTGAAAGGGCAGACAGCACTGCCAAACATTCCGACAGATTTTGTTAACTTGAACACACCACAGAGAGAAAAATACACAGTTTTTTCAACAATACATGTGAGCGTGGACAGTGGAAGAGCGCGGGAAAGACTACTGGAAAAATGGTTCCTTTGATATAGGAAAAAGTGAACCGTAAGTCATGATGAGTGCAGTTTCCTTAAAAGTTACTAATATAAGCAGAGTATAAACGTGGAAATATGTTGGCTAACCTTACGACCACACAAAACTGGTCGGCCTCTTCACCCCTAAGCTAGCAGCTCTTCGTCGTCTTAAGTTCTACAAACTATAAAAAGAACCTCGTCTGCCAAGAGGAATGTAAGAGTATTCAAAGAGTAAACAAGAGCATCTGGAGATACCATGAACTACTGTCCAAGAAAAATAGAACATGTGGCCCACAGCCATCAGTGGATCAACAAGGTACTCAGTGCTCCAAGGATTACGTCCACACACCTATACTTACTGAGTAGTGCACCAGTATATAAATAACTCCATCTAATGTAAAATCTGCTGGAAAAATAAAATAAAACTGTATGACTTATAATTAATTCCCGCTGACATGTACAGAGGCAGCCACTGCCTGTCTGTTACTCGCACCTACGACCCAAAACATTTTTTCCCTCGTCTAAAACCTCAAACTCTGTATTTCTATCTATTCTGACAGTAAATAAATAACCTTAGCCTGGTTGTGGGCGACATAACCAAATATAAATAACTGATAACGTGGGCGGCTCCTGCGGGCGTAATGTGATGGTGAGTGGGCGTGAGGACGTGAAGAGTATGAATACCAAGAGGTAATTGGTGTGTGTTTGTGAGACCGCAAGGAAGTTTGAAGGCGTGTGGGTGTATAAGGGCGTGTGGGTGTGAGGGCGTGTGGGTGTGAGGGCGTGTGGGTGTGTGAGGGCGTGTGGGTGTGTGAGGGCGTGTGAGTATGTGAGTGCGTGTGGGTGCGTGTGGGTGTGCGAGGGCGTGTGGGTGTGGGAGGCGTGTGGGCGTGGGAGGGCGTGTGGGTGTGGGAGGGCGTGTGGGTGTGCGAGGGCGTGTGGAGTTGTGCAGGGGTGTGATGACCTGGAGACGAGCAGGGTGGGGAGGTGGAAGTAAGAGATACACTATGTAAGGTTCCCAACACCAGTTTAACACCTCACTCACTCATATACTGTACTGTACTGGCTCCTTACAGTACTTAATGGCATACCTGTCGTACACCCTTACAGAAGAAAAGTATGGACGAACGGACGGACGGAAGCACGCACGCCCATCACCCACCTACACCCTCACACACATGGACAAAGTATCCAGATATTTGTTGTGAACGTTACTCTCCGCCCATCACTGCGGTGCCTTGTTATGTGTCGAGATTCAAAGTTGTACACAAGATAAAAAGGAAAAAAGGAACGATTGACGTATTGAGTGTGGAAGCCATGTTCAGTACAGTACTTGATGATGATGATGATTTATTAACGTTCCACTTACAATAAACCAGTAAGATGGTCAATGTTATAAAAACCTATGATAACCTAACCTAACCTAACCTATATCAACCTAGCCCAATCCAGCCTAATCTCACATAACATAACCTAATGACTCTACATAAAGACCTAGATAGATTAGGGTAGGTTTAGTTGGTGTGTGCCATCCTCTCATACTCGACGGATTCGTCAAGTTCGTGGTGACTTTATAAACATCGATCACATTCCAGGCGACCACAGTTTCTTAATACAAGTTCAGGTAACATGAGACCAGGAACACAATTACTGTTAGCTGTGTTATGTACTGCAGCGGGTGGCTGTGTTATCTACTGCAGCGGGTGGCTGTGTTATCTACTGCAGCGGGTGGCTGTGTTATCTACTGCAGCGGGTGGCTGTGTTATCTACTGCAGCGGGTGGCTGTGTTATCTACTGCAGCGGGTGGCTGTGTTATCTCTGCAGCTGCAGGTGGCTGTGTTATCTACTGCGGGTGGCTGTGTTATCTACTGCAGCGGGTGGCTGTGTTATCTACTGCAGCGGGTGGCTGTGTTATCTACTGCAGCGGGTGGCTGTGTTATCTACTGCAGCGGGTGGCTGTGTTATCTACTGCAGCGGGTGGCTGTGTTATCTACTGCAGCGGGTGGCTGTGTTATCTACTGCAGCGGGTGGCTGTGTTATCTACACTTAATGGTGACCTCTACTCTGGGCGTGACACCCACTGCTCTGACCTCTTAAAAAGACCAACGAATTTTTTTTTAAACTTTTTAAGAGTAATAGCTGGAGAGTCGCCCTCCCGCCTCCATACCAGTACTCCGCCGTTTATACGTATACTCGTATGATTCAATTCATCCTTTTTTTACAAGTCAAACACAGAAATATTGACACACTTCTCCACTCTTAACATGAGAATATTAAACTCTCACCAGTGGAGGTGATGAGTGTGAAGAGATACAGTTTCGTACACTGCCAGACAGGTGGGTTGGTCCACCTGGTACAGTATACGAAACACAAGAGAGTATTTTTATCAATATTTTTCATAACCACCTCTTGTATAAATCATATTTCTTATGAACTTGTGAGAGCTAATTACAGCATGTCACTGGATTAATTTAATCTTGATACGGATAAATTTACATAACGCACAATCATATGCAATTTTCAAAGATTACTTGCTAAGCCCTGGCGAACAAACTATATATATATATATATATATATATATATATATATATATATATATATATATATATATATATATATATATATATATATATATATATATATATATATATATATATATATATATATATATATATATATATATATATATATATATATATATATATATATATATATATATATATATATATATATATACACACATACACACATACACGTGTATTTTTAATACAGTACCGACACTGTTCACGAGCTTATTTGTACCTATATCAACAAGTTAATTCAGATCAGTAAAAATTAAGTACTAATGTGATCATACAAGAAGATAGTCGTACACCTTACAGATCACCCAAATTGTCAGTTCGACATACAGTATTGCATTCTTCCCCAAATTGGCAAATTATCAAAATTCTTGCAAAGTTCTCAAAAATATGTAAGCAAATTTAAAAATTTTCTTTCGTATTAGTTTCTTTAACCAGCCACCAGATGTCTTCTTCCTATCAAACTGAAATATTGCAACATTTTCGCAAGAATGTTTCAGACTAACATTTCATCTTTTATAAAACTTTCCTCAATTTGCGGGACAAACTTTAATATACACCGTCACACGCCTTCCTCCTTCTCTAACTGAATATTTACACAAAATATACAAATTAAAAAAGAGATAGAGAAAGAGATTGTATTTGCAAGTAAATAAAGGAACCTCACAAAGCCTTCAGTAAAGTATATACACTTTCACAAAAAAAAGTCAAAGCAAAATGGTTCTCCCTCCGTACATCATCTCATAAAAATGCATCAGCGGCAAAATTTCATTAAGATAGTTTGAGTGATTACGCTGATACTCGGGCACGACAAAATAAATAAAAAAAATAAAAAAAGTGCAAAATTCCACAGTAGTTCACATTTTTCATTAAAAGTACAAATCAAAGTATGAGGAGTTGACATTCTGAAACTACATTAAAAGTACAGACATCACTTAAAAATGAATTATGTAAATATGTCTTTACTATGAAATACAAACTTAAAGTGTGCTGCTCTCCTCCATGAAGTCAAAATCACCGAGACATTTGTTCACATTTCTTTAGTTTTCTTCCGAGTTACATTTAAACTGAAAGTCAATTAAGTGAAGGAGGTACACAGTACATGTTGAGGTGTGATACAGCGCCACGCCACCTGACAGAGTACAACCCCGAAATTTTCTGCTCCTACACACTCCTCCTCCATCTCAGCAGCTATCATCCTATACACACTATCATCCATACACCACTATCATCCACCCTTCAGTATCATCCTATACACACTATCATCCACCCTTCAGTATCATCCTGTACACACTATCATCCATACACCACTATCATCCATACACCACTATCATCCTATACACACTATCATCCATACACCACTATCATCCACCCTTCAGTACACACTATCATCCATACACCACTATCATCCATACACCACTATCATCCTATACACACTATCATCCATACACCACTATCATCCACCCTTCAGTATCATCCTATACACACTATCATCCATACACCACTATCATCCACCCTTCAGTATCATCCTGTACACACTATCATCCATACACCACTATCATCCACCCTTCAGTATCATCCTATACACACTATCATCCACCCTTCAGTATCATCCTATACACACTATCATCCATACACCACTATCATCCACCCTTCAGTATCATCCTATACACACTATCATCCATACACCACTATCATCCATCCTTCAGTATCATCCTATACACACTATCATCCATACACCACTATCATCCACCCTTCAGTATCATCCTGTACACACTATCATCCATACACCACTATCATCCACCCTTCAGTATCATCCTATACACACTATCATCCATACACCACTATCATCCACCCTTCAGTATCATCCTATACACACTATCATCCATACACCACTATCATCCATACACCACTATCATCCTATACACACTATCATCCATACACCACTATCATCCACCCTTCAGTATCATCCTATACACACTATCATCCATACACCACTATCATCCACCCTTCAGTATCATCCTATACACCACTATCATCCATACACCACTATCATCCATCCTCCACACTATCTACGGCAGGTCTCTTCACTTTGTCTATTCACCTTCTTTGTCTACAGGCCTTCTCTCTGCCATGTTGTCTTTGTTACCCTATCCCTTTATATTCGGGGTGTGAAGTGATAGTGGTAGTGTTGATAGTGGTGATAGATATTGGTGATGGTGGTGGTGATGGGCGTAAGCAGGAGGGTGGTGGTGATGGGGTCAGGATGGGGTGGTAGAGATGGGAGTCTCAGGAGGGCGGTTAGTGATGGGAGTCAGCAGGGCGGTGGTAGTGATGGGAGTCAGCAGGGCGGTGGTAGTGATGGGAGTCAGCAGGGCGGTGGTAGTGATGGGAGTCAGCAGGGCGGTGGTAGTGATGGGAGTCAGCAGGGCGGTGGTGTGGTAGTGAGTGGGGAGTCAGCAGGACGGTGGTGGTAGTGAGTGATGGGAGTCAGTGATGGGAGTGGCGGTGGTAGTGATGAGAGTGAGCAGGACGGTGGTAGTGATGGGAGTCAGGTAGGGCAGTGGGAAGTGATGGGAGTAAGCAGGAGTGATGGGAGTCAGCAGGACGGTGGTAGTGATGGGAGTCAGCAGGACGGTGGTAGTGATGGGAGTCAGCAGGACGGTGGTAGTGATGGGAGTCAGCAGGACGGTGGTAGTGATGGGAGTCAGCAGGGCGGTGGTAGTGATGGGAGTCAGCAGGGCGGTGGTAGTGATGGGAGTCAGCAAGGCGGTGGTAGTGAGGGTAGCAATAGAGGCACATGTGTCCAGCAGCAGGCAGCTCCACGCCCTGGCCTGGCCTGGCCTGGCCTGGCCTGGCCCAGGTGGCCTCAACAGATCAATACAACTGTTACAAATAAACTCCACATCCAAAATTCAGCAACATCCAGCGTTATGTTTTTGTGTAGCGGGCGAGGATTAGGTGGGCCGTAAAGCTGCGGGCTAGAGGGGCCCCCATAAAGCCCGGCTATCATTACGGCAGAAACATTGGCGGTGGTAAATATGGCGACGACAGGGATAACGTATGACCAGAGTTACTGCCTCTCTCTCTCCCCCCTTCCCCCCACACTCCCTCCCTCACCACACCTGAACCACTCAAAAATACACATAAACTCCTGCTTCTTGTATTATAATATTTAATGGAGGTTTCAGAGGTGTTTCAACTTACTGAGAGGTCGTTCAGGTAATGGATTTCAAGACGGATGGAGTGTTGGTGACTAGGCAAGGTAGGAGGAGAATTTCTCCGGGACCTTAAGTGCCATAATGCCCAACTGGACGTGTGTAGTGCCGCTCACTGAAGACCACTACTATCCAATACTACTACTGCCACTATCGCCACCACTCCTATACCTCAACGCTACCACCATCACTACCTGGCACATCATAATTACCACCACAACCACCCCCTACCCCTTCAACACTATCACCCCTATCACAACTCAACACCACCACAACCTACCACAACAAACATCTTCACTATCACTTCCATCACCACTACCACCATTATTAAAAATGTCATTACCACCTTCAAAACTACGTCAACCAAACCACTACCTAAGCTACTAACTATCCTCAATACAACAAACATCATAGCCACGACTACAATCATCATCACACTATTTAGTACACCACCACGAAGACGACCATCACCAGCCTGCATGATACAAGTACACATTTTGGGGGTAGGTGGGCGGGAGGAGGTACAGGTAGGTGGGCGGGTGGAAGGAGGTGGGTGGGAGGCAGTAGACAGGGCGGTGTTGGTAAGCGACGGTCGGTATCAGGGTGCCAGTTGGGTGTGGCAGAATGAAACAGGTGGGGTGGATGTCAAGGGTGGATGAAGGTAACACACACACACACACACACACACACACACACACACCCATCTAAGTTATTATATGTCTTATTTGTGTCACTTATGTTACTTGTATATTATTTGTAATTCGTAACCCATTCCCCAAATATGTAACTGTAAATTTTCAGCCTTCTGGCTGCCAAGCTCTTTCAATAAACCGTTAATTATTATCACACCACCCACCCACCCACCCACCCACCCACCCACACACACACACACACACACACCTTACAAACAGTGACACACCACACGGAGGAAGGCACTGAAAGATGTCACTTTTACGCACCTTTTAACTCTTCCGCTGTACTACCCTCTAATGACTTCTAAATTGTTAAGGTCTTTACAACCGCCGTACTTATAGGCCTATTAACTGCATCCAATCTTTTTTTACCACGCAATATGTGCCCAGAGTAATGCGTATCTTTGAGTCTGTCTGTTTGGCTCTTAATCTAGTACAGTGTTCTTTGCATGTTCGTCTGATTGTGCGTTAGTCTAATCGTTTCTTGGCCTGATTGTGTCATGGTGTGTTTACATGTCTGTACCTTTGTTTGTCTGTCGGTCTGAGTAAATATTAAATCTGTGTAATCTTACTGGTTCTCAAGGTCTCTAGTAAACACTATTTTATTGCTGTCGTCATGTATTCGCGGCAAGACCACACAAGAGTGGGAAATGGCTGTAAAACTGTGATGATGATGATGATTATAATCTATCGTTTCAAACATTGACGCAGGACCTTCCACCACATAGTACGACACGGAGGACAACCCCCCCCCCCCCTAGTGTGTTGACGCCAAGCAGACTGTGATCTTGGCGGGAGTGGGGCCAGGTGGAGGTCATCCGTGGCAACACAGTGCTAACCTTCTCTCGTCAGTCCCGATAGAAAATAGGGAGTAAAAATCCGTTATGTTTATTAGTTGGAAAAAAGTTATTTGTGGAGCCATAGCAGTCCAGGAACAAATTATCAGGGCGTCGGGTAAGTTTATGCGACGATTAATCTGACCCCGGCGACCAAATTGCTAAAATGGGATTTAGGATACTAAAAATTACACCCACTATTCATTTCAAGACACCTATTTCCTTTTTTTTCAACATACACACTCACAGTTCACAGTTCTTTGTGTAGGTTGGTACCACGCAGAGCAAGTGTTATGTAACTGTTTCGCCACTAGGTTGTGATATACCGTGGCAGGTAGAGGATGAGGGAGACTCGTATTGTCACCACCACCACCTCTCTCCTCCAGGTCCTCCCTCACACTGCCTCCAACACCTAATGATAACCACCCCCACCCCTCTCTCTCTCTCTCTCTCTCAAATCCTCATCATACGACATTCATATCTCTTAACAACTTGTGATGAAAACGCATAGTAATTTCACTGTATTATCGCTATTTCACACTGCCCGATACATACAACAGTCAAGAAAATATAATTCATATACTTTACTTATCTATTGCTATTATACTTTGTTATTATTATTTTCATTGCTTTATGTCTTATCATTATTATTATTACATTATTATTATTATTAAAAACCATTCACACATACTTGTCAATCTGTAAACTCGTCCACTTCATTCATTAACGCAATATCTGTCTTGGTAAATACTGAATATTACTCAAGGTATTATTAGTATTATCATCATCACCAGCAATTCCTTCTTCTTGGATCACAAGTACAGTCTATACATGACATTTTCACTTACATAAAGGCACGAACGATCATGTGTGCGTGTACAACTCCAGGACCCAAGTTGGTAGTAATTATAACACCACCACTATTAAACAACTGAGGTACTGTGATAATAATAATAATAATAATAATAATAATAATAATAATAATAATAATAATAATAAAGAACCATAAAGAAATACAAAAATGAAAAAAAGATCAAGAGTGAGAAACAATATATGTATATTGTGTTGTCAAAGTAAGAGAAACAATTGAGACCCTGCAATTGTGTGTAAATGAGGGAGAAAGGCAGATCAGCAACCTGGGACTTGGTTTGGTCACAATTTTCGTGATGCCATATGGCAGCAGGGTCTACCATTAGACAACACATTATCCTTCCAATATCTTCCCAGGCGGTAGTACCTCCCTGTTTGGTAGCTGCCTACTACCTACTAGACTAGAGTGACCCAGTGTCAAGGAATAGTCCGAGAAGACCGGAAAACTCGCCAACTGCACTGGCTAACCATTACCCCGAAACACGATCCGCAAATCGATTAACATCCAGGTTTCCAATTACTGCTGGGTAGACAGAGGCAAATGGCGTTGAGAAACTTGCCCATAGTTTCACCCAGCCCGGGGATCAAACCCGGGTCCACTTGCTTGCGAGGCGAGCATGCTGATCATGAACACCACAGGTCGCCATCGAGGTACTGTAAACTCACCTGGACACACACACACAGAACTAAACAAACAATGTACTGGAAATACTTTATAACATTCAGTACCATAATATCCTGACCACTGGGGTCTGTTATACACACCCTCTGTGACCTCTACTGTGTAATCCTTTTGCACTACCGGTTACAGGATGAACATGAGATGCACAATAAACTAGACGTTGTTTGGAGCAAATTTCAATTCATTCACACACACACACACACACCTACATACTCACCACACACACAAACACACGTATTTACTGATCCACCCCACACACCACATATACACCCACCCTCACACCAAACACACACACACACACACACACACACCCTAACGCACAACCCACAACTCCACAGACACACACACACCACATATGACTGTACTGTACACGCACACACACCACATACGAGTGTTCTGTACAATACACACACACACACACACACACACACACACACACACACACACTCACGTTCCTCGCTGCTACAATTAGTTCAGAAAAAACAAATTGAAAGTTAGGTTTATTGTCTCGTTGTAACAAATATAATTGACTCGAGTATTGATCATTTCGACTGACCTAATGGCGGCAGGTCCCCGCGTACCTCACAAAAAACACCCTCGGTCACACCAGACCAACAACTTTCTAACTACTTTCTATAACGTAAGTCAGTTGAGTGAAAGTGAATTAAAGAAGGGAGGAGAGAGGAAGATATATAAACAAAGAGATAGAGATAAAAAGAGAAAGATAAACAGAGATAGAGAGATAAAGAGAGAGTGTGTGTGACCCCCTTATAAAAACAACAACAAAATAAAACACCAGAGATTGAAATGAACCTAACAAATGGCTTGAATAATCACATAATACCAAACACGGTAATAAAATGATCGCGTTTGGAAAATTTATTCACCAAATTTCATTGTTATCCAAAAACAATAGTTAATCAGGGTAAGTTAGGGTGACGGTGCCTCTGTGTGTGTGTTGGGTCGACTGGTGGTGGTGGGTGGTAGTGGTGGTTGGTGGTGATGGTAGTAATGTTTGTTGGTGGTGGAGTGATGGAGGTTGATGGAGTGATGGAGGTTGGTGGAGAAGTGATGGAGGTTGGTGGAGGAGTGATGGAGGTTTGTGGTGGAGTGATGGAGGTTGGTGGAATACCGGTGGTGATTGTAGTGGTGGTGGTTGGTGGAGTGGTGGTAGTGGGTGGTGATGCTGTCCTTAACTACTATTACTGTTGCTGTGATGGAGTGATGGTGGTTGGTGGAGTGGCCTCAGTTTTAATACATCCCAGTTCTAATTCATCCCAGCTCTAATAGGTCCCAGAGCTAATAGATCCCAGCATTAATAGACCCCACTCCTAATAGACATCCAAAAATATCCTTTGTCGTCGTGGCTCAGTTCTATTCTGCCCAAACTCGGTACTTGTTAAGATCAGTACAGACGCAGGCGAGCATCACCCACCTCTTGTACTATTTCTTTCCTATTTCACAAAGGTTAAAACACTCAAAATGACAAAGAACAATAATCTTCGTAAGGAAAGAAAAATAATACTTAGTAAAATAAAAAAAAGTAAGCGTGACTATGATTAAGAGATACAGTAGTGGCATTTATTAGTATGGAAGTTTGGTAGAGTGTACTGCAGGTTGGAGGTAAGAGTGTGTGTGTGTTGTTCCTTCACTCGACGCTCCAATTGTTGTGTCTCGCTGTAAACTGATGATGGAATTTAAATTTTCCTTCCCGTAAGCCGATTATAACACTATTAATTAAGACTTACAACTTCCTCTTCCTCAAAGAATTTTATTCCCCAGTATTACACATTCAAAAAGATATCCTATATTCCCTTGTGTGTATATATATATATATATATATATATATATATATATATATATATATATATATATATATATATATATATATATATATATATATATATATATATATATTACACCCACAGGTTCAAATATAGTTATTTAAGTATATTGAAGACATAACCAGTACACTACAATAACACACACATAACCCAGCACCAGCCTAACTTTGTGGTGTCGTAATAGAATTCAACTTGGTGGCCGCTGAGTGTAACCAATTTGAGACACTTTAATTGGGGCAGAAATTTAGCGTAGAGTTAAGCTGGTGTGGTGGTGGTGGTGGTGGTGGGGGAAAGCGGTGGGAGAAGCCCTTGGTGACGGTGGGGCTGTCAGGGGGCGGCGCGGTGGGTGGTGGGGAAGGGGGCGGCCTTATCTGCGGCCCAACACTCATCCTGGCCGCAGCACCCACCACCACATTACTAACACGCTCAATGCCACCTTCCACTCCGGGTAATGGTACGAAAATACACCTCATATATCACACACCAACACGCACAAAATGACGCCCCTCCTACCTCAAGTAGTTTCCTATCTGAGGCGCCTCTTATAACGTCGGCTCACACTGCCTTCCTGATTCCGCTAAATATCTCTTTGGTTACGGTATCTGATGGAGCGGTGAGTGGTGTGGTGGTGGGCTTGGTGGTGGTGATAGAGGGGGTGGTGGTGGAGAGCTTAGTGATGGTGGTGGTGGTAGAGAATGAGGAAATTGTAGTGGAGAGTATGATGATGGTGGTGGTGTTACGTGGTGTTGAAGGGTGTGATGGTGAGTTTGATGGCGAGCTGAAGGGTGACAAGACAATTACAACGAGTCAGGTGGTGTGGCCTTCAACCATATCAACACACCCAGTAGTGCGACCTTAAAACAACAACAACAAATACCTGTACACCATCAAAATAATCCTCCCTCGAAAATATCTTCCTCGGAATCAATATTACATCATTCCTAACAAAACCCAAAACATGAACAAACTCAACTGTTGAAATAAAATAATACAATTAACTTATCATTCCAAAATACCTCACAAAAATCCGGATGTAAAATTAACTTCTTATGTTGGTAAAATGGTTAATAGTTTAGGCAGGTGTGTAGTGGCCCATGAGGGGTGGGTTCAGTGTTGACCTCAACCTCGGTCTGTATCCAGTGACGGTGTCGTCTCCACTATGTTGTCCTTTGTAGTGAGGACAATTTTAACCTGTAGTAGTGAAGGAGTTTCTTCTTATGGCATCTAGGTGTGTGTGTGTGTGTGTGTGTGTGTGTGTGTGTGTGTGTGTGTGTGTGTGTGTGTGTGTGTGTGTGTGTGTGTGTGTGTGTGTGTGTGCAAGAAACACGTCCATAAATCAAAAAGAAAATAACACTTCATTCCTTCTAAATTAGTGAAGACATAATATAGTCATTATCAATAGCTAATACGTCGGTAATACCCTATATAAACAAGACTAACTCACTCACCTACGGCTGTCATAATGGTGTGCAGGTAGTGGCCCTCGGCGTCTGTCAGAGCAAGAAAACCACTGAAGGTCTGCTGAAGTAATCTGGCCGAGACTAGAGTCAGAGGTCCCGGCCGAGGCTCCCCGGAGGACCAGCTCGGCCCAAGGTAGACATTTAAGTGTTGGACTGGACCTGTAAATTATAGCAACATGTATGCCATAAGCCTGTAATTATAGAGTTATTCGTCAGTTGTATCAACTAGTAATGGCGTCCTACATGAACAATTATCTCTGATTGGTCTCAACAAAAACCTGACGGAGTTAAATGGCGGTCATAACTTATATCTGCAGCCGACCATCACACAAACTAGTTTAGCTTTAGATTAACTCGTTGACTTAAATATTATTGTCTTATAACTACCACAAGTTCAAATAAACTGTCACATCTCTAACCAATGAATTAATATCAATCAACATAATCATTCTGGTAGAGATTTTTGCTGTGACGGCGACGACTTCCCACTTTTACCACCACGCACATCATTTTGATTAAATCATCATCAAATGCTATAACAGAAGACGCAACCATGCATATAATTGGTTGTTTTAAGATAATGCACAATATTAACCCGTAAGAAAAAACAAGAGTCTCAAAATTACACAGATACTTTACCTCAACTACCTACGTTAACTCAGCACCGGTTATAAGACTATATTAAGATCCAGTACAGACTTTTTCACTATATTCATTCTCAATTCTAAGACAAAACAGTTCTTCCCTCCAAAATTCAGCTACAATAAGCCTTGAGAATTTTAAGGTTTCTGAAATGTTTAACTATTGTTCAAATGTGTTTCAATAAATGCGGATTCAGATTTTGTGTTCGTAATCTGTAATTCGGTGATATATCTTGCCATAATTAAACTACTCTGTTAAGAACATTTCAAATACAGTGAAACATCCATCTAACGGACTATATGGGGGGAGGGGGGGAGTCCGTTAATTTAAGCTTACATTTAACGGACTATATAATAGATGATAGTCCGTTATATCGAAGTCCATTAGACATGAAATTTCCCTCTAACGGACACCTATCTGTTAGATCAGGGGTCCGCAACATGGAGGTTTCACTATCATATTTCTTATTTGCTCATAACCTGTAAGACAATAAAACAGGTTCTCAGATGTCGAGAGTTGACTTCCTGGACCAGTTCAGTGAGTTCACTTTAAATTTCAACACAAAAAAAAAAAGTATCCCCGATGAAAAGATTAGATGTCGATTTCCCCTCAAATATTACACTTAGCTCCGAGACTCACCTCAGAAACTTGGTTACATACTGACTCACGCACCGAGGCAAAAAAAATATTGAAAATCATTGTTATATGTATAGGGTGTCTCAAAAACAAAAAAATACTTAGATTATCGTGGAGATTTCGCGAATGCTTCAATTACAACAACATCCTCCTCACTTGTGGGATACCTCACACATCAACAAGTGATGACGATGTTGTTATTTTGATTCAAGGCTTATAAACATTCACGCGATCTCCACGAAAATCTGTAAGACCATATTTTTTTCAGACACACATTTATAATGCTAAGGATCCATGATATAATTCAATTTTAATAATCAATCAACCTATTCACAGCCTGTAAGTAAATATCAATGGCGGTTTCTCATCTCATTCTATCACACAGCTCACCACATTAATATCCAATTTGAAAAACAATAAATTCCACTTCATGTAATTACCTTTGTTTAAGATTTTTGCCACACTATTACCTGCGCGCATCATCCTTAATTAACCCGTATTGTTGTTGCCCTTAAGTGGTAACAGCAAACTTCACCACCACTTCATAACATTAACTTAACTTCTAATTACAAAGGTATTTCTGAATGTGCTTAATTGAGGCTCTGAGGTGAACCGTTATAATTCTCATAATTAGTTTTGTCAGTGACTTTCCTTTTAATTTGCACTATATCTTCTTTTTGTGTTTTTACTAGCCGTTCGGGCGGTTAGTCTATCCAGTGTCCTGCAAGTTCTCGGCACCACCACTACTAAACAAGATGATTGAGGTTATAAAATAATTCGTATCACGTGAAGATTAACCCTCATCTTATTACCTACTCTATCTTAACCAAACTTACCCTAACGCTAACCTAACCTACCCTATCCATACCTACCCTACCCTAACCAAACCTATCCTACCCTACCCTAACCTACTCTATCCTAACTAAATCTACTCTCTTCGAACCTAACCTACCCTAATCTATCCCAAGGCTACCTATCATCAGTTGAAATAAATTGGGTGCCTAATCTTCATGTCATTCAATAATTCTCATACAGTACTGTATTGTACTATATCATTTACCTATTAAAGTCTCCTACCTGGTGTGGAGTGTATCTAGTTAAAGTCTCCTACCTGGTGCTGAGTTAAAGTCTCCTGCTGGGGTATTCGTCTTAATCTTTGTGAATTAGGCGCCTTTTTTTAACCACTGTTGTATACCTGTACTGTTTACGGGTATTGTTTGTATACCTGCACCGACATTGTACATGGTGAGCCAATTAAGACTTGTATGATGATTCGAGTTAATAATACATCTATCTGACTGATTATCTATCTATTTATCTATCTAGAGCTACACAACCTACTCATCATCACCTCAGTAAAACCACTTCAACCTCGTTTTAACAGTCGATATCTAGTTCACTTATAATTAAACGTAACAGTAAGCTAATTTATATAATAATAAAACTAGTAATTAGGATTTATCAACTGTAATAGTCTCTTTTTTTATCTTAATTAGCCAAATGACTCAATATTATTATTATTACTTTTTTTTTAGAACTTGGATGCAGTAATTGGTCTTCTCTGTCAGTACTAAAATCACAAGTTATTTTCACAGGTAACGCCCGGGTAACTGTGAGACTATCTTGGTACGGAAGGGTGTGTGTGTGTGTGTGTGAAGTGTAAGCTGCCTCTCTCTTCTACTGTATCGAGGTCACAGGTGAGGTCAAATCAACACACCTTTATCCTTCCTTACTTCGTCTTTCACTTTATGATATTAGTTTTACATTCCTACCCAGCTCGAACTTTCCTTTCTGCCAGCATGACAATACCACCAACACAAACTGCACGATAATTGTTCAAGAATATATAAAATGCGTTTTGGTTTTAACAGTCACCAGGGAAGAAGAAAATAATTAAACCCAAGACTGCGACCAAGAGAAAAGGAAAGAAGTTGATCCTACATGATCAGGAAGTTCCCACTGCAAGACCAGGAAGCTCGTCTTACAGTGCACAACCATTTTACATTACAAATAATAATAAAATAAATAGATACCGTGTTATTGAATTATGATAAAATAATTCAAAATAGAATGATAACATTTCTTGACACTGACGAAGGCGACGACGATGGTAACAGGTATTGTGCCCAGTCCTACACCAGGTGTGTCTGGCCCTTCATGTGACCAGCTAATGGGTGATGTATGTTGTTTGGGTATGTACAGTAGTTGGTTTGAGAAACATAGAAGTACTTCAATCCTCTCCTCTCTCGGTAAACTATATCACTACAGTATATTAGGGCAGCAAGTGTGTGACGTGAAGGCAGCAAGTGCGCAGTGAAAGAGAAGCAGATGAGCGGGCTATGAAGAAACACAATGTGCAGTGTTTGAGATCAGAAAGCAGACTGTGAAAGGAGTCGATGCGCAATGTAAGAGCAATAAGTGCTGTGCAACAAAGAAAATCAGGTGAGCACTGCAAGGACACCAAACCTCCATTTAAGAAAGGAGAGTGCACTCACTGTGGACGGAGAGTTAGTAAATAGTGTGAGAGTAATGAATGCGCCATATGAGAGGAGACTAAGTGCGCATGTGAAACTGAAGATGCGCAATGAGTAAGGGTAGTAATTGACCTCGAGTGGCAACCAGGAGCGCACTGTGTTAGGGGACAGGGAGGAGGTGGGAAGAAGCAGGGAGCGCACTGTGTCATGGCGGGAGAGGTGGTGGGCAGCAGCAGGGAGCGCACTGTGTCATGGCGGGGGAGGAGGTGGGCAGCGGCAGGGAGCGCACTGTGTCGCCAGCAGGGAGGAGGTGGGCAGCAGCAGGGAGCGCACTGTGTCATGGCGGGGGAGGAGGTGGGCAGCAGCAGGGAGCGCACTGTGTCATGGCGGGGGAGGAGGTGGGCAGCAGCAGGGAGCGCCAGAGGAAATATGATCCTTATCGGTCAATACCAGAGTCTGGCAGAGGAGCGCCGGCCTAGGTGGTGCCCGCCACACACACCACCTATATCACCTACTATCACCTCCACATTCACTCCCACATACCCCTCCTACACCACCACTCCTACACACCACCACACTTATTAATCCCACACATCCCTCCTACACCACCACACTACCACACCCCTCCTGCACAGTCACACTCCCACACTTACTCCCACATGAACTAATGACCATACATAACACACCAAAGTCATCAACAAACTTATTATTTTAACCATGCAAAGATAAACATGATATTATTTATTCCGTCATACATTTCATCATAATACAAACAAAAACATTTATATATCCAGGTACGAGAATCTTGAAGGAGTAAAATAGAGAGAGGTAGAGGTAGGAAAACGGGCACACTTAAAACTGAGAATAAATAAATAAAGCAGGGAGGGTAAATCAGGGCAGTAACTTGTGGCGTTAGACTTTATCCTCACAACTTCCGCCGCTCCTGCATCCCCACATTTTCCCAGCTCCACCATAAACTTCCCGCGGGAACCTCACCTCCTCCTCCTCCTACTCCCTCCACCTAACAACCAACTCGGCCCCCGATTTCTCCCGTCTCCTCATCCTCCTCTTTATAACCGCAGAGCCTCAATATCATGTAAACTAAAAATCTGAATAAAATTGCACTTGTAGAATTTGGTGTGGTGTTACAATAATGGGTGTGAGTGGGTGGGCGGGTAGGAATGGGTGGGTGGGTGGGTGGGTGGGTGGGTGGACTTGGCGTAATGCAGGCTGGCTCATCTCTTCACTCACACCAACTTGGGCCCCTAATGGTCATCACCAGACAGCCCAGAAAGTGAGAAAATCGCCAGTAATTGCCTGATGGAGCGTCATAATTAGATTCTGGCCCCCAGGCTGAAGGGACGGTGTTGTGAGGGTGTCCATGGGGAGGTGTCCATAAGGTGGGATAGGGGGAGTGTCCATGAGGTGGGATAGGGTGAGTGTCCACTAGGTGGGTAGGGGGGGAATGTGTCCATGAGGTGGGTAGGAGTACTGTACATGTCCATGAGGTGGGTAGGAGTACTGTACATGTCCATGAGGTGGGCAGGAGTATGTGTCCATGAGGTAGGTAGGAGTGTGTCCATTAGGTGGGTAGGAGGGGGGGGGGTTACCCCATCCATGAGGTGGGTAGGATTGTGTATCCATGAGGTGGGTAGGAGTGTGTGTCCATGAGGTGAGTAGGAGTGTGTCCATGAGGTGAGTAGGAGTGTGTCCAAGAGGTGGGTAGGAGTGCGTCCATGAGGTGGGTAGGAGTGCATGTCCACGAGGTAATACTGGTGTTATGTATTCAATTTTTCCTTTGTCAAAAAGCGTCTACAAGTACGTGTTCAGGTGTGTATCTCCACCCTGGTCTAGCTCTCCTAAGTGTGCAATGCCTACGTGTTTAATGTCCAACTGTGTTATGGTTCCAGAGTCGTCCAGTGCGTCGTGGTCAAACAGTTTTCATTGGTACTGTCTTAACTGTTCATCTAATCTGAAGAGGTGCCCCGTGTCCAAGGGTATCTAAACATGTAGGATATGCCCAGTGTCCTACAGTGTTTACTGTACAAGTTGGTGTCTAAATGTGTCCAATATTTAGGATTTAATAACGTCCCATGGCCTCCATTACCCAATAAGTTCAGTGTCCTGGAGGAGCAGTGCCAAGTGTGCGCCAGGGTTAGGGAGGTACTTTGGGTTCAGGTGTTAGACTGCTGCCGAAGGTCGTACACCAGGAGATACTGTATTCATCACTGTTGTCACCTGCTCATTCACTGCCCAGACGCCATCAGTGACCATTTCTTGAACAAGGTTTAGAAACACCTAGCGTCCAAGACAGTCTACTGCCCACAGCTCTCAATATACGGAGACTTGTATCTCTCTTAATGATAATAGACGAGTATAATGACTAAATTAATACACGCTTAAATACCTTAGCTGTTGAAGCGCAGTAAGAGCATTATTAGCATTATAAGATCATCGAGGTGTCCAGCATGGGGATATATTGCTACAGGTGTGGGGATGTTGCTACAGGTGTGGAGGCGTGGCTATGGGTGTAGGGTGGGGTGTTGCTACGGGTGTGGGGGGTGTTGTTACGGGTGTGGGGGGTATTGCTACGGGTGTGGGGAGTATTGCTACGGGTGTGGGGAGTACTACAGGTGTGAGGGGTATTGCTACAGGTGTGGGGGTGTTGCTACAGGTGTGTTGCTACAGGTGTGGGGGTGTGTTGCTACAGGTGTGGGTGTGTTGCTACAGGTGTGGGGAGTGTGCCTACAGATGTGAGGGCGTAGTTACAGGTGTGGGGGGGTTGCTAAGGTACAGGGGTGTTGCTACTGTGTAGGAACGTGACCACATGTGCGGGGGCATAACCACATGTGAGGGGGCGTGGCCTTAAGTGTGGGGGCGTAACACGTGTGAGGACGTGGCCACAATTGTGAGGGCGTGCTCGAAAAAGTGAGGGGGACCACAAGTGTGGGGGCATGACCACATATGTGGGGGTATGACCACAAGTGTGGGGGCGTGGCCACAAGTGAGGGGGCGTGGCCACAGATGTGGGGGCGTGGCCACAGGTGTAAGGGCGTGGCCACAGGTGTAGGGGCGTGGCCACAGATGTGGGGGCGTGGCCACAGGTGTGGGGGCGTGGCCACAGATGTTGAGCTAAGAACGGCCACTAACGATTTTCTGTAATAAACGTCTTGGGTCCGGGTGTCGTGCTGTGGCTAAGTGAGCTGCCTGGTGATTACTGCCTCACCTGTGTGTGTGTGTGTGTGTTAAGATAATTATATTCGCATTTAAGACAACGGCACCACTTTTGTGTTCGAAAACAAATAAGTCAACAGCAAACACCATAATCACAGGTTGAGGTACAGAGTGTTATGACAATACAACCTGGTGGGGAATACCTGTATATAACTGTACCGCTGTGTTGAAATCATTCCTTTAATGAGTAACCATGAATCAAAAATATACTCTGACTCAAGACGTTGTGTGGGTGTTCGCTTCATCAAATTAATAGAGAACCTGTACAATATGTTGATGAAACCTGGTGACCATTACATACCAGGTACTATACAGGTATGGTCTTGGTACGCACTACATTAGCCAAACAGTCGCCGGGGGGGGCGGCTGAGAATAATCTTTGTTTTGTAGGTACGTTATTAACTACCTCTAATTGCAATGTTCGTAGATGAAAGGCCTAATGAAGATAGTGATAGCTGTCGTGGCACATACCTGGTTGACAGAGCAGGTGACGGTCGTAAACATCACACACACACACACACACTGTTCTGTATCAGGAGTAGTGGCGGATCTCGTCTGAAGTTGACACCGAGATTTGCCGATTACTCGCTCACGCTCTTACTCGAAGCAATGTTGAAGAAATCCTGATGATAAAAACTTGAAGTTCCTGGAAATAATATCTTGTTTTAATTATAAATGTCTTGAAGTAAATATCAGGAGAGGAGAGGAGAGGCTGTGTTCCCCGGTACGCTACGTAGGGTTAACTTCACCTCACAAAGTTCTAGCAAGTGTATAGCTCATGTACCCTATCAGTTCAACACACCTGAGCTGTTCATCATGATACATATCGATCTAATGAGAACACATATTTGTCGTGTTTACAATTTGAGACTATATACTAACAAAATTCAAGCATAGCTCAGTACTTCCAGCCACGACTCTTTAACACTTGAAAAAAAAAATTGCATTCGCCCGCATCCTGAAATCCACGCAAATCCATTTCTCGATTTTCTCTCTCACATACTTTATACGTTCATTGACACACTGCTATCACATCCAAGCACAACTTCAGCTCTCCACATAGAGTACCACCAGTAATTACAGACAATATAGGAAACAAACCAGTCCACCTATGTCTGTGGCAGCCAGGCGTGACGGACAGAAGCAGAGATACACAACCAAATTTCAATAATCATGATCCCACGAAATATACAAGAGGAAGGGATGAACAGACCCCCGCACACCTGCACTTACCGACGACAGGTAATGCTCCAAACACGTCAGGATTTTTATCTTAACATTACAAAATCTAACAAAACACACAAAGTAATACAGTGACAGTGGTGGTAAATGAACCCGGAGGTGTGTTATGTATACGTGTAGGTGGGGCAGGTGAGGAATGTAACCCCTCCTCCCCCCCTCACCTGAGGGTGACCACACCTCTCCTAGTTGTACCCTGGCCCGTCCCCGGCAAGGTCAGCCCCGCACGAGGCCCCTGGTGTTGGCTGCCCGGCCTCCACCACCCACACACACACACACTAGTGTCCACCTCCGCTTACACACTGTACTGTACCAACCTCACGTATCACCTCATCTTAGCTTACAATCACCTCACCATTCTTAGTAATCTTTTTCATGCATTTACCAGTTTTGATTTGATTCATAACTTCCTTATCCCTAATGATATAGTGGCCAGGTCTCTCTCTCCCTCTCTCTATGTTTTTAAAATTACACATGTACTTGATGGATAATTGATTGATCAACCGATCAAGTCTTCATGATATCCCTAAATACGATACAAGATCTCTTAAGACTTGTACTGTGTAATGGTTTTGTTTGTTTCCCGGCCATACGTCCTCCTCTCACCACTACTCCTACGACTGTATACTCCTCCTCCCAGAACCGACTAACACCACCCTCCTCCTCCTCCCAGAACCGACTAACACCACCCTCCTCCTTCTCCCAGCAGCGACTAACACCATTCTCCTTCACCCAGCAGCGACTAAGACACCGTCAGTCATCCCGTAGAACAATACATCTCCTACACTACATTACCTTCGCCAGTTATCGCCTCTTACACTCCTCCCCACCTTCTTCTTCTTCTTTCTATTTCTAAAAGCTTCATCAACTTTTCTTCTGTCACTCCCATTTTCTTCCATTTCTTCAGTTATTTCGTTTTTTCAGAGACTTATTTCCTTCCCTCTTCAACTTGTAAATTTTATTATCAACTTCTTTTTTTTTTATTTACTTAAAAGCAAATGGCTCTCTTCCAATACCCAAGTGTACAATAAATCTTTAAAACGACTCTTTTATCACCTCAAAACTCACATCTCAATACCTATTACACATATCCATTGGGACGTTAATACATGCACAGTCCACATATACATACCCATATTGAGGTCTTCTTGTTGACTGTAAATACTGACACCACCACTTAGAGACGCCATAACATACACAGTCCACGTAGCTTTACCCCCAGCATCGCCTCCCTCAGTATAGATTCCATACACAGCCATACGTTTTACGCCATACACTAAAGACCGACATATACCAGAGAGCCAGGCACCCGAGGACTATCAATATAGTGCGCCAAGGACGACGACACACACACACACACACACGACACAACTCGCCACTGCTATACACCACACACCTACAGGAAGCGATACACACACACACCCATGAATTTTATACTCCCAGTTACTAAGTCAAAGATTATGAAACCTTCCGTGTTGCCTGTGTACATAATATGTCTACCCCACAGGATATACTGTATATATAATATACAAGATATATATTTTGGCTATTTTTTATGTAGTACATTTAAAAACATATGGAAGAAACATATAGATATTCATGTTTATCTGCCTTGATGTGGAAACTTAGACGTTCATACTAGGTTTAGAATATAGGTTTTTCAGGCAAGTTCCGTACAACCTCATTCAGTTTTATTTTGGTTGGGTATATCATGTTCAAGCAACTAATACTACTACTCCTTTTTTTACTTTTCTTTTTTTATAATGGCCTCCATCCTCCCCCACTACTATTATTACTACCACTACTATTATTACTACTACTATTACTACTACTATTATTTAAACCGGGTCTCCAGCCTCCCCCTTCGCCGCCATTTTATTACCTTAAAATTAAATATCCTGATACTTAAATAGCTACCCGAGCTGGGTTGAGTTAGTTGAGCCGCAGATCTATGCTGCATTCAGTGACTGTTGCCTCATAGTCAATATCTGCAACTGTTGTCGGCTTTGGGACCGATGCTCTCGTTCCCCTGAGGCAGAGCAAAGCAGACCTAAGGCGAGAGAAGGACAGTCGACATCTCGTCCAGGCTGTAACATAACTTCTGGGCTGCTGCTTCTGTTCGGGTAGCACTTCCGCGAGTCTGGCGTAGAAGCATCTTGCACTTGGTCCCATCCCACCAGAGGAGTGAAGCTGCCTTCATCAACGTTCTGAATTCTCTTCCGGTATGCCCTATTATTACTACTACTACTTTTATTACCGCTATGAAAACTGATCCATACAGTTCTCTTGAGGCTACGTGTAAGAGAGTAGCGAGTTCCTTGAATTATGACTAAGTACTGTAACAAGGGTCGGGGACACACACACACACACACACACTGTACAATATTCCCTACCTACATGGCCAGTGGTGACAGAGGGGAGAGATTATTTCTAAGTAACACAAGTAAACTCCTTGAACATATATCTCTACCAAAACTCTAATCACCTACACTATCATTTGGACTATTTACTCCTCATTAAACCATTTAAGAGTGTTTACCATAGAGCTGTGTGGTAGTAGGGCCGAGGCAGGCACATATATCTCTGCTTAATAGGACTTTATAAAATTTCAGCATACAAAGTGCACAACTGTTCCCAGGAAATTTAGAATTAAATTAATTTGGCATTTGGAAAATAGTGTGCAATTACGTCACCAACAGTTTATATTTACAAGCAATAAACCAACTGTTGCTGGTGACGCTACAATGTACAATAACTACACCAGACTCCACCATCATTGTATAACACGACCTTCTGCATAATGTGGTGCAAGTATTGTCCTTCTCCACCACCACAAACATGCAAATGTTGTGTTCGTTTTTCTCTTCCACCACAACTACTACAAACTTGCATCATGTACAGTTAAGTATTTGCTGCCACCACCATCACAAACTTTTTTCATAATACAATCACTAAAAATCCTTCACTTTTTACTGAATGCGACCTAACTATGATGTTCAGTACAGTTTACCTCAGGAAGGCAGAAACACAACATCGAGTCTTTCTACGTCAACCCCTACGGAAACTAACACTTCAACCCAAAACATAGGCTTCAGTTGAAGTCGTCTCCCTTACCACTGCCTAAATCTATCAACATACACACTAATTACAATATCTGAAATCATACTCGAACACAGACAGACAGATGAAAAACGCTTTTATAACCGGAATTGAACGCGGGATAATAATTGTAAAAGCATCACTATTAATACTGTATCATTCATCTTACATCATCTGTGTCTGTCTGTTTGTCGATACAATTATTGAAAATGTAAAACAGGAACTAATGTTCTGCTTTACAAGGGTATAATGTAAGAGTTAAGAAACTGTATCATTAACAACAACCACTAACTCTCTTCTAACATATGGTGATGGGTAAAGTAGGCCCCAGTCAGTCTAATAAGCCCTATTCAGTCTTAACAGGCCCCACTCTTAAAGGTCCTCTACCTAACTATTAGAACTGGTGCAGTAGCCATGAGTCAATAAGTCACCAGAATCTCTCATTAATGGTCCCTCTTGGTGCAGCAGTTTCCGTAGCCCCCCCCACACACCCACAACACAACACCTAAGCCCAGCCGTTCTAATGTACTCTCTTCTTTCAACAGCTCTTTTCAGCACCTTCGATTGTTTTCCTTATCGCACCAACAAGTCTCCCAAGTCTTTATCAGCCTCATAACAAATCTCTTTTATCACCTCCCACTGTAATTTCCCTCCCAGCATGGTGGAGTCGTATCTCAGAGGCCCACATTAAAGTGCATGACTTCCCGGCGCTGGTCTGCCGTGCCGACCTCCTCTTCTTCTTCATCTTCTCAACCTCGCCCCCTTCTTCCTCCTCTTCTCCCTTGTTCTTCTCCTCTCTTCTTCCTCCTCTTCTTTCTCCTTCACATCCCCACCAACCTCCTATTATCCCTTTCCGCCTGGCATCTCCTTTCTTATATTCATGATTTCTAAGCCTCGAGGCTCTCCCATAAATAATTTCACAAAACAAAAAGGTCCGCCTTCATACTCTAATGGTAGGAGATAAATATATACCGGTATATTATTTTTTACTAATATATATTTTTTTCTAAAGCTCTGAATCTGTATTTTAGTTCTGGTTCCTATAACGCTGAAGTTGATCGGCAGGTTTGTACAGTACTCAACACACACCTGAGCCAGCCTGAGACACCGAGAGGATCTAAATTTGTTAACCTTGAGTAATCGTATAGTATCCTACACAGCACAACTCACCTACTCGAGAAAGATTACTAAGTTTGTCTACCTTTGAGGACGATGATTTAACCCTTTGACTACTATGATTTCACCATTTGATGATGCTTTAACGCTTTGACGACTATGATTAACCCTTTGATAATGTTGATTTAACACTTTGATGATGATTTAACCCTTTGACGATTATGATTTAAACCTCTGATGATGCTTTAACCCTTTGGTGATGATTTAAATATATGACGATGATGGTTTAACCCTTTAAGAATTATTATTTAACCCTTCGGAACTCAAAGGGTTAAAACACGAGCCCTCACTGATGCAAAATTTTATATAACACCTTTAAAATGTAATAAAGTAACCAAATGATGCTTTTCGTTTAATCTTGGTAACAATCCCTTGGTGGGACGGCGGTAAGCACGGGAGTTGCGTGGAAGGACAGAAGGACTAGTGTAATTCATTGATGACTCCTCCATACTCCTTACCACAGTCTCTCACAACAAACTGTGACAATGTTGTTATATTTCACTCTTAGGCTTCACAGCCTCATGAATTCACAAACTTTAGGCGTTATTTCAGGGGCTCAAAGATGGCACGGTATATTTTTTGTTGTCCTCTATCTCTCTCTCTTCTCTCTCTCGTGTGTGTGTGTGTGTGTGTGGTGAGTCTGTTGACTGGCCGTCTCAGACTGTCGTTCTCGTTGTGTTTGTCTAGAGTAGGAAAGGGTTCATTTCGAGCACTGTGCACTAACACCACCATTGCCTTTACAGGAACCGAACCTTCAACACTCAGAAGTTATGCGAATAGCTAAAGCTCGTGACTTCTGATAATTCGTGGTACACTTGGTAACACCCTCGTTTACCACATGAACGGTATGGGTTCGAATCCTGAAAGGCCAATGGAGGAAATTGTGAGGATAACTTTCAATGTCGTTAAGGTCGAATTCAGAGGTTCAGTGCTGCTACTTAAGGAATATTCAAGAACCTACACTTGACCAGTACCTGTTAGTCGTTCACAACGGAGAACTGACGGCTAGCAACCTGACATGTGGCAATGGGAATCAATACCCTGCAAAGTTAAATATAAGTGCGAAAAAAGGATTAGCACTTCCGTAGAATTAAAAAATGTTGATAACATTTTTGTCCGACTAGTTCAAAACGTTTTCCTGAGGCTTTGTAATAAGCATTGCGTAATTCTATGTACAGCTCAACAAAACAAGCAGTTACAAAGTGAGTTGGTAAATATGAAGGTTAAATCTCATTAACCAATACGTAAGGTAGAGTATAGGTGTTGTGAGCTTTAGGTGAGGCTACAAATACATTCCTAATTTTACCCACATCATCATGATGTTTCTGTGGTAAATAGTTAATAGGCCCGCTGATGCTTCCGGCAGTGGCGTCACTCAGTAATGACAGCCGTCTTACAACTCCACACAGTAATACCCATGATTTTCATTATGCATAAACGTGGTGTGTAGAGTACAATAGTTGTTATGGAGGAGTGAGGCAACACTCACTCCACATGGTCACACTCGTACGCTAAATGTGTTCCTCTAAACGGGATAACGAATGATATAGTAAAGGCAAAGTCTAGTGAAATGTCTACGCCATATTGAGAGCCACCTTTAGAACGATCGTTCCCTTCAACATTGAAGGTAAAGATTAGCTTAGGAAGCTGTGAGGGTTCATGCCCTGGAGCACAGTGGCAGTTGTACCCTGGCCAGGAGGAGGGTGCGCTGGTGATATATTTCACAATACGTGGATTTTGTAACTTTTAATTTAAACCGCCGACTACTTGAATATGCATAACCTGTGACCAAGTTGTTGATGTTAACACGGAGGAGGAGGAGGAGGGACGCCTGCACCAGAGGTACCCCTCCCCACCCTCTCCCTCCACCACCACTATCTGTACAACCACCACTATTACTACCTGTACCACCACCACCTGCACCAGCACCATCACCACTAACACCGTCATTACCACTCCCGCTACTTTACCTACTTCTTCCTCTGGGTTCAAATTCCAGGAGCTTATTAGATTACGAATGAGGCCACTTGTCCCGCCCCCGCCCGCTCTTCCACCCCGGCCTCAGACAGACAGATCACCCACCAAATATATTCAAACGACCATTCTTGTTCACACTCTACTCTCTAACTTCACCGTTTCTCAAAACTACTCATTAGGGGACCATAAGTTAGTGGTTTAATGTGGGCATCAAGCGGGCGTTGACTGGCACTGAACTGAGGGGAGGTTAAAGTGCCCCGGTGTAAGTCTGTGGTGTGTATGTGGCACTCAACCCCTTGGCCACCTCCGGCACCCTGGGTCAAGGGTCACCCCGGGTCACGGTTCATCCTCGATCAAAATTCACCCCGGATCAAGATTCACCGTATCAGAGAAGGGGTTGACATCTTACTTGATCTCTGATGGGAAATAAATGTTTTTTGTTTTGTTTTTCCAACCATGATGAAAGTATAGAGGGTTCTCGCCTCGGTACAAATCCTCCCTTCCCCCTCCAACACACCTCCTCCCCCCCCCCTCCACACACACCTCCTTCCCCTCCCACACACTCCCATCCTCTCCCCCCTTCCATCTCGCTTCACCTCCTGACAGTTAGCTTTAATCTTAACCTGTGATCTTGACCTTTAAACCCACTTAAGACTTAATCCGTGACCTTGACGTTAACCTGATGATGGATGGGGCTAATGCCACAGGCGTGCAGATTACGTCCGTACGTGTGTATACGGCGTAAGACCAGATCTCTCTCTCTCTCTCTCTCTCTTGCACGCACACACACACACACACGACATTTGACAAACGGTTTAGAATATCAACTTTTAGATGTAGTCTAGTTATAAACGGTGATATATTCTCAGGTCCTATTGGAGATAAATATAATGTACAGTTCAGAAGATTAAAATTACTGACGTTGGTATAATGGACGAGTGAGGCACCTACCTGTTACTGTAGTGGAGGACGAGGAGAAACAAAGCCGCCAAGGGGTAGCTTAGTCCACACACACCACTCTCATCTTGGACCTTATATATAGTACATCCTCTTCAGTAAACGCTCTAAGTTGTTGTCACTGAAAAAAAAAGTACAAACTATTATCTTACTCATACATGATAACTATAGGGAATTTGTATTAATTTATTACTGAATCAACACCTGTAAACATTATCCCAATATAAAAAATATTAGTTCTTTGAGTTTCAGTACAAATGGTTGGTTCTTCCCTCACGTTTTATCAAGTCAACAACGCTTTTTTTATTATATATCTACCGTTTTATTTTATTTTGTTAGTTTCGTTTCTCTTGTTTATTTATTCATTTGTTATAGTGTAGGTGTGCCCTGGGTTGCTCTTATCTGGTGCTGGCCGTTTATGGCTCCCCTGAGTCAGGTACAACATGGAGGATATACTGGTTGTGTTTCACGCCGCCTCTTGTTAAGGTGTACAATTTCTGTGAGCTTCAAAGTATTGCCATTCTCTAATTCCCGGACATGAGGCCTAACTTAACCTAACCTAGTCTTACTTAACCCTAACGTAACTTAATCTGACCTTACCTACCTCTAACATAACTTTAACCTAACCTAACTTCACCTGCACCTTACATAACTTAATCTGACCTTACTTACCTGTAACTTAATCTAACCTGACCTTACCTACCTCTAACATAATACTGTAATTACATAAACTTCGCTCTGTGGGACGGTGATTCAGGACCAGTGACAAAAACACCTACTCACTCACTCACACCAAGACGTCCCCCGCGCCGTCACTCATTGACTTACAACACATCGCTGACGAGGTTCTACGCCAATTAAGTGAATCATTACAAACTATCAGCAGGTCGTCTTAACCTACGTCATATCACGTCATTAAATCTTTACAGTAAGCATCATAAATCTGGTGGACAGCGATTGGTGGATCGTGGGCGTTAAGGGTGAGGGAAAGAGAGATAGGTGTGAGGTTGGGTGGGGTGAAGAGGGTGGCAGCGGGCGGCTGACCATCATCACATGCTAGAGTTAACGCAGTATTGATCGCTGCCTCGCGCCCCGCCACCAACTGATCGATTAAACGATATCTTGTGAAATCACATTACTGACAAATAATGTGTCACGCGAGAGCAGCCACCCGTGCCAAGTCAACCAAAAGAAACTAACACTCTGCAGAGCCTGGGGCACTACTGCTGGGCACTGCTACCAAATACCGATTGTGAAACTGCTCCCGTTTATTGTTATTGACTACTTGCCTGACACTGTTGATGCACTCTGACTTAGTCATCACTGTTGCCAGGCACTACTCCTGGACGATGTTGCCAGGCACTATTATTGAAAATTGTTGCCAGGCACTGTTGTTGAACACTGTTGCCAGGCACTGTTGTTAAACAGTGCTGCCAGGTACTATTGTTGAACAGTGTTGCCATGCACTGTTATTGAAAATTGTTGCCAGGCACCGTTACTGAACATTGTTACCAGGTACTACTGCTGTTATAAAATGTTGCCAGGCACTAGACAGGCCGAGTCACCAGAAGAGGTCACCAAGCGGAGTCACCAATTCAGAGTTCTTTTTCTCATTTTTTTATTGTTGTTGGACTAATGT
This sequence comes from Homarus americanus, assembly GCF_018991925.1. Lineage (NCBI taxonomy): Eukaryota > Metazoa > Arthropoda > Malacostraca > Decapoda > Nephropidae > Homarus > Homarus americanus. The sequence continues at coordinate 3,660,007 of NW_024729259.1, forward strand.
ATTACTAACCCTGTTACGCGTTTATAGACCTTCGTTGTTGAAACGCAGTAATAATATTATAATAACAAGAAGAGTTACAATGAGAGGCCACCAGGCAGTCACCAGCATAAGTCACGCCCTCACTTCTACCACACGTGACATTATCTCCACTGATCCATCCATCACCGACAGAGTGACAGCCATAACCTTGCCGGACGCCAGGACCACCCAAGCAGCCAGCTTCCTGCTCTATGTCAACACAATCAAGAGCCTCCCCCTTCAGATATAAGTCATCTTATGCATTTATCTACAACTATACAGTATCACGAAGTAAACGCTGGAGGTCATTAAACCACCTTTATATTTTTTCCCATTATATTCTTCTTTTTTCCATTCATTATGTTTTGGTTTACTCCCAGTGCCTTACTAATTTTTTACAAGGTGTTCTATACAATAATTTCTTTCAAATACATCATTCATAAACTAGATAAAATCACAGTTTAAATGCCATCTCAAAAGCAATTCCCAATAGCTCTTACTTGCAGGAAGGTTCTGACCAAGCTTTACTAATATTGAATTTATAACAAGTAACGTATCGTGCGTATAAAATCTGTCTACAAACTTTATTACAAAATTTAAGTCTACAAACTTACAGGCAGACAGACATATCCACAAACAACGCCTGACACGTCCTCGTCACATAGTCTCATCACTTCACATCGAGACAAAAATGTAGGAGAGCTTGTAATTCCCAGTAAACGATAAGTGACATGCCAGGACTGAGGGTAAAACTTTGTCATTACACGAGAGGTGAAGCAGGCGGCGGTTCACCATAGCATACCATACTACATACATCATACTATACCACCCCACACACCATGTCATGTTACTGTACATGACATAAAACATCAACAAACTAGGTAGACTGACGAATCTTCCCAAATAGTAACAGTGCCAGGTTTAGTGAGAGGCCAGGCGTTATTGGTCGCCCGTGTTGGAGCTGTGTTCTTAAGGTAAGACGCTAATTAGACAGGTGTGCGCGATCCTAGCACACAAGTATCAGGTTGTCTCGTTGAAGATACGAGCAAGAAAGGTTTAAACTCATGATTAAGTTAAAACACACAAGGTGAGAGAGATATGCAGAGAAGGGTGGGGCAGCAGCTGGTGTGTGTGCGTGGGGGCAACACATTACTCACAAACACCACGATTTACTGTTTGAGACTGGTTGTTTATGTCCTGCTGAGCACCAACATTGTGCTCTCCCCGCAAAAGTGGAAATGTTTCAGTGATGTATCGCTACATGAATACTGTTGACTGAGTATGGTAGTCTAGATGTTCCTGTACCAAGGGGCCCGTGACGAGGATGGTGACGCTTAGTCGACAAGTACTGTGTAACCTGCAATAAAAAGACGTTTAACATTATTCTGGTCATACAAGACATCCGTTGCAAGATATGATACAACATGATCCATCACGGTTACGGTGTTGTAGATTTAGTCACTTACAAATACAATACTTATACTTAATAGGTTTTAGTCACATCATATTTCCGGCAAGGCTTCACCACCACCTGTTTGACACTATTGCCTTATTACTGTACCTCCACGTTATACCATAAATCTGTACCTGCATTAACATTTCTGAATCAACTCTGAATCAGCAAAAATCTGTACCTGCACTGAATCTGAAACTTTAGAATCTATTGGAAACTTCTAACCGCTTCAAGCTCTCCAGAAGGTAGGCTACCCGCTTGGACTCACAAACTGTGCACAATAGCATAATTGACGGCCTCGACGGCTCCCTCAACACTGTCCCCGATTATACTTGGGGAGAGCCTGACAGTTGACCAGTAAGCTCTTCACAACCTCAACTTTTGTCAACTATACTGGGGAGGTATTCACGCCTCAACCAAGTCGATGACGCCTCGCCACAACCCTTTGTCGAGTAAAAGGAAAATATCGTCACTTCAAACATGACATAATGTCGAGTCATAGGTGTCATCTTACCTGAGCTAATATTGACATTCCTATTAGTGTAACAAACCAAAGTGTTATAACATTCTGCAAAGCTCCCAATACCACTTAACATCGTTTTTTTGTTTGTTTTTTCATAATCCCTTTACGTTAACTCTGGGCCTCTGAGATAATAGTGTTGAAAAACTTTCAGACGAATCAGGCTCCAGGTTCTGTGAGTAGCTGGAGGCAGGAGAGCAGCCAGCCTCCTGGCACAGCCTGGTACAGAAAATTATATGTTACGATGTATTCTAAGACTCTCAACACGTCTATGATAACCTACAGGAAATTCCCAACCTTTAATTCTGAAATCCCGCTGTAGGAGAACACACAAAACACAGGTACACGAGAGCACTGTGATATGATTTATAGGGTATTACATAATTTCTTCAGATATATTTCCTGGTTCAACGAAAAACAACACCTAAATTGACATTAATAATTATGCAACCATTTAAAATCTGTGAATTATTTTAATGACTGTATTGTACATAAAACCTCTTCCCTTTAACATATTTTTCAAAAGTTTAGCCATTATACTTATACACCATTCACTTTTCATGATTACATAACGTCCTATACCCATATAATACTTTTCTAACTATAACGTAATAAAAAAAAAAGTTTCCTGTTCACCTACAGGTCTTTCTCTTGCCCATAAAGCTAACAACACTTTATCGATGAATATGCAACAATTCTCACAATGCAAAACATTACATCTTGCAACTTAAGTAAAATGGCCGCCTGGGAGCTGTTAAAGTCGAACATGAAAGACTTGCTGGGAACACACAGCCTGGAGCCCACTTCTCTTGTCCTGGCAGTGGTGTGTCCTCCCCCCGTCCTCTTGTCCTCAACTTCCTCTTCCCCCCCCTGTCCTCTTTTCCTGAATTACCACCACCTCTTCCCTCCCCCTTGTCTTCTTATCCTGAATCACCTGCTCCTTTTCCACCTCCTCCTCCCCATTCTGTTATCCTGAACTTCCCCTTCCTTCTCTTGTCCTTAACCTCCTCTTCCTACTCCTCCTCTTGTCCTTAACCTCCTCTTCCTACTCCTCCTCCGGCCTCTTAGTCCTCGCCAGCAGGTGGGTGTCTAGACCAACAGATCATATGGGCTGTGAGGGGTCAGGGAGGAGGGTAGGGTAGGTGAAGATAGAGGTGAAGGTAGGGGGAGGTGAAGGTAGGGGAAGGTGAAGGTAGGGGGAGGTGAAGGAAGGGGAGGGAAGGAGAATGGAAAGGAAGGGTAGGAGAAGGGAAGGAATGGGAGGGTAGGGGAGGGGAGGGGGGTGTTCATAAATACCAAGGCCCTGCTGGTCTTAAGGACAATAAATCCCCCGTCTGTCCGAGCTGAGAAGTCGATAAATTCTCTTGAAACTAATCTTATAATCTAATTGGCGTCCACCCCGAGGGAATTCCTAAAGCGGAGAGGAGCAAATTAGGCTGGGTGTGCAGAGGCGTGAGCTGCTGGGAAAGAATAATTCACCCATTCCTATGCCTCGGCCAACTTCATAACTCTGGCGTCTAAAGTGGCCCGCCAAGCTTACCAACTGAGGAGGGGAGGAGGTAGAGTAACACCTGCCACACCTTCTGCCTCACCTCTTAACACCATCTGAGTAACACCTGCCTCACCTCTTAACACAAACTGAGTAACACATGCCACACCATCTGCCTCACCTCTTAGCACCAGCTGAGTAACACCTGCCACACCATCTGCCTCACCTCTCAACACCAACAGAATAAATCATTATAAGGTATACTCCGATGCAAGTACATTTCACTCTTACCAAAGCCCAGATGAGTTACATTCACCACCTGTAGACCATTTGTTTGACCTTGAGCACCAGTTGAATATATCACTATAGGGTAGAGCCTGTCGCTAGCGCCCTCACTCTCACTCACCAAAACCCAACTGAGTTACATTAACGAAGTGAAAGGGAAGTGGTAGTGTTGGTGGAACGGTCTACGCACAAACTCGCAAGTAAATTGATATAGTGACACACGCTCCTGACCCTACAGCGAGCATGTCATGATGAAAAGTTGACTACTGTGGTCCAGCTGGCACAGTAATGGTGATGAACGAGAGGGTCAACTGACAACTGGGATGAAACAAGTGACGGGTGCCAAGGAACAGTGGTGAGTGCTAAGGGCCAGGTGATGGCGCCATGGAGGGCAGTGGTGAGTGCTAGGTGCCAAGGAACAGTGGTGAGTGCTAGGTGCCAAGGAACAGTGGTGAGTGCTAGGTGCCAAGGAACAGTGGTGAGTGCTAGGTGCCAAGGAACAGTGGTAAGTGCTAAGGGTCAGGTGACAGGTGTGGCTGGCAGGGTTCCCACCGTCATGGAAAACAGCCAAAAGTGAAAAAAATCAGGGAAAAAGTCCTTGAATTTTGTCCGAGACTGGTACCTGCTACCTGTGGGTGGATAATCAGGACAGGAGTTACGACAGACCTTCCAGTGTGGTGAGAACTCTTTAACCTTGATATCACTGTACATTTCCAATCAGTTATATTCATTTCCCATAACCCCCAACACACCACCAGTACCCAGTAACTTAAAAGTGTGTCACAAACAAGACAATAACACCCAGGAACTGAGAGACGAGGATAAACAAACAGACTAAGACAAGGGCTTCAGTTCACCTTGATGTGTAACCTGAGTGCTTGTAATGAGGACACGTGGTAGTTCCTTGATGTGTAACCTGAGTGCTTGTAATGAGGACACGTGGTAGTTATACTTCAGTGGATTAATGACACTGATCCATAACTGGTGATTTTCAAGGCGTTTTGTAAGAGATGTTTGTTTAATTCTGGCTGTGAGCAAGACGAGGCGATATCCTGTGGCTTGAAATCATACGAGGAGCTCAGAGCGAGAACCCAACAAGCGAGTGGCCACAGGTGTTTTTATTATATCCCATTATACGTATTTCAAATTTGTAACCTCTCTCTCTCTCACTTTGTTTCTCTCTCTCTGTTCCTCCCTCTCTCTCACTCTATCTCTGTGTGGTCTTCATCTCTTACATCAGCACATCGTGTGTGTTTTATACATTAACATCTGTCTCCACAACTGGCGCCTCTGAGAACGTCGACTAACAGCTCACACATTACACACCAACCACTAACACTGTTATTTTATTTTCGTTAATATCTTCCTGACTGATGCCCTCAAAACTCAAACTTGTTTCACCTTACGATTAACTCCCTATCGCTAACCTTACCAAACATACCCTAACCTAACTTAACATATCCTAAACCTAATCTAACATACCATACCCTAATCCAACCCATCGTTAACCTTATCTAAACTAACCTAACACACCCTCACCTACCCTAAAAAAATAAACTAACCCTAACTCTAACCTAACCTTACCTAACGTCAACCTAACCTAACACTAAATTAACTTAACATTAACCTACCCTTACAAGCAACTAACTACTATAACACTAACCTAACGCTAACCAACCCTAAGCCCCCCACCCCTCCAGGTATAGCGTTGGGGTCTTTAATCATCAGGTGAAACAAGCTTGGAGGAGGCGGGAGGGTTAGGGGGGGAGGGATTGGGGGAGGGAGGGAGGGAGGGGGAGGGGGTTATATTAATCTTCAGGTGAACAGACAAGACCAAGTTTCTCTTCCTTCACCTGTATGTAAACAAGCCAATTAACACACACCTATAATGCATATTCACTCACTCTTGTATTTTCACTCGGAGCCAAAATTTCTAAGACCTTCTCAAAACCTGTTCAGCGTGTTTGTTTGCGTTGCTGCTAATTAATGTGTGTGTGTGTGTGTGTGTGTGTGTGTGTTAATGTATGTATGTATGTATGTATGTATGTATGTATGTATGTATGTATAAATATATGCAGGTATATACTGTAGTTTGTATGTAAGTCGGTAACCTTGTGATCAACTAACATCGTAGGATCTATGAGTACAGATATATGAGAAGCGTGTTAGTATAAAACATAAACAAATGAGTGGGGGAGAGAGGAAGGGGAGGGGGGAGAGGGGGAAGAGTAAGGAGGGGGAGGAAGAGGGAAGAGGAGGAAGAGAGCGGAGGAGGAAGAATGAGCAAGAAAAAGAAGAAGAAGAATAGGGGAAAGAGGAGGAAGAGGTGGAAGGAAGAGGTAGGAGGAGGCCATCTTAACAAACTACTCATAACACAGTTCCTTCTCCAGTATCAACATTGTGGCCTTTTAACACATACAACTTTCTTCCACTACAATGATGAAACGGATTAAAAGTCGAGCAGAATCTTCACTTAGTCGTGGGAGATGCTACCAGATTTGTGTGGGGCAGGTGACGGTAGCGGAGGGAAAGTGACGGTAGCTGAGGGGAAAGTGACGGTAGCTGAGAGGAAAGTGACGTTAGCTGAGAGGAAAGTGACGGTAGCTAAGAGGCAGGGGAAGGTGCTATAAGAAGTGATGGGGTGTGGGAGGTCCGGGATGTGAACGGCCCCCCTCGGATGGATAATTCAGGGTTGTGCATAGCCCCCGAGTGTAGGTAGACCCGGGTTGTGGGTAGCCCCTTGGTGCGGGTGTTTGGTGTGTGTGGGTGACCACGGGGTGTGGGCGGGAGAGCGGGGGACCGCACACTCAGGTACACAAGGTGGCCCGCCTCACATATTGTGTGGACTGGGCCAGATAAAACTCATTGACATTCTGCGGCAGTCAGCAGGAGCCAGGGGTTGCCGGCGGCGCCCTCTCTGATACCACGCCCAGCAAAAATCAATTACAACTAATGTGGCGCCCTGACCTCCCCCCTGCAGATAAGTCAGAGATATGTGTCGCAACACCTAAGTGCTGCCAACACCCGCCATATAACACTCGGCTTACTGTGCCATACTGTGCAACACCCATCTGGTGCCAGAACACACTAAGCAACACCCATCTAATGCCAGAACGCACTAAGCAACACTCACCTGGTGCCAGAACACACTAAGCAACACCCACCTGGTACTGGTGGCGACCCTGTGTTGTGGCAGTAGGTCCCCCAGAACGGAGTTCTACATGGCCGGATAAACCAACCAATAAACCAAATAAGCTACACCTCAGGGCCAAGAGTTTCCAAGAGATCCTCAGATATATTGACAAAAAATTCTCTCACAGTCATGTTCAGGTTGTTAATGGGGGTCCTGGGTGCAAGCATGAAATGTGGGGCAGCATTAACCCCCCCTCCCCTGCAATATTATATCACAACTAAGGTTTGTGCCTCCTATCATCGAGGGTCCTTAAACAAAAGCCGTACTGATGTTCACTTAGTCCTGATATAGACTTACCAGCTGCTTTTAGCGTTATGATCTCGAGGACACTATGACCTCATCTTCATCCCAAGAGTATGTGAATGTTGAAGCTCGAGCTACAGGAAGATGCACGACAGATTTTACAACTTGTTTTATTCCCTAATCCTGAAGTGCCTCGTGTTGAGTAGCCTCGGTAATATTACTAAGTTGCTTCCGTCATTCGAGCCGCCCCTTTCAGCATATCAATTTAGATTTCTAGAGACAATTTTCATCTACACATTTGGTAGAGGTAGTGATGAATCAATGGTTCAAACACACGATCAGACGTAAAGCGTTTGGCTACTAGTTATGGTACAACGAATATCTTCAGCAAACTAAAATATGTCATGGGGTTGATTTATATCCTAGACAGTAAAATCTTGTACCGAGAGAGAGAAGAATCCACCGCGTCTTGTTAAAATACAGGAAGGACCTCCGGCAGGTAGCCTCCACATAGTGTCGCAGGGGACTTTCAATTACTATTAAATATGCGAAAGTGAACGCTCAATTTCGAGGGTTAGTCACATCAAGACCTCGCTCAATATGTTATGATAGAAAGAATTAACTCTCTCTTCGGCTTCAGAAGATAACTTGACATGTCCTCTCAATCTCCGCTATATACAGTACGTGAACTATTAGAATAAGTGAAGTCACACAAAACGACCTCTGAAACCCGATGACAGGAAGTACACTCATGTCTGTAGTCGTGAGAAGCGTGAACACAGACTAGAATTTTTCCTTGTTACTTTTGATTATAATATTCACCGCATATGTAAACAAACCACCATGGATCTTACTTCCTGCATTAGACGAATCAACAACTAATACATTAGCTGAAGATTGCAACGTTAAATATGCAGAGGCCTCTTAATGCTGTTGACTGAGGAGCATATATACAGTATTAAAGCGCCTTAACTCTAACATCTTTAACTGCCTGGCATCTTGGAGTCTATAATTCGATTTAGCTTTGGAACCCAACAACTCGCAGCAGGCTGTGGTTAGTGATGAGTCCTGGGTGCTGGTGGGGACCTCTGTGCGCTGTTGAGGATCCCTGGGCCGTGGTAATGGCCTCTGGGTGCTAATGATGACTCCTCGGGTGCTGGTGGTGACTGTCATGCGAGGTGTCGTTGGTGACTGATCAGGTGTTGTTGGTGACTGATCAGGTGCTGTTGGTGACTGATCAGGTGCTGGTGGCGACTAGTAAGGTGCTGGTGGTGACGCATGAGATGCTGGTGGGGACCCCTGAGCCGTGGTGAGGACTACTGAGGTGTTGGTGGTGACTGCTGAATTGTTGGTAGTGACTGCTGAATTGTTGGTAGTGACTGGTCAAGTGCTGGCAGTGACTAGTCAGATGCTGGTGGTGACTGGTCAGGTGCTGGTGGGGACTCCTCTGTTCACCAACACTAATAATCGCAGCGGTTTATGAGAAAAAACTTGCAGGGAATAATTGGTGGTTTGCGCGTTTGTAACTTCTTGTTAGGTTGGGAGAGGTTAATACCAAATATAAATATAATCTGCGAAAAGTTTTAATGGTGTGTCGCGCTAATAGGCGGCGGTGGTGTGGCGCAAGACCGGGCGAGGGGGAAATTCACTCTCTCTTACAATATTAACCAAAGTATTAATAATATTCCCAGCTAACTAAGTAAAGGTCTGGAAACATTACCTAAATAAAGGTTGACCAGATTTACTAAGACAGCTGAAGTTACAAAAGTTCTCGTACACCATCAATGAGCTGTATATGAAGTGTGCAGTGGTACAGTATCAGTAAAACAAGTGGAAAGTTTCAGACAATCTTATCTGAAAATAACGGGACTTATCCTAAGAAAAAGTATCTAAAGGAGGAAGTATTATTGTTGCGTTTGTGGGAAAGCAGGTCGTGGCCGGCATCACCACACACACACACACACACACACACACACACAGCAGGCGGGACCCCACGAATAAACATGGCTGCCTCCACAACGCCCCCACCTAAACCTCACTGTCTCCCAATTCACAAACACATTACACTGTTAATATGATGTTCAACATGTCATCTGCGCAACACATTTTTTTTCTGGTCTAAATCGAATTACTGTATTAATTTGTTAGGATAATGCACACACCATGTTTAACGAGTGCACTCACATGTAATCTTGAAGCTGGTCATTATCCGGCTACAAGACCTACTTTGGCCACTGGTGATGCCTCAGTTTATGCTACACACCAACTTCCCACGTAACCATTGATAAGATGTTGAAGCAAATGTTGCAGAATGTCGAACAACATTTAAAAGTGCAACTGTAATAATCCTGGTATTTTTTTTTTTGTCTTGGCTTTATAGTTCAGTTACGTGTCACAACGCCAGAGGTGAGGGTTGTGGCAGCAGACAGTATGGAGGATTGTGACAAAATTCCTGGTGTTTTGTGTTGGTTTTACGTGTTACCAACAGGCAAGACGTGATACAAGTGCTCCATTGGTGCACCGACTAAACCTCCCCATCAGATAATAATTTTCCAATGTCCTCGTTTCTACCATCACACTAGTAAAGTGGACATATTCTCACCAGCTCAAGGTTCTTCGAGTACCTGATACCTTGTTGGTTTGGTCAAGTGTTTGTAGTGGTGGCCAGGCGTGGGTGACCCCAGATAATGGTAGGTAGTTGGAGGGAGAGGCGGGCTACACTGCTGCCACGACTCAAGATCCATCATGTTAAGTATGGCGCTCACAACAACACACCATCCACTCCTCATCACACACGTTCACTACTCCGTCTGTAACAACACCTTTGGTCTCATCATGAACCACAATTTTGTAGTGATTATTATCCCCAGTCGCACTGAAAGAACATGGACGTATTAAGCGTCTATTCGTACATTCATCCGGGTATCTTGTGAAGGCAATAATTTAGGCAGATGGAAACAAACTGCCATGAAACTTAATAAGTACCGTCCACGGAACTCAACAAGAACTCTGACGGCTTCGATAATATAATCACTATTTTCCATTCATATCTTCGTGCAGTTGTGGCCCCTCTTTTTTTTCCTTCTGGCGACTGGGGACCGTCGACCCTTACAGTCACCTTGTCTGTATTACTTCACTAAACTGTGAAAGTTAAAAGGTCACTTGCACTTTGAAGGATAATGAAAAGTTCATCCTGACAACATAATGCGTTTCCTTCACACATCCTGAGACTGGCTACAGATATCATTAATATCCTTATTTAAAATCCTCTCTAGTTTACTTGTCTGTCTACACCTGTAATACATTAACTTTGTCTTCAAACAGATATATTTGCAAAATTTATACATTGGCACAGCATTACATGGTATCGTAACTTCACTTGGTTTTTTCCATTAATATTTCATCCAACATAACCGCCCCCCCCCCAACTGGTTTAAGGTGAGGAGTGTGAGGCGAGGGATACTGAAGTTCAGCCCACCACCCACACACCTTCTCTCTCAAGTGTCACCTGACCTAACACTTTCTTGTGACTGATGCTCCACTTTAAAAGAGTGTCGAGAACTGAATAATATAGATACGATTGATACATAATTTCCATTGTAATAATTCCTGTTTTTGTTTATCTTTTCGTATTTTTACCCTTTTATCTTGATTTTTTTCCTTTAGTTATTTAGTAAAACAGGTTGGGGGTGACAAAGCGCTTTACTAACTATTGTGTTTATTATTGACATTTATTAAAAAAAATAATAATAAAAGTTACGAAAAATAAGATAAAAAATAATTCAGAGGTTACGATAAATCCAAGTCTCTCGAGCAGATGTTACGATAAATCCAAGTCTCTCGAGCAGATGTTACGATAAATCCAAGTCTCTCGAGCAGATGTTACGATAAATCCAAGTCTCTCGAGCAGACGCTACGATAAATCCAAGTCTCTAGAGCAGACGTTACGATAAATCCAAGTCTCTCGAGCAGACGCTACGATAAATCCAAGTCTCTCGAGCAGACGTTACGATAAATCCAAGTCACCCGAGCAGACTTTACGATAAATCTAAGTCACTCAAGCAGACGCACAGTAATTTTTGTCAAGCTCGCCACGCACTACGGGCGGTAATACAGTATTGCTCCCGAAGCACAATATTAAAACTTACACGACACTAAGCGAGCGTAAGACTATTCCTTGGTGGTCTTGAGAGCACCACCTCACGCTCACTCTAATGGTATAATGTGTTCACCTTTGGAGGACGAAACGGCTCAACCATCGTGATCTGGGTTAAACAATCGTCCTCAAAATTAAATCATATTCCTCAAATTTAAACCACCATCCTCAAAGTTAAACCACCATCCTCAGAGTTAAACCACCATCTTCAGAGTTAAACCACCATCCTCAAAGTTAGACCACCATCCTCAGAGTTAGACCACCATCCTCAAAATTAAACCATCTTCTTCAAAGTCAAATCACCATCCTCAATGGCATAGGAGTAAATGTCAACACAACAGGGAAAATATATTCTTATGCTTGAGAGTTAAAAATACATTATAATATTATCCTGTACAAACATGACTGAAGGAAGATAGTTTCAAGTGCGTCAATAAATGTGAGGCAAAGAGAAAAATAATATGAAGCAGAGAAAATAATGTGAGGCAAAGAGAAAATAATGTGAGGAAAAGAGAAAATAATATGAAGCAAATAGAAAATAATGTGAGGAAAAGAGAAAATAATGTGAAGCAAAGAGAAAATAATGTGAGGCAAAGAGAAAATAATGTGAGGAAAAGAGAAAATGATGTGAAGCAAATAGAAAATAATGTGAAGCAAAGAGAAAATAATGTGAAGCAAAGGAAAAATAGCGTGAGGAGTCTAGTGGTACCCGTATAAAGACTTGGAGGAATGGTGTGTGTGTGTGTGTGTGTGTGTGTGTGTGTGTGTGTGAAGAACGAGGCCTCCATCAAACTGTACTCTACTGTACTCTCTTGTGTACAGGCTGAGAGTGTAGAGGACTGAAACCTAAATAAAAATGAATTAGAGCAACAAGGAGGAAGAAGAAGAAAAGAGAAGACGAAAAAAAGAAGAAAACGGATTAAGAAACGAGAAGACGAAAATGAAGAAAGAAGTGAGAAAAAGAAATGAGAAGAAAAAGAAGAAAGAAACGGGAAGACGAAAAAGAAGGAAGAAACGGGAAGACGAAAAAGAAGGAAGAAACGGGAAGACGAAAAAGAAGGAAGAAACGGGAAGACGAAAAAGAAGGAAGAAACGGGAAGACGAAAAAGAAGGAAGAAACGGGAAGACGAAAAAGAAGGAAGAAACGGGAAGAAGAAAAAGAAGGAAAGAAACGGGAAGAAGAAAAAGAAGGAAAGAAACGGGAAAAAGAAGGAAAGAAACGGGAAAAAGAAGGAAAGAAGAAAGGGGAAGAAAGAAACAGGAAGACGACGACGAAGAACAAGACGTAAAATATGAACAAGAAAACGAAGAGCAAAAACAAAAACTAGAAAGAAAAAGAATAAAAACAATTAGACGAAGAACAACAAAACAAATTAGAAATACCCGTATATAAAAAACGGAGAATGATAACGAGATGATTATAATGATAAGCTAAAAGGTATAATAAGTGATGGTGAGGTCACTTATAAAACAGGGCGAGTGACTAGTGTGTTGTACAAGATTTATGACAGAACAGTACAGATTTATGGCAGTACAGTGCAGGTTTATGACAGAACAGTACAGGTTTATGGCAGTACAGTGCAGATTTATGGCAGTACAGTACAGGTTTATGGCAGTACAGTGCAGGTTTATGACAGAACAGTACAGGTTTATGGCAGTACAGTGCAGATTTATGACAGAACAGTACAGGTTTATGGCAGTACAGTGCAGATTTATGGCAGTACAGTACAGGTTTATGGCAGTACAGTACAGGTTTATGACAAAACAGTACAGGTTTATGACAGTACAGTGCAGGTTTATGGCAGTACAGTACAGGTTTATGACAGTACAGTGCAGGTTTATGGCAGTACAGTACAGGTTTATGGCAGTACAGTACAGGTTTATGGCAGTACAGTACAAGTTTATGGCAGTACAGTACAGGTTTATTGCAGTACAGTACAGGTTTATGATAGTACAGTACAATACAGTACAAATTTATGTCACTACGAGTACATTAAAGGGTTAAGAGGAGGAGGAAGAGAGTGTACTGTATATAGGTTATAGCCCACTTTGTTAGGGCCAACTTGAGTGAAGGATGATATAAGCACAACAAATTTCATCACAGCTTGTTTACCTTTATTAAGCATCACTTTTGGTTGTATATTTCGTTATATTTTGTAGATATCCCCCTACCCCCCCGGCAAAAATTTTAAGACATCTTTCGCCTCATGTAGAAACAGGTTATTCGGTGAGATTGAAAGACCAACTGGAAATAATAACAACGATAGTGATGAAGTGTGTGTGTGGCGAGGTGGTGTTGGTACCTAATGCAGCAGCAGCACCATTACCACCACTACTACTACCACCACCACCACAACCCAGTCTTCCATGGACGGCAGACAGGTGCTCCGTCACCCTCCCTACACTCCTATCCCATCCCTCCCTACCCCAACACTGGTGGTACACAAGCAAGTAATCAAGCCATGAATATGCAGCACTACATACATACCTAAACACACCACGTCCATCACTGTCCGCCACCCTGACGTCCTCAACCGACATGTTTGTTCCCAGTCAGGAAGTTCACTCAGGTACTCAGGTAAATGTTGTCACGTGTTAATATACTGGGTGAGGTGTGTCAGGGGGAGGAGCTACCTACATCATCCCACTACAGACTGAATCCCAATATATAAAATTATTTCCCACAGTAGAACTAAATCCCAATAAAGAAAACTGCATCCCACAGATAAAATCCCAATAAAGAAAATCGCATCGCAATATCCTCACTGAACAACACCCCATCACTAAAATAATAGTGAACAAAACCCTAGACGTAAAATTTGCCAAAAAATTTTAGTATATATATATATATATATATATATATATATATATATATATATATATATATATATATATATATATATATATATATATATGTATGTATGTATGTATGTATGTATGTATATGTATGTATGTATGTATGTATGTATGTATATATATATATATGGGTATATATATGTGTATATATATAAGTGGATATATATATATGTGTATATATATATATATGTGTATGTATGTATGTATGTATGTATGTATGTATGTATATATATATATACAGTATATATACATAATTGTTCAACGAGGGTACAAGCCTAAGATACTGCCTTCCAATATAATCTTAACCTTTCTACGTCTACTGTTTACACTCAGTACTACACAGCGGTTGTGATCTTTAAGACACAGGTGCATATTGCTGTTTAAAGTAGCTGTAGCGACACAGCTATCCAAAGAGACTCCAGCCACCGTTGACTTCTTTACATTTCACTTAATCGATTTACATTTGTCACTTTGAATAAACTTAAATATGTATACATCGTGTCTTCCTTTACTTTTAAACTGACAATCTGTATTGGGTGGGAGTTTGGAAACCATTTTAATATTAAAGTTTTGTACGAGATCAATGTATTTCTGCCCTTGTACTTGCTTCATTAAACTCCTGTACTGTATTCATGTTTGTAACCGCTGGGGCATGATGCAAGTGCTACGAGTTGTCAAGAAAATGAAGTTGATTTAAGTACGCGTTGCCAATACTGTACTTGAAAAACTTGTGTCCTCCCGATTAAGTGACTTACCAATGTCTGTCAATACCAGAGTGTGTGTACAGAGCCGTGACAAAAAGGTGTCATCTTAGGGTCCTCCTCTCTGAATTTTTACACTCATTATAAATGTGAAATCTGACTAATATCGAGACACTCCTGTATTATGTGCCACTAAGAAGGTAAGTAAACTTCCGTAAGTACTCTGCTTGCACAATACATTTAGAACAAACTACAATTAACGTAATCAAGAGCTTTTTCTTAACTGATAAACTCTCGACAGTTTGGTACTTCTCTTATCACTGTATCCTGGACACCTCGTACATGGTCTATGACAACACAGTTACTTCTCAGCCTTACCTGTTCTCCAGTGTTGTGGTTTTTGTGTCCGGATTCGTGTCCAATATTCACAGGTTCTGACTTTGACTTGAACATGAAAGACTCAGACTTGGCCCAGAGAGCATAATGGATGAGATGATTCGAACCGAACCTTGTGTCGCGCCCAGTTGAAATGCATGACCTGAAAATTAGATACATATACTTTATACGAGCTTTGTTTCTGTCCTACAGTGACGACATATACACACAATAGGTCACAATAGGTTGTATAAATCATAGTAAAAGACTGGACTTGCATCGGATTGCCTGGATTAGAACTTTGACGGCATTTTAACCAACCGGATTTGAGCTACCCGGACTTGGATACAGTGGACTCGGCTGCAAAAATTCCTGTTCTCTCCGTTAAGTGAAAACGAGACATTCACTTAGAGAAATAACTTAACATTATAAAATTACGATAAAAAACTGCTCCACCTCCACCACCACCTGCCGCCTCTTGTACACCAAAGATGGATCCTACCTGTACTAACCAAGCTGGCTAACCTAATTTAACCTGACACGGCCCATCCTCCCCCACCCACATCACTCCCTACCCCCACCCACACAGCCATCCTTTTCCTCACCTACACATCCCTCTCCTAGTGTGTGTGTGTTGGAGAATGATGGAGTATGGGTGTTGGAGAGGGTGCTGGCGCGTGACAGATGGAAAATGTGTGTTGGAGCGAGTGTTGGTTACTGTGAGTGAATGTTGGAGAGTAAGTGTTAGCGTGCGTGTGACTATGGTGGTGAGGGAAGTAAGATGAAGGAGTGGTGTCGTTGCTAGCACCATCACCACAAGAAGAAGCCTGGCCAGGGCGTCTTAGGCTATAGAGGAGGGAGGAGAGGTACGGGGGTGTAAAGCGTGTGTGTGTGTAGTAATTACCAAAGCGTAATAGGCCTTGAGAGAAGAAATAATGATAACTGGCTCCACGTGAGGGTTGTGTAAACAATATATCACAGCAAACATCAGCGTAATGGCGGATTCCTCCAATTAATAGAAGATCCCGCTCGTATATTTGCCCAATGCTAATGAGATGGAATACTAAGGAGGTGGTCGCGATGCCACGTAGGGGGAGAATTTCCTCGCTCAATCCTGCTTACTCTTCTCCTCCCTGACCTACTCTCACCCCCCCCCTACTCTTCCTCTTTTATCAGTTATTACTAATGTGTGTGAGTGAGGGAGAGTGATAAGATGCAGGGAGGAAGTGGAGAAGGAGGAGCAAGAGGAGGAGGTGGAGGGAAAGGATAAAATGTGTGGTGTGAGTGTGAGGAGGGCGAGGCGCGGCGCAACAGCCTCGGTAATGAGTTTCATGCTAATAGCTGCAGGGGATGAGAACTTTAGAATGGTATAATGTTAATGATTATTGAATGTATCTGGTGATGAGGCGCTCCCCCATACATACATGTGAGCGTGGCGCGGGTCACCACTACCACCACCCTGGCTCGGGGATTACCCAGCACTTTATAGATTTTGGAAATGAAACAGTTGTGGAGGGCAGAATCCCCGGAGGATGAGGTAAACAATGGTCGGCCCCGAGCACCGCCTTCCATTAGAGGCGTCTTACATCAGGTAAATAAGAGAATAAACAATGGGATAACTAAATAAATGAGACGCATCTAAGCCACCGTAATCTGCCTATGTTTATATCGCACAAAACCCAGCCTTATCCTACACATTTTTACGACACCACAATGTACACCACCTTGTTCCCGGCCCCCTTGCCACCCACTTGGCCCCCTGCCACCCATTTGGCCCTCTGTCTCCCATCCGGCCCCCTGCCACCCATTTCGCCCCCTGCCACCCATTTGGCCCTCTGCCTCCCATCTGGTCCCCTACCACCTAACGCCACCTGCATCCCTGCCACTACCACACACACACATAGTACTATTACCCTGTGGTGAGCTGCAACAGACAGCAGGGGTAGTGGTGGTGGTGATGGTAGGCTATGATAGGTAGCAGGGGTGGTGGTGGTGAGGGGTTGTGGGTAGGCATTACAGGTGGTGGTGGTGGTGGTGATGGTAAGGTGGGGCAGACAGCAGCAGGGGTGAGTGGGGGTGGTGGTGGTGGGGGCCCCAAGACAACACTGGAGACGCCCACAATTGCTCACGGTGATATAACCTCTGGCACGTACAAGCACTACACATTCCAATTTCTCAGCTGGACACGGAGGCTGGAGGTTAATTGTGAGCATACAGGCAACTCTCTCTAGTGATGCATCCAGGTATTTCACAAGTTATATTCCCAATTAATGATTGTTATTCCTGTTATCATAAATGTGTTTTTTTTAAGATGTTGACAAAGGGGAGACGCCATTGTGAGTACTGTAAAGTGTTTCCTGAGAATAAGTAAATTTGGCAACGTGTAAAGCAACCTATTATCTTTAGCTTGTCCAGGTGTGCGACTAATAAGAGTGCATGATAAACACTCCCAAGTAAGTGCTTTACGTCACCACAGTATATAATATGTTGTGGGTTGACCCCCTGTCCAACACACACACACACACCTCCATTAAAACTCACTTCTATCTCATTCTTTTTCCGTTCTCTCTCTCTCTCTCTCTCCTTCCCTCTCTCTCTCTCCTTCCCTCTCTCTCCCTCCTTCCCTCTCTCTCCTTTTGTCTATTACTTTGCGAAAATTCAAGAATTATAATATGTCTATGTGTTTACCAAGTCTCTTTTTGTTTACACTTAACCGTTCCAATTTTTCAACAGTTGGAGCCAGTCCCCTCAAAGCCTCACAACAATCCCCATAGAGTTATACAAGGGAGCTTCCTCTTCAGGTAGACCACAACACGTACGTACGAATGACTTTAATTGTTCATATCATATACCGTTCTTATATTGACCAGAGCGATGAGGGTCTGCCACTTAATGATTAGTGATTTACCTGAAGGAGAACACCTGTTGATTAGACCCATTCTAAGCTAAACTGACCCAATTCAGCTTATTTCATCTGAAGATTAAATAAACACCCTAACTTATCCTAACGCAAACTTAATCAAACCTAACTTAACCCAACCTAGCTAAACCAGACCTAACCAAACTAATGCTAGCGCCTAATCTAACCACTTAATCCCCTCCCTAGGTAGAGTTCGAGTGTTTAATCAACAGGTGAAAAACGCTGGGAGGTAGAATCTTCAGGCGAATCCTTGGCCCATGACACCTGATGATTGAGTAGAGATCAGTCAGAGGTCAAGGTCAACTCTCGAGGTCAAAGGTCAAATCTCGAGGTTAAGGTCAAATCTTAAAGTTAAAGTAAAATCAGTTAACACAATTTCCGGATTAGAATGAAAACTGATGAAGTAAACTACCGCTAAAATCAATGACTTAATAGAGAACAAAGTCATAATAAATTAACAAGGAACAGACAAACCAAACGACTAATAAGATGATAAGTGGTGGAAATATTAACTAAAAAATTAGATTATAAAAAACTAAAAATAAATTAATGGTCACAACGATTATTCACAACCTGAAAATCACACACATACGCAACCTATCTTAACCTACCCATATCCAAACTATCCTATCCTTTTCTATCCCACCCTAACCTAACCTATCCTACTGTATCCAAACCTAATCTAACCTACTCTATCCAAACCTAACTTAACCTAACCTAGCGCTAACTTAACCTATTCTAACCTAACCCCATTCCCCGTAAATAGTGTTAGGGTGGTTAATCTACAAGTTAAATAAGCTGGAGGTGAAGGAAGGGAGGTGGAATCTTCAGGTGACCCAGCAAAACATACCGATGGACACAACCTGTTAGGAAAAAAAATCGGGAGAAAATGGCATTACATAATTTTCTCTGATCACAGCTATTATATACATTACACAATTTTTGGAGAAGCACAAGTGTCGTGGATGTTAAGTTGCAGGTCTGATTGGTTCACCGCTTACCAATAACTTTTGAAAGATATTCCTGAAGTACTATGCTTAACCCCTATGTATGAGGACCTTAGCTAGGACCTAACCAAGTGTCATCGTATCAAATGTTAAGTCATCGTACTCAAGGGTTAAGGTTATCGTACTCGAAAGGGAGTGGGGGTTAAATCTAAATTGACCGTCAAGGTTCCTCAGTTAGGCTAGCTTCATGAAGGAACACACAACAGCTCGTACCAGGTTACACCATGGTACTGTATATACAAGAGTTCAACGGCACATACTGCACCACTAAACAATAATAATCTCATATTTAATACAGTACAACCACAGTATAATAACTAACTTCACACAAAGAAATATTATGTCAAGTAAGACTGTACACCAGTATCATATAACACTAAATGTAGTCATTTTCTCAAGACACAGCTGTTCTTGATTCATCTTGTTGACTGACGTAAGAATTACTTTCCTTTGGCGTCCACTGGGATTACCCCACACAATTATGTCAACACCACAAGATATTGATATTAATGTTCTCAGAAAATGTTTCAACAGAGGTCTGAGTCAAGATTCTCAAAGATTCGTGAGTTAATTTTCTTGAAACTTTAGATATAAGAATCCATCTAATTGGCCCACTTGAGCACCCATAAATACGATACAGTAGTTATTATGACGACGAAACTTGACTAAATTTCTGTCCTAAGTATTTTCATTCTTAAACTTTACTTGGTGATGTTGAAGCAGCGGGACCCAGGTAGGTGGGTTGTAAGTGTGCGCCTCACGTCAGCAGGGGAACCTGGTCCTGCTGGGCGTGACCTCCTGCCCTCCGCCTCCCACACAACTTTTTCGTTATTCTTTTGTCGTTTTTTAGTTCATAGAATATTAAAGGTGGATTTTTTTCTCAACATGGAAAGCCGGGGGCATCACTCGTTAGTGGCAGCAACTGCATTGTGGTGCAGTTTTCAGCACAACTTGTACAGCCGCTGTCAATGTTCAGGTCAGGTGCGCTCCCTTCACCACACAACTAACCAACATTTTTTATTATTTTTGCTTTTTTGTTTTTATATACAGTACAAACAGCTTCACGACGTAGGTCTTTTAAAAGTTTTCTCTTACAGAATACCTCTACACTCGGGTCGGCTGTTGAGGCTAGAGAATGACCTCACTGTTGACACACCAGTTACACCAGTCTGTGATCAACCTCAGCGTTACCTCGACTCTCCACATCTTGGCTGCTCTAAAACAATCTTTCTCCACTTTTTGTAAAATCTCAAAAAACAAAGGTAAAAAAAATCCCCCGTTCATATCATTTTATCGTCACATTTACCGTTTTCTACTAACTTACTGGATTAATATAGTGTCTTCCTACTAAGCGAATATCTCTGTTCCTCGATGTGGTTTAATAACTTTTACGACCTTTTAATAATTTCCAACTTTAATTCGTGTACTCAGCACCAAGTAAATCTTCCAGGCAAGATCTTTATCTTCCCTTCCTCAAGTGAATCTACCGTCAACACTTCTTATATGATTATCTTTTTCTGGCCAGTGTTTGGTAACCTACAACCACCTCCGCCACCACACCTCGATCCTAGCTGTGTTTTCGAAGATGTCCTGTTGGAGTTCAGAACAGCTAAGTCTATCATACATACACGCACAGTTAAACCACACACACACACAATCAAACCACATACACACGAAAAGCCACCGAGACGATAATCCCCACTATGAAGGATAATCTATATTTTTTTTCAAGTAACACTTAATTAAACCGTTGACAGGTATTTGGTCAAGTGATGTTAACTAATACTCCCAGACTTAGAGAGCTTATAACACTAACCAACGTAGAGTATCATTAAAAAAAATATTATCAGTTATTCTCACAAACATCTAACTGTTGTAAACTTTAACATGACAAGACGAAGAAAATGATCATTTAGTTTTAAACACATAACGTCTACCTTAAACCATTCTTGTATAGAGAACAATGACTGTATGAATCCGTTGTTAAACGATAGAGTGTACAGTATAATACCTTAAAGATACAGCTCTACAATAACCCTCACCTGTGTGTCTTGTCTTCACTATAATTCACCTGTCTCTGGGGAACATCAGTCAGGTGAAGAAGCAGAACTGGTGGTGTTTTGAGTCAGTTTCACAACTCGTCTGGAAATATAGTGAGAGATATTAGTTATTTTGTATATATAATGGGCGTTGGAACGCGCACGCGCGCGCACACACACACACACACACACACACACACACACACACACACACTTAACACATGTGCGTGTATTACCGCGAAAGAATGAATTCACACACGGTCGCATTTACAGACACATGTGAGACACACATGAGGATATTTAGACACACATTAGAATATATATATATATATATATATATATATATATATATATATATATATATATATATATATATATATATATATATATATATATATTATATATATATATATATATATATATATATATATATATATATATATATATATATATATATATATATATATATATATATATATATATATATATATTCGTAAGACGGCAAACAAATAAAGAAAAATAAAGAAAAACAAAGTCACACAAATGTCACAAGATTCACTGGTAAGACCACGACACGTCACCCAACCAGTCATCACACACGTGTACACAACACACTTGCACACACATACGTGTATACACAAAACTTGTACACACCCACTCGTACAACACAAAAATAACCCCACACTTGCATGCACACACGTGTACACACAAAACACAACACAGACACACTTGCGTGCATGCACACACCCACACACAATACTTCAATACACGTATACACAACACTTATATACACAAAGAAACAACAACACACACATCCTTGACCACCGGAGGGTCAAAACCTACCAGGCGCTGCTGAGCAGCAGCCCCCCTTGGCCAATGTTCGGCCATTCCTCAAGTCCCTCTCCCCGACCCATCCTCACCACCGGGATATCTACATAATCAAAAGTGACAATTTCTTTTCGGAAAGAAGTGGTATCAGTGTTGAACAGTGATGAACAGTGTTTAAGTCAGTGAAGTAATCTATTAACATTCTTTTCATCAGTTTTCGAATCAGTGGACGAGGGGCACAATTATGATGTGGTATATCTCGACTTTAGCAAAGCCTTCGACAGAGTCCCCCACGAAAGACTAATTAGAAAGGTAGAAGCTCATGGCATCAAAGGTGACATCCTTAAATGGATTAGGGCGTGGTTACAGGACAGGAAACAGCGAGTGAGCATTAACGGCACTAAGTCCCATTGGAGCAACGTCACAAGTGGAGTTCCCCAAGGCTCAGTACTTGGACCATTATTGTTTATTATATACATAAACGACATAGATATCGGCATAGACAGTAACATAAGTAAATTTGCTGATGACACTACAATAGGACGTGTTATCAAATCTGACGAGGACTCGGCAAAACTACAGGAAGATCTAAACAAATTTTTCGAATGGTCTGAAAAATGGCAGATGAAATTCAATCTCGACAAATGTAAAGTACTCAGTATAGGAGATGTAAACAGGGAAACCAGATACCAGATGAACAACGATGCCATAGAGAAATCCGACTGCGAGAGAGATTTAGGAGTAATGATAAGTAGGAACCTTAAGCCAAGTAAACAATGTGTTTTTGCTCGTAACAAGGCTAATAAAGTACTTGGGTTCATACAAAGGAGTGTTAGTTACAAGACTAGCAAGGTCATCCTAAAACTGTATCTTGCTCTTGTGAGACCACACCTGGATTACGCAGTTCAGTTCTGGTCACCGTATTACAGAATGGATATAGAATCCTTGGAAAGAATTCAGAGGAGAATGACAAGACTAATCCCGGGCATTAGGAACCTTGAGTATAGAGACAGGTTAAAGCATCTTAATTTGCACTCCCTCGAGAGACGTAGAGCGAGGGGCGACCTGATAGAGGTGTATAAGTGGAAGACAGGGCTAAACAAAGGGGACATTACGAAGGTACTCAAATTATCCAACCAGGAGCGAACTCGTAACAATGGTTTTAAATTAGACAAATTTAGATTTAGGCGTGAAATAGGTAAACACTGGTTTGGAAACAGAGTAGTGGATGAATGGAACAAGTTACCAAATATCATCATTAACTCGAATACGCTGAATTGCTTCAAACATAGGTTGGATGCTCATATGAGCAATAGGGGTTGGGTGTAAACGGGACTGCCCAGTATGGGCCAATAGGCCCGCTGCAGTTTCCTCCATTCTTATGTTCTTAAGTCAGCACTAGACAGTACCAGTGAGAGCCGTGACCCATCAATGAGATAAGCACCCCTGGGAACTGACCTCCATCTTCTGACCAGGAGGTGCTAATCAGTCCGCCATGGGAACTACAGTGGGTCGGCTTTACACCTGACTACGAGATAAACACAACACCACCCAGCAGAGTGAGGTACTGTGACACCACCCCACACCACACGGTGTCCCCATGACCACGTGAGGTCCTTCATATCAACACCTACGGACGAGTTACTGCACCACGTGAACACCACACCATCCGGTGCCCCCATGACCACGTGAGGTCCTTCATATCAACACCCGAGGACGAGTTACTGCACCAAGTGAACACCCCACCACCCGGTGTCCCCATGACCACGTGAGGTACTTCATATCAACACCCGAGGACGAGTTACTACACCACGTGAACCCCACACCACCTGGTGTCTCCATGACCAGCCCAGGCCCGTGCCATCAACTGCAAACTATAATAATTTGTATGTTCAATTCATGTTCCTTCTTCTTTCAGTAATGAAAGCTTTTGTTAAACGACCCACCCACCCCATGTCTTTGTATGTAATAAGTCATTTTTGTCCAATGTATATTTTCAGCTTTCGGGCTGCAGAACTTTTTCAATAAACCGTTAATTATTATTATTATTATATTGTACAATTAAAGGTACCCACATCGTCACCTTACGCATGTTATAAGTTCGCAGTCTCTGGGGGGAAAAATACTGCAGCAGAAGTGTCCACAGCCTGTTATTACACCAGACACGTGAAAGTTTATTATATATATGATACATTACACAAAAAATATAAAATAAAAACAGGTTAGAGGGTTGTCACAGGGTATATAACGGTGAACAGGCTCATGGGAGATAAATTTAGTTAAACACGGATGTACAGTACTTCGATTTGATATTATTTCTTCGACCTAACTGTGCCGGTAAAAACGCATCTTGACCGGTTTACTCGAGATGCATTAGGTACTCAAAGACGCCGCCAAAATTGTCGTCGAATATTATTGCACCACGCTTAAGACAAAATCCGGGTTTGTTGCCTTGACTTGACTTGTCTTCTGATACTGGGAGAAGTGTGTGTTGCCTCACCTCTAGATACTGGGAGAAGTGTGTGTGTTGCCTCACCTCTAGATACTGGGAGAAGTGTGTGTGTTGCCTCACCTCTAGATACTGGGAGAAGTGAAGTGTGTGTTGCCTCACCTCTAGATACTGGGAGAAGTGAAGTGTGTGTTGCCTCACCTCTAGATACTGGGAGAAGTGAAGTGTGTGTTGCCTCACCTCTAGATACTGGGAGAAGTGAAGTGTGTTGCCTCACCTCTAGATACTGGGAGAAGTGAAGTTTGTGTTGCCTCACCTCTAGATACTGGGAGAAGTGAAGTTTGTGTTGCCTCACCTCTAGATACTGGGAGAAGTGAAGTGTGTGTTGCCTCACCTCTAGATACTGGGAGAAGTGAAGTGTGTGTTGCCTCACCTCTAGATACTGGGAGAAGTGAAGTGTGTAAGGCCTCACCTCTAGATACTGGGAGAAGTGAAGGTGTGTTGCTCACCCTAGATCTGAGAAGTGAAGTGTGTGTTGCCTCACCTCTAGATACTGGAGAAGTGAAGTGTGTTGCCTCACCCCTAGATACTGGGAGAAGTGAAGTTTGTGTTGCCTCACCTCTAGATACTGGGAGAAGTGAAGTGTGTGTTGCCTCACCTCTGAATACCGGGAGAAGTGAAGTGTGTGTTGCCTCACCTCTAGATACTGGGAGAAGTGAAGTGTGTGTTGCCTCACCTCTAGATACTGGGAGAAGTGAAGTGTGTGTGTTGCCCCACCTCTAGATACTGGAGAAGTGAAGTGTGTGTTGCCTCACCTCTAGATACTGGGAGAAGTGAAGGTGTGTTGCCTCGCCTCTGCCTGCCTCTTGATACTGGGAGAAGTGAAGTGTGTTGCCTCACCTCTCGATACTGGGGAGAAGTGAAGTGTGTTGCCTCGCCTCTAGATACTGGGAGAAGTGAAGTGTGTTGTCTCACCTCTAGATACTGGGGGAGGTACAGTAATGTTAAGTCTGAGAATGTGGACTACAGCACGTGTACACCAGACCCCCCCCTCATAACACATGTCACCCAGAGCACCTCCCTCACTCACTCTTACTCTGGTGGCCAACACCTGTTTTAAGAATAGTTTGGTTACGTTGTGGTAGTAAACGTTGTCTTAAATGAAACATGAAAAATTTTTCCATACACCGTATATATATATATATATATATATATATATATATATATATATATATATATATATATATATATATATATATATATATATATATATATATAATACCCTTGAAAATGTACAAACTTACAACTCACGAGCGCGCGAACACACAGTACATATATAATACGAGAAGATAATTACACAGATACACGAGTGAAGCAAACAAACAGACAGACTCAAACATATTTATCGAGATAGTAAAGGATAATAACAATTGCCATTCAATCTTACATGCACGCACAAGACTCGTCTCTCCCTCCCTCCCCGGGGGGAAAAAATCAATGCCCTTAAGCACATATAACCGGATTTATAGTTTTGTAAAATTTGTTGTAATAAATCAGGCGAGTCTGGTATTGATAGAAACAAAATACAAGCGTGCGGTATTTATTATCTCGGAGCCTATGATGAGGCGGGCCATCTGTCAGCTCCGGTGAAGGTATTACTCCGCCACGCAAGGGGATCAAATCGCTGGTACTGGATTGAGACAATTGGCCAATCAGAGCTGATACTCACTTACCCTAACTCCAATCACAATACAGAGTCGTATCCTCACCTGTGTATCAACCATTAATCCAAGACGAATGATTCTCTCCATAGTCAACCCCCGCCAATTTCCCCCGTACAATTATGCACATTGACTTGAAAAACGCGGCCTCTCTCAGTCATTTGTTCGTCCAGTTGGTCGTAACTTTACGTTCACAACACAGGCTTCTACTTACAGCCGGGATGGTGCGCCCTAACTCTCCCCTGCCACACCAAATGACGCCTCTTATCATTAACTCTTGCATGCACCCACTATCTTATAATCATAATAACTCCACCATTATCATGGGCTGGACCGCAAACCTGATTTAGAGTTTTGTTTTCCAATGGTTGTGATAATGTGCTTCTCTTTTTTTGTGCGTGTGTCGGCGGCGGACCCCGTTAGTGTGGGCAGGTAGGGGGAGAGAGCGTCGACGAGAGCCCCCTGAGGCACCGCACGCACTCACAAACATACAGTAATTACTCTGCATAAAGTTAGGGCCCGTGCCACACCTTGTGAATGTGCCGATCGTAATGGAGGGGCCCGCGCGGAGCGACAGTACTAAGGCCCTGACACCGTCAAGACTACTCACCGCCGCCCAGCAATACGAATTCCAACCTTATCGACGTGTGGGGTTAGTGGTCCCTGGCCGCCATCAACCCTTGTCTACGACGCACGGCAACCAAACACAAAATCCAATACAAATCGCATCGCTTTTGAAAACATTTTAACCTCAAGACTCGGCGGCGAGCTACACATGTATACAGAATCAGCCAGCGAGAGAACCCGACCCACCACCCCCCTCCTGTATTTGGGCGGGTTACTCACGAGGTAAAACGACTGGCGATATGTCAAGTTTAGGTCCCAGCAGCCTGCCTGCCTGCCTCCCTCCCGCCTCACACTGTATTACCTCTGTTCCGCTCACCTGTCATTAGTGTTTCCAGTGTCACTATGATGAACCACCGCCGTCCATCCTACCCATGTCACAATGCTGTCCCTTCCTTAACAGTCTACCTCCCCCCTGTCCATCCTACCAGTCAAATACCCCAGTCTACACCGCCACTATCCATCCTACCAGCCCATCAACATGTGACTCATTGACTGTGAACTCCCCTCCCCAACAAGATAAGATAAAATGATGATGGACACCAAATCACACACACACACACACACACACACACACACACACACACACACACACACACACACACACACACACACACACACACACACACACACACACACGTACTGTACTTCACAATGAATCAACTCTCCCTTTCAGCTCTCTTCTTCGCTGAAACAATCACCTATAGTTATTAATTCATCCTCATTCTCCTCACTATAGCATTTATCCTCGACGGTCAAAATGAGGCTGAAATCCACGCGACTGTCCAAAGGCCTGACTGACACTCCTACACTCGTTCCTCTGTCATTGAAATAAAAGCTGGACCTTATTATCATCTCGTGTACCTTTTATTAGCGGGATTTTCCGATCTTCCTATCCCCTTCAGCACCTTTTATAGTTCCATATACCACCCGACACCACATATAGGGCCACCAGACATCACATATAGTGCCACCAGACACCACATATAAGGCCACCAGACACCACATATAAGGCCACCAGACACCACCGCCCGTCCCAACACTGTCCATCAGCCTCACTGACTCATTATCCGTGTTACCTCAGTGTGTCTGACCAGTGTTGGCCCCTCACTGGTCGCCAGGAGTGGGTCACAACCAGGAGTAGGTCACAGCGAGGAGTAGGTCACGGCCAGGAGTAGGTCACAGCCAGGAATAGGACACAACCAGGAGTAGGTCACAAGCTAGGAGTAGGTCACAGCCAGGAGTAGGTCACAAGCTAGGAGTAGGTCACGGCCAGGAGTAGGTCACAGCCAGGAGTAGGTCACAAGCTAGGAGTAGGTCACAAGCCAGGAGTAGGTCACAGCCAGGAGTAGGTCACAGGCAGTAAGTGAACACAGGTTAACTATGACGTAAGGTGACTGGGTATTATACTGTGTCATGAAATAGATATACCATTGGTGAGGAACTGAGGGCGAGGCCAGGCACCCCCACCATAACATGCCCCCATCCACACCCTCCCCCCCCCACCTTAACAACATACCACCACCTCCACCAAAACATGTCCCCACCATAACAGCATTCCACCACCCTAACATAACAACATGCCACCAACCCCAACATAACACCACCCTAATATAACATGCCATCACCCCCACCAGAATAATATACCACCATAACAGCATTCCACCACCCCAACCATAACGTAGTAAG
Organism: Homarus americanus; assembly: GCF_018991925.1. Classification (NCBI taxonomy): domain Eukaryota; kingdom Metazoa; phylum Arthropoda; class Malacostraca; order Decapoda; family Nephropidae; genus Homarus; species Homarus americanus. Next base: position 3,688,573 of record NW_024729259.1, read on the forward strand.
TCCCACGTAACAAAACAAAACAGGAATTACTTCAACTCAATTTTGTTTCTCCTCCCCCCCAAAATAATCCCCGGGTAAATCTATAAATGAGCGCGAATAGTCTGCAGGGTTTGAAAATACAGGTAAACGTGACGTCAAAGCTGGAGGCACCTGCTGTACCTTGTGGTAATTAAACCGAGCAGGTCATCCAGCTTCCTCCGCGGTTTTGCCTGCCTAGTTCCCTCTTTCTAAGGTTTCGCACTATTTATAACAGAAAGGTAATGAATGAAGGTTAAATAGCGTCATCATAGCTTTCTTGTTTTTGGTTTTTATTTCTTCATTTAATATTGTGTTGTATACAGAAATCTTGAATTACACTGAGCTCATATTTTGAGAGAAACAGAGAGAGATAAAGAAAAACAGACAGACATGAAGACAGAGAGACAAAGACATACAAAAAGAAAGGGAGACTGAGACAGACAGAGGTGCAGTAAGGTAGGAGGGGGGGGGTGCACCTAACTACTACCACGATACAGTAATTATCTCATCATAATCCATGTTCCACCATGATTACCGCCGCTTCCGTGACCTGACGCTCGTTAACCCGTGTTTTATGACCACATTATTCAGCATTCACTGGTCAAAGACTTTGAACCCCGTCCACGTCATTACCCGTCGACTCGATACTCCCTACACGTTATGGGTCGTCCTCTCTCCCTCCCTCCCCTGCATAATCACTGCATCACCTGAAGATTAGACACCCCAGTATATTTCACCTGATGACTAAACACCCTAACCTAACCACCTCAGGTAGTATTAGGGTGTTTAACTATCAGGTGAAATATAGAGGTGCCTAATCTTCAGGTCATCATCATCACCATCACCTCTACAATAACGTCCAAACAAGAATTATTTTCTTTATCAAAATGGCAATACAATACCAGTCATTAGGTTAGGTGGCACCGGCAGTAATACGAGTCCTGACCTGATGACCCAACACCGTCCTCATAACATCCCGTCAACACGTAGTGCTGCGCGTCTTAACGTCCACAACACAGTAGAAGAATAACTCCTAGTGTGAGGAAACGGAGCGACGTGACGAGTAATAGAATATTTCTCTTAGCTGCTTCACCCACCCAGATGACTTCAACCCTGGTAGACACACGCTCAACAGCCATGTCCACCTCCTCACACACACGCGCGCATATGCGCAAGCGCACACACACAAATACATGCACACACGCACGCACGCGCGCACGCACACACACACACACTAATTGAATGATTTACCAACTCGCTGTCAATCTAGCTGACCAAGTGATCAGCCGTGTCCAACTAACTGACATATGAACGGACTGACCGGCGGACGAAATGGGTGAGAGGATGACAAGCTGACAGCGAAACCAGTTGAGAAAAAACATTGGTACGT